>NC_089687.1:37619333-37912333 GCF_031753505.1 Anomalospiza imberbis
GCCCGGCGGGCTCGCGGCGCGGCGGGGCCGCTCCCGGGGGCCGCTGGTCGCCGCTCCGCCGCGGCCGCGGGAGGGGGGGGGGGTGGTGACGGGCAGCTCTGGCGGCCAATCGCGGGCGCGGGCGCGGCGGCGGCGGGCGGATTTGAGCCGCGCGGCGGCCCCGGCCGCGCGCCGATTGGGCGGCGCGCCGGGCGGGGCGGGGCCGCCGCGCGCCGTGGGCCCGGGCCGGGCGGGGCGCGGGGGGCGTGACGGGCAGCGCCGCCGCCCCCTCAGCGCGCGGGGCCCGGTTTTTTGTGAATGGGGCGGGCGGGGCCGCCGCCGCCCGCAGCCCCGCCCCCCGCGCGCTCGCCCCGCCCCTCCCGGGCGGCCGCGGCTCCGCCTCGTCCCCCCCGGCGGCGGCGGCGGCGGCGGCGCTCGGTCCGTGCGGGGCGAGGCGAGGCGATGCGGGCAGCGGTGAGTGACCGGCGGGGCGAGCGAGCGGCGGGCCGCGGGCCGCGCCGTACGGGGGCCCGGCCCCGAGGCTTGGCGGGCCGGGCGCGGCCCTGCGGCGGGGGCGACGCCCGCGGCGGGGCCCTGCGGCGCCGGGCGGGCCGCGGCCCGGGGTCGGTTCTTCCATCCTCTCCTCCCGCGCCTCTTTTCCCTTGTCCTTATCCTGGGAATAACGCGGGACTTGGAGAAAGTTTGCGTCCTCTCGCCCCGCTCCCCGGGGCGGTCGGGCTCGGGCCCCGCGGCGCTCCCCTCCTCCCGGAGAAGAAGCCCCAAAATGGCTTTTTTCTGTGCCCGGGAGGAGCGAACAGGGGGTGCTGCCCTCGGCAGCGCGGCGCTCCCAGGGAGCCCGGCGGTGGCAGTCACAGCTCCGAGGCCCAGGGCTGCAGCCTCGCCGCCAGAACTCCGGCTTTGGGGGTTCGAGGGGGGATGAACCACGTGTGCCGCTGCGAAGCCTCGAGCCGTGCCTTGCACGGGCCGAAGTGAAGCAGAAAAAGCCGAGCTGTGGGGCTGGCGGAGGATCGCGGAGAGAGGGAGGTGTTGCCCGGCAGCCGCGTGTGGGTTTTGCTGCAGGGATTTATCAGGGGAAGATGCTGCGCGATCCCGGCGCTCCCCCAAAATGTTGCCCGCTGCCCCAGATGCGCTCAAGCGGTGTTTGTGACAGCTCGGCGGGGCAGATGGATTTACATAACAATAATTTGACGCTGTCAGTGCTCGGCGCTGGGCAGCGGCTGGAGGGAAGGGAGCCTGCCCCTCGCTCAAAGCCCTTGCGTAATTGTGTTGTGCGCCCACTCCGCGGCAGGGGAAGGTGCTGGTTTTGGTGGTTTCTTTGCCTGTCAATAGACTGTTTTGGATGATTTGCATAAATCAGACTCGTCGCCGCTAACGCCTGTACGGGAGGATTTCGTGTTCGAGCCTTGCTTCATATTCCGGGCTGGATTACAGCTCTGAAAACGCTCCCAAGGAGTGGGGATCTGTGTCGGGAAGGTGTGGGTGGATTCAGGGTGTGAAAATGCCTTGTAAAACCCTGGGATGGGGCGTGCAGCCAGGCATTAGCTCTCTCCCGTCTTGCCGCTTCTTTCCCACCAGGCAGCTCGGAGCCGTGCTCGTTTCCCCAGCTGCATCCCCTTGTCCTCATAGCGCTGGTTTGAGGCCGTGGAGATGGAGCGAGCCTTATTTTGGCCCCGGGAGCCACAGCGAGTGAAAAATCCCCTGGCCAACGCGTTTTGATTTACTGGTATTATGCCCTGTCAATAAATGGGACTCGTGCTGCATTTATTCCCTGCCCTCAAAGTGCTTTGCTTGTTGCCAAATCTACCTGGAGTTAATCATCTCAGCTGTGCTTTTTTCTTGTTTGTTGTTGTTGTTGCAACGGCAACATTTTTAAAAGCTAAGGAGCTCTGAAGTTTATATAATAATCTGGTTCTTGGCCGGGTTTCCTGGTGGGGTTTTTTTGTGTGTGTAACGCGGTCGGTCGCGGCGCTGAGTTTTAATCATTTCTGATCTTTCCAGCACCACTGTTCAGAGTTCTCAGCCTAAAAAGCTGCTGCCGTCGCTCCGCAGCCTCGCTGGAAGAGTTGAGGGCATTGAATTAAAGAAAGCTCAGCTGCTTGTATACAAATATACAGCAATTACAAGGCAACAAAGTTATTGCAGAACCCTGCCGTCGCCATGGCAACACGCTCACTCAATTACATTTGGAAATGTAAAATGCCACCCAGTTAGAGTAAGTTTTAGTGACTGCAGATTTTCTGGGTAAAGTGAAATGTGGAAGATGCTGCTTTCCAGGATTCTCTGCTTTTCCCCTCCGTCCTTGGATGGCATGTGCATCTGACAGATTCCCAGTGTTGATATTAAGCTGTGCCCTTGGTGGGCTAAACTTAGGGAAAACTATCTTTGAATCTTCACAATTTTAACTTTGCCACCCTGCTTTTTGTTTGTTTGTTTTGCTTCAGGACTTAGCTTTAGAAAGGAGACAGATTAGAGAAAGCATTTTGAAAATCAGCTCAGAACACCAAAAGAATCTGTCATTTGCTCAGCGGGATGGAGGCGTGGAAGGAAGCACACGTATGGCATGAAAAGCTTGTATTCCCTTGGGAGGAGATGTCTGTTGGGCAGCCTGTGTCTGTGTGCTGCCATCTCCTAAAATCTCCTGAACAGATTATCCTGAAGTAGAGGAGAACTGCCAGGTGTGAATTACCAAGTTCTTGAGAAGCCCAGGGAGTGTCCAGGGTGGAAGATAACCGGTGGAGGAGACACAGGTCCTGGTGTGGGATGCCAGTGACCTCCACAGTGGAAATTTACTTTCACTTTCTTCCTTGCCTTTTGATGGTGAGTCACCAGGAAAATAAAGAAAGGCCAGGTTGGAGAGGGCTTGGAGCAACCTGGGATAGAGGAAGGTGTCCCTGCCCGTAGCGGGGGGTGGAACTGGATGGCCTTTAAGGTCCCTTTTCACCCAAACCATTCCAAGAGTAGATAAAAACAGTGAGGATAGTTTCTTGCATAATCTTTGTGCTCGTGAAGATGCAACTCTGCTGTGCTTATGTTTCACAGGCAACATCCCAGTAATGCAGAAAAGATAAAAAACAGCAGTGCAGTAACAGCAGGAAAAGGTAAATACAATAATGAGGGGTTTTTCTTAAACTAGTAGTGCTGTGTTTACAGGCACCTGGGGATTGATGAACTCCTGAAAGAAGTTACCTGGTAGCAGGACCTGATAGGAGATATTTAGGTAGGTGCAGATGGCAGTGGGTTGTCTTGGAGAAACATGTTTTGCTGAGGGGTGATTTTCGGTGGAGGCTTTGCCCAGCTTGTCAGGTTGTTCTGCTTTCAGCACCAACCTGTGACGTGCCAGCCTTGTGGTTTGCCCACTCCTGGAGAGCAGCAGCTTGAGCAGAGTGACTGCAGCCCCCATGGTCAGTGCCTGTTCTTCTCCTGGCCATACAATCATGGAATGGCTGGGGTTGCGAGGAACCTTAAAGCCCATCCCATTCCACCCCCTGCCGTGGGCAGGGACACCTTCCACTGTCCCAGGCTGCTCCAAGCCCCATCCAGCCTGGCCTTGGGCACTGCCAGGGATCCAGGGGCAGCCACAGCTGCTCTGGGCACCCTCACAGGGGAGAATGCCTTCCTCCCATGGGCAGAGGTGGAAGCACAGGAGCTGCCTGTTTATAGCCTGCTGGGAAGCTGGAGTTGAGTCTTTAACCTTAAACCCCCCTATGGGACTGCAGGGGTGAGGATCAGGACTTGTTCAAAACAAAGGTTAAAATTGCCTGTGGGTTTACCTCAGTTTGCTCTCTCTATCTCTCTTTCAAATGCTTTGTGCTTTCTGGGGAATAGACCTTTTAAAGCCAGCTTAAGGTGTATCTGTGATCCAGAAACTTGCTGCAGTACCTCAAACTTGTCCTCGAGGTTCATTTGCAGGTTTCAAATCAGGGGAAGCTGCAGACTTTGTATATCTGAAGTGCCCAAACACATTGCAAATAAAGTGTTGAGACTAAAACTTGCCTGTAAATACGTAAGATGGGATAAAGAAAATATTTCAGGAGTTTTCCTTCATCTTCCATGCTGCTGTGCCATGCTGTGCCTATGTAAGGTCACTGTAACCAGCTATCCCCGTGTGCTGTTGAGGTTACCCTGGATCTATGTGGGTTGAGTGATGCTCCCTTCAGGGTTTGAGAACCTGAGTGCTCACTCCCCAGCTGTGCCAGCTTAATCTTGGGGTTAAAATGCTTCTTTGGTGTCCTCCTCCAGCTAAAGAAGTGTTTTTGCACTCCTCGGCATTGTGTAATTGTACTTATATATAAAAAAATATGAACCCCAGCTCTTGGGACTGTATTTCACTTGTCTTGTACCCGTGGTTGAGTATACACAAAGGAGTTTATTTGCTCAGTGGGATCTGTTGCTGGCCTGTTTCAAATGGCAGAGCTTGTCCCAGACCACAAGGAAATATTAATTGAACATTTTATTGGGCCACTGGTAATGACATTTGTTAAATATTTGCCAAGTATTCTTCTTGCTGGCTTCTTCAGTGGTGTCACATTCTACTTCATTGCTCTGCCAGTTCACCTTTAGTTTTCCCATCACTTTTCCACCATCTTTTTCAATCCTGCTAACAAGTCTGCGTGGGTTTAGATTTTATCAGAGTCCTGCTGGAACCCCTTGAGTTTGTGCTTTTGTAAGGCTATGTTTCACCGGGCAGAGATGCCAATGGGATGTGTCTTGTCACTGAATTCACGATTGCTTTTCAGTTTTGAGCCCCCTTCCCTCATGGATAGCCTCTCCCTTCCATTTACCTTTTCTTCCAGCTTCCCCAGGTCCAAGCATGCCAATGCTCCAGAGCTGTGCAAGGAAACACAGCAGTGCAAGGTTCCCCTCACTTGCTGAGCTTGGGGGAAAAAAAAACCCATTAAAATATGTGTTTGCCTCAAATAGCTGAAGCTGACAAACAGCAGAAACACTAATGCTGTCTGCTTTAGTAATTAGAAATGTGACAGTATTGCAGACCAGTAAAAGGGGTAAATAGTCTTTTAAAATATTAAAGTTAAATCTGTGTGTGGTGGGGGAGGAAATGGCTGTTAGCATTTTGGTTCGATTTAGGTTACCTCAAATACCTACATATATGTATGTAATATATATATATATATACAGCCCATATTGAATCCTTGGATGAGGGAACTGCTCAGAGCCCTCTTGTAATTAATGCCACTTGCATTTTGATTGTGTTATGCACAAGCCCAAAGTGGGCCAGGTTTACTTTCTCCTGCAGTGGACCGTGTTGATAAGGCAATATATAACAGATGATTCATGAAGTGCTGCTTGTCATTGCCAGGGCTGCTTGAATAGCGAGCAGATTTTGGGCAATGCTTCTTCACCGGAAAGATTTGGGCAGTTTAAACTGAGAGGAGGAGGAGAGAAAAATCTGCGCTGTGTTTCTGACTGTCTTAAAGGAGCTGTCTCAGAGCATTTAGGAGAAGTTGGTGGGGGGAGAAGGGGTGAAATAAAGGGGGGGTAGAGAAGCAGGAAAGCACACAGAGGTTGCATAATGATGTTGAAAAAGGGAACAATTAGAAAAGGACTGTAAAATCTCTTGGAAAGCTTCTGTGGTTTTCCCTTTGCAAGGAATTACAGCCTGGCCTTCCCTTCTGAAAATTCAGGCCTTTTCTCTGGCATTCATTACTGGGCGCATCTTGATCAGCTTCATTTTTTTAGCTCATTTTGTATTGGATATTACCTCCTAGAAGTTTGATAAAAATGTGCCTCAAAGAGCCATCACCCAGTGCAGAGGAATGTGTGCTGGCATGTGGTCCTGGGCACACTCAGCCCTCTGCCCCACCCCCCATCAGTGGGTGAACCCTTGTTCCTCGCATAAGAAGCATTTAAACCCCAAAAAGTTGCAATTTGAAAACTGGATCTTTGGGTCATGAGAATCCTTTCTTTTTAGTTTGGCCAAAATTAGGTTATCTTAATTTAGTTTGGTTTTCTCATAACGAGCCAGTTATTTCATCTATCTGTGTATCTATCTGTCTGTATCTGCTGGAAGAAGAATTGTGTTTTAGGAGTTTTATTTTCTGCCATCACAGGATAAAATAACGTGCAGGGGCTGAGCATCTCAGCCTGGGTTTTGGCAGCACGGCAATGTGTTGTTTTAAATGTCTTTTTAAGCGTGTCACTCCTTCATTCTGGGGAGCAGTGACATCCAGCTGAACCGAACTCCATGTATCTTTCATGAGCAGTGAAAAACCCTGATATTTCACACGTAGGAAATAATTCACTTCATTAATTTTTCTGAAGAAGTGGCGCTTTAATGAGGTGTCTGTCAGCGAGACTTAATTACAGTTAAATTCTGGGAGCATTGGTACACTGTGTCTTGTTCCGTGTAAAATGAACTTCCATTTGTCACGTGTCTGCGGGAGCATTGGTTTGCTGATAGAATTTGTGTTAACTCCACTTTGAGGAATAGCAGTTACTCATAACTGGGCTGTCACATCCTTCTCCTGCCTGGATTTTCCTGATGTGCTCCAACAGCTTATGTTATGTTATGTTGTGTTTGCTCAGGGAAAATAATGCTCAGGTTGGTTTTGGGGTTGTGTGGACAAAGTTTCATCTCCAAGAAAAGGGTCTTCAATGTGAGCCTGAAATAAGGAATTAATCCTGATGCTGTACCCAAGAAATTCTCAGGAGTGTTTTTCAAAGCATTTGGAAGGTTACATTTTCCCCCATGGGAGCTACAGTTACCTAGTTCTTGTTACTGTTTGTGATGGATTCTGGAAAATCCTCAATATAGGTGGTTCTCCTGGAGAGCCAAAAAATGGGCTGACTTTTACTGCAGGTCCATATGCGTGTGGAGTGGTGAGATTTGTTTCTCTGCTCAAATCGTGTGCACAAGAGTGAGGAAAAATTGCATTTTTCACACCTTTATAACACCAAGGATTGTGCAAACTGGAACAGTCTGTGAGCGTTGGCCTTGGGAGCTCAGGGCAGGGAGAAATGGGCAGGTAATTGTGAACACTGGTCTAGAAGGAGGTGGGATGAGATGGAAGATGGGCTGTTGGCCTTGACTTTGGATGCAGTGGGTCCAACTGCAGACGGACAGGGATGCAAAGATCATGGAATTCCCAGGGAGCACTGGAAAGGGAAGAGTTGTGTGCAGGCTGTCCGTCAGGATGGGTCCTGAAGGAAGAATTCCTGGGTAAAACTGAGCTTTCCTGCAGGCTGGGTTATGTTTTACAGCACTGCATACGTGGGACTCATCTCTTCAAGTGAAGACAGTTGTTTTCTCCAGCCAGCAGAGGCTTGCAATAAAATGAAATTGCTGTCTCCAGTGCTGTGGGTGAGTCAGGAGAGGGGACCTGTCCAAGGCACAGCAGGAACGAGGTCGCCAGGACCGTGACATCGAGCTCAGCCTTGTACAGCACGGCGGGGCGTGCGTCCTGCTGGGAAGCCTGGCTTATTTCTTCAGCCTGCTTGGGGGAAAAGGGAGCGCAGAATGCTTCAGAATAGCTCAGAGGATGCTGGATCATGTTTCTTGTGGAGGTCTTGCTGGAGGGGGATGAAGGCTGGCACGTTTTTGAAGCTGGGGAGGGCAAGAACACAGTGAAGTGCAGCTTCCTGCTGCCTTCCCAGGGAGATGGTGCGCTTTGAGTGTGGTTTGTGCTGCTGCAGCATCTTCAGGAGCAGAGAAATGGTTGGACTTGATGGTCCTAGAGCTCTTTTCCAACCTTAATCATTCCATGAACGTGAGCAGGATCTCTGTGGGGTTCTTGCAAAGCTCAGCCTGCCTTTGCTTCCTGTGCAAAGCAGTTCTTCCTCACTACTTGATGCATGGGAAAAAAATAAATAAAATAAATTACTCTCCATGTGGATTCTGTTGTGCATTTCTCCTACCCAAGACAGATTTCCTGTTTGAGTCAAATAGCAGGGCTTTGGTTGGGAGGAAATGTTCTTTACTTATTCATTTCCACAACTGATACCTGCTGTCAGATCCTGGTGGAGGCTGAAGGATACAGTTGAGTCAGGACTGCCTCTCACAAGATATTGACCTGGAAGCGTGATCAAAGGAGAAGGGAGAGGACTAGAAACGAGTATTTATTCTGATTGTACATGGTAGGTGCCTAATGCTTCCCTGGGGGTTGTGTTTGCCTCTCCTTGTCAGGTTTTTCTTCATCCCCTTGTTCATCTCTGTGCCTTGGATGGAGCCTTTGAGGATGGGCTTAATCATAACAGTGAATGAAATATTTAACATTAGGAAAAACACTTCCTGCGTGAAGCTTTGCAAAAACCATCGGCTTGTGACGGGGAAAAGTAATCTGAGGTTTTCTGTTATAAATTATCGAACCTGCAGAAAAGCTGGAGACTTCTGGGTCAGTGGGCAAAAAGGCTTGATGTGATTTCAGGGCAAAGTGTGGCTCTGTCACTGGCTGCTTTATGCCTTGGAGAAGATGGCCTTGTCATTGCAATCTTGTTCAGGAGGACATTCTGTGAGCTGTTGAGAGTAGAAAAGACTTATACTGTGCAATTTTCTGAGCCATCCCTGCAGATTTTGGGTGGATTTACACAGATTACATGGTCTTGTTCATCTCAGTTGCTGTGTCTGGGTGTCTCTTGCTGCTGCCGCCTCTCCTAGGTTGTGTTCTGTCAACGGAAAAAGGTGGTGGTGCTACCTGCTGGATCTGATTCTGTTATTCTATAATGGCACCGAAACAACAAGCCATAGACAAAAGAAGGCAAATATTAGTATTTAGAACTTGAAAACCACCTCTGACCCCAGAAAGCTGATGATAAAGCTGGTCAAAAAAAGCACTTTGTATATTGTGGCACTTCTCCTTGTCTATATTGGTGGTTAAGGGCTTGATCCAGCACCTGGTAAAGCCAGCTGGGATCTCCCCTTTGCCTTGAGCTGGCTGTGAGTGGTGACCCCAAACTGCAAACGTTCATGGGGACCTGCAAGGGGGAAGCTCTGGGCTCTCCTGGGCCAGCACAGTTCTCTGTCCGGATATTTAGGGTAGACATCAGGAGGAATTTCTTCCCTGAAAGAGTTGTCAGGCTTTGGAAGGAGCTGCCCAGGGAGCGGCAGAGTCACCACCCCTCGTGGTAGCCCAGGGCCACTGGTGTGTGCAGCTGGGAGAGCCCATGGGCCAGCATGGCCCTGGGTGGCAGCCACGGAGTCACACCAGTGTTGTGTGGCCACCAAAGCCGAGTGTCCCCCTGTCAGCTGACAGCATTAGAGTCACAGCAGAATTCTGTTTGGCACTGAAAGCGTGCTGCTTCTGGGCTTTGCTCTAAAAATGCTGGTCTAAAAATAAACTGCTGTGCAGGGATGCTGGAAGCAGGGGAGCAAATGGAGAACTTGAGCACGGAGCGTAAGGCTTGGCTGACTGCAGGGATGGGATCGTGGAGCAGCACCGGCCCTGGCAGCAGCCAGGCCAAGGCAGGACAGTGCTGCCCAGGGGAATAATTCCCTGGGAAGGGGAGGAGGAAGTGAGGGAGCTGAGAGTGGCAGGTAGACCTTGAACTCTTCCGTCCGCCGGGCTGCCCCACTTCAAAGGGAGCGGGCCATAAAAACCCCAGCAGCGGTTGGGTGAGGAAAATTGCACCTCAGATATGAAATCCTGCCGCGTATCAGCTCAGCCAGGCTGGCCTCGTGCGGGTCCTCTCAGAAACGGGAGTTTGGGCTGCTCAGACAGTGCAGCAACAAAACCCGCTCCTGTTTAATGAGGTGTTTCGCTCATTTAAAATGGCAGCAAACCCGAGCAACCTGAGCTGTGCAGAAATGAGAGCATCTCCTAGCAGCAGGCTTTTCACCCTCCTCGGGACTGGGATGGCCAGCCATTGTACACTTCCTGTGCCTGGATCTTCCCAAGTGCCAGTATGAATGACATTCCCCACATTCTTTCCTACGCTGGAAGGGGCTGATCAGGCATGGAGGTTGGGAGTCATGCTGGAAGCTCAGAGATAGCTCAGGCTTTAGCTGTTGGCCTTTCTCTTCCCGAGGGTATTCCTGGTGTGGGATGCCTCAGTCCAAGGAGCTGGATATGGACATCTGGTCCTGCTTGCTGCCTTTTTGCTCCAGTAGGAAAAATCTTCAGTGTCTGCATTTGCTAGTGGAATGTCTAAGAGGAGCAACTTAGACTATATTTAAATAAATAAAAAAAAGCAGCATATTTTTGGCAATAATTTAGACTTTTGCTGTAAACTGTCTACATTCCCTGGGGGATGAGGTCTCCTTTTGAGAAAATCTGTTCTGGATTCAGCATGTTTGACAATTTCTTTATGTGACTACCTTCAGGTTTTTGTTTTGGAGCACAATAATGTGTGTGTGCTTCTAAGTGCTCAGCTTGGGGGTTTATTTCTAATTTTTTTCCTTCAAAATATCAAAACCCTCTCTTCAGGATACCAGGACTGACAAGGTTTGCGTTCCAGTATTGCAACACAAGGTGTTCTCTGTTTCAGACTGTAAATATTTATCTCTTGTCAAAGCAGAGCAGTTACTATTGGGAACTGATCTGGCATGTGAAAAGGTTTTCCTTAAGGAATTTGTTTCCTTTTATTTACAGTGTTATCATATATTTAAATTCCAGGGCCTCAGCATATAGCTGTGAGGCTCCTTCCTAGCACTGGCAGCTAAAATGGGAATTATGGCAGCCTCGGGATAGGGATAAGGGAGTTCTGAGCATATGCTGGAGCCAGCCAGCGAGTGTGGCTGTGAAGCCCAGGCAAGCACGGGCCAGGTCCTGGTGTTCTCCCGCCAGGGCAGTGCTGGGGCTGGCTGCGATGGAAGGGGCATGGACTGAGCTCAGGTGAGCACAGGTGTTCCCTGGGCTGGCATTTCCCAGCTGCTGGGCTGTTCCCTCCTCCCTTGGCTCTTTTCTCCTGGAGCGGGTCCTCTCAGCCCTGTCCGTGTCTCTGCTTCTCCTCCTGCCAGCAAACCAGCTTTGTCATAACCTTCCTGCAGCACTGGGAGCTTTCTCCAGCCACCTCCTGTTGGATTGTTCTCTGCTGTGTTTGCCACAGGTTTGGGGATGGGCTCCAGCTCCTGGGAATTCCTGAGGCCTCCCTGCTGGCTGCAGGTCCTGCTCCTGGAGGGCTGGAGCCTGCTTTCATCTCCCTGCAGTGCCTGGCATTGCTGGGGAAATTGCTCCTGTTGTATTGTGCCACACGTGGGAGGCTTATTCAGCTTGCACAGGTCTGGGTTTTATTTTTGACATCTCCCTAGCTTCTCTATGTGCATATATTTTGATGCTGGTGGTTGCTTGAAGTTCTCAAGGCTCTTGCCTGAGTGCTGGAGTCTCGGAAGAGCAGCCAAGGGCTGTCGAGCAGGGCTGCAGGTTGTACTGTTTTCCCTCTGTTAGGGAACAGCCTCATCGAATGGAATTAGTTATTGAGGCTGAGTTCAGCCCCTGCCATGGCAGGGCAGAGCTGCTTTTACTTTTGTTTAGCAATGTGCAAAATACATATCTCAGACTAGAGCCAGCGCTGGCCTTTGAGCTCATCTCGCTGATTCAGAGGTGGCAGGCAGATAAAACGGAGTGAAAATGAGAAATGCTTTCTTTGCCTCTGGTGTTTGAATATACATCTATTTATTTCACACGTATGTACTTCACATAAATGAGAACAAATCATGTCTATATTTAATATTTTCATGCATCCGTATTTCTGCCTGGTGTGTCTGTCCAAACCCCAAGGACAACAGATGGATGTCCAGGGAATGCCGTTATCATCTCCTGAGTTTATCATTGCTATCAGGTCACATCAGCTTCAGTTCTTGCTCTGTAATCTTTGTCTCCAGGGATGCACACTCAATACACCCTTTCTTTTTCTCCTCTCTGACATCTCGTGTGAAATTTGCTGTTTGTGGCTTCAGGGCAGCAAGCCCTGTCTTGGTTTGGGGAAAGCTTTGTGACTGGGACTGGATGGATGCAGCTTTTCCAGGGTGGTTTATGGCTTTATGTAGAGTTTTTAATAGCACTTGCAATCAGACTACTAAAAGGTAAATGGCCGAAGTTATTCATAAACACTGTGATAGTCAGAGTGGAGACTCTGAATAGGAAGCTTTGTTCAGGATTTCCTGGAGTGAGAAGTAAAGCTGTCTTGGTCAAAGGGAGTTGCTCGGTGTGGATTCAGCGCCGGGCTTATCTCTCTTGTTTAATGCGATATATTTTAGCAGAATCAAAGTTGGTTCTGAGTGTTACTGGCAGAAATGGCAGGCCATTTGCATATTTACTGGCTTCTGGGAGTCTAGATATGTCAGCAGCCTCTGCTCCTTTTCACTCGATCTTATCGCAGGAAAAAATTCCTGCAATCTCCTTTGCTACCCCCCCTCCCCAAGTGTGCTTTGCATGCCGAGTGCTCTGAGGTAGTGTTTGCAATTTGCTTGAATGTAAAGCTGGTGCTGAAATGTAAATGTTCAGCTGCATGACATCCCGAGGAGGTGTTTGTCTGTCAGAGTGTGCTGAGGCTGGGCATGGTTTCCCTCAGGAAGGGGCTGGAGGTGGCTGCAGGCATTGGCTGTCAGGCCATTTCCCCCCCTCTGTCGTAAGGTAATTTATTCATCATTATGTTCATAGAAACACAGAATCATTTAGGTTGAAAAAGTTCTATAAGATCATCAAACCCAACAGTTCCCCCAGCTCTGCCATTAACCCATGTCCCAAGTGCCACATCCACATAGCTTTTAAATCCCAGGGATGGGGACTCCACCGCTGCCTGGGGACTGACAACTCTCTCCATGCAGAAATTTTTCTAAATATCCAACATTAACCTCCCCTGGCACAACCTGAGGCTGTTTCCTCCTGTCCTGTCACTTGTTACCACGGGGAAAACACCAACCCCACCTCAGTACCACTTGCTGTCAGGTACAAGATGGATGCAGATTAATGCTTACAGGCAGAGTCTTTGGATTTGTTTTGTTTTCACCTCGTATTCTTTCCCGGTTCATTTATTTCAGAGTATCCCAAGCAGCAGGTGATAAGGTGAGAGGAGATCCTGCAGAGCAGAGCTTTGGTGACTAATGGCAGCTTATCTTGAAAGCCCAGCAATTCCTCCTGGAGCTGTTGGCCAGAAGTCACAGGAGGAGATTTAGGAGCATGCAAAGGTGCAAAATCCCGAGCTACAGGAAAGCAAATAGAAGACTCCAAGGTTGGGCTTTGATGTTTTTAAAGGCTGAAGAGGTACAAAAGCAGGTGGAAATTACTGTGTTTCATTCCCACCCTGAAAGAGGAGCCAGTTGCAGGGAGGAGTATTCTGTCTGTGCTATTTAGTGTGAAAAGCCATAAAGGGCTTGGAAGTGTTGGTGGATGAGAAGCTCAGCATGACCCAGCAAAGTGCTCTGCAGACCAGAAATCCCAAACTCCCAAATCCTGGGCTGCATCCAAAGAACTGTGACCAGCAGGGAAGGAGGGGATTCTGCCCCACTCAGGTGAGACCCCACCTGCAGAGCTGTCCCAGCCCTGGGGCCCAGCACAGGAAGGAGCTGGAGCTGCTGGAGAGAGCCCAGAGGAGGCTCCAGGATGATCCCAGGGCTGGAGCCCCTCGGGAGCCAGGCTGGCAGAGCTGGGGGTGCTCACCTGGAGAGGAGGAGGCTCCAGGGAAACCTCAGAGCCTCTTGCAGGGCCTAAAGGGGCTCCAGGAGAGCTGGAGAGGGACCGGGGACAAGGCATGGAGGGACAGGACACAGGGAATGGCTTCCCACTGCCAGAGGGCAGGGATGGATGGGATCTTGGGAAGGAATTGTTCCCTGGGAGGGTGGGCAGGCCCTGGCACAGGGTGCCCAGAGCAGCTGGGGCTGCCCCTGGATCCCTGGCAGTGCCCAAGGCTGGGTTGGATGGGGTTGGAGCCACCTGGCATAGTGGAAGGTGTCCCTGCCATGGCAGGGTGTGGAATGGGATGGGCTTTGAGGTCCCTTCAAACCCAAACCCTAAGTTAGGGCTCTAAGGCCTCCTTGAGGACACAGAAATCCTTTTCTGACTGGTGACTGGCAGTATTGTAAAACATACCTTAAAAAGTCCCCATGGCAGGTACTGTGTCAGTCTTTGAAATATTTCCAACATTTTGTGTGGCTTTACAGTCCAGTTTTCTTATTGCCAAGAACAATTCCAGTTTGCCTTGCTATGTTCACATTGTTCAAACAGGCAAAATGGGCCACATAAAATGTAAATCCTAAAGTAAATGGAGCTCTTCCTTCACACTGAGTTAAAAGAACCACTGTGATGTTGGGAGCAGCACCTGGACAGTAATTTCTTAAAAGTTTGCTGGCCTTTGTCAAGGTAACCTGCAGGTACTTCTTTAAAGGGTTTTGCTCCTCTTTGTATTTGGTTGTGTTATAAAACAGATAAATATATAATAAACAACCTGAAACCTCCTCGAGTCTGAGTGGTGCCGGTTGTTCCTTCCTTGCTTTTCTTGCTTGTCAGCTTTTATGACTGAAATATTTGCCTGAAGTTTCTGTTTTTCATTAGAGGATGATGCTGGTCATGAGAAATGTAACCCTGTTCAGAGGGGTACAGCAGAGGAACTTACAGGTTTGTGGTGACTTACTTGGTTTTCTATCCTGGCTGTGGATGTGGCTGGAAAATGTTAATTGTGATTTAAAACTGAAAATGGTGGAACCCTCATGAATATAAAACTGTATATTTATTTCGGCTTCCCTTGGGGATTCCTGCCCCTTCAGTTATCAGCAGTCTGGGGCTTGGAGTCTCAGCAGCTTTGGCAGAGGAGCCAGGACGGAGCAGAGTGCCCATGACTGCCCTGTGATCATCCCTGAGGGATGATCCAGTCAGCAGAGGGATGCTGTGAGTGGTCACAGGTTTTCCCAACAAATAAAAGTAAATTATATTGCACTTTAAAGGCGAAGTTGTGAATTCTTGCTTTCTGTTTGGTGCATTATCCTTCATGCCTGTATGCAGAATTTGGATTTAGGTAAAGATCCTTTGAGTAAGATACACAAGTGCACTCACAGGCTGTAAGAGTTTTTTACTGGCTGTAGGAAAACAGGCCCTTTAAAAGGAGAAATGGCAGAGCGGCACCACACGTTGGGGTTGGGATGAGATGCTCTTTCAAACCCAGACCATTCTGGTATTCCACGATCCTGTGCAGTTCATTGGGACTGGGGTCTGGCTGCTTGGGTGGCTGTGGGAAGGGACAGTGTTTTGGTATCATTATTGGCATTTAGTGCCAGACAGGAGGGATAAAACATGCAGAAATGTAAACTTAGGAGCCTGTGATGAGGTCCCAAAGCTTTTGTGGGTGAGGGTGTGCTGTGCCCGATGAGCTGGGCACCAGCCAAGGTTGAGGGTGCTCGCCTGAGCTCTGCACACATTCCTGCAGTGGGTTGGGAAGCACAGCCCGGGTCTGGGGGGCAGAGTTATAGGATACCAGGGGACAGGAGTGACAGGGGATGTCCTCAAACAGAATAGTTTTTTGCATGTGGGCAGTGTTGGAGCCAGTAACTGAGGCATGGAAAAAGGTAACAAACACCGAGTTGAAGTGGCTCCTGCAGAAAAAGTGGCTGGACGAGGCTCCGCGAGCAGGTGTGGAGAGGGACTCCTCTGCTTGGAAGGAAGGTGAGCTCATGCAGGGGCCAAGGGGTGATCCCAGTCAGCCTCTGAAGCAGGGGGACAGTCCAGGGGAATTTTGCATGGCACCATGTGGCTCCTGGCTGGTTTGATGTGCTGGCAGAGGCTCTGCCGCAGGGGAGAACGCACAGGCTGCTGTGATCTGTGCCTGTGTCACTGTTTTGCAGCCGACAGCAGAGGGGCTAAATGTCCACTCCACGGTGACGCAACATGTTTGTGGAGACCTTGGGGCATGTTTCTTTCCCAGAGCATGCCAAAGGTCAGGACTGCCAAAGCCACGGGGGCAGTAGGTGGGAATGGCAGTAAGGTTAGCACAGGGCACTGGAGAGCAGCACAAAGCTTCTGGATCAAACTGGCCCTTCCAGAAAAAGACTTGAGGAAATGTCTCACCAGACGAAAGCACCGCACGAGTTGGGTGGCAGGCTTGCTTGAGTGTTCAGACCAAATTATTTTCTCTTGGTAATCAGATAGCATTCAATTAAAAAAAAAAAAAAGAGAACTAGGCTGACCTTAAACAATGTTTGTTCTTTAAAAAAAGTCAATATTCTTTTTCCAAGTTAATGAAAGTAATTAACAGTGATTGATGACACATGTACTCAGCTATTTTCTGTTGGGAGACCAGATGGGTTAGGCACAGCTAGTGACCAGTGATTCTGATTCTTTGTCAGAAGGAACAAGAAGTTCAGATGTGGCTGGAACAGCTCAAGTATGTGAAGAGAAAAGGTAAATGTTTTTCTCTCTGCCTTTGCCTACCTGAGGAGCTGAAAAACAACCCCAGGTAAAGAATTGCTTTCAGCCAGTGAGGTGAGCTCCCTATCTGCTGGCCACACAGCCTCTTCCTGGCACTGAAAATGTTGCTGAGGGAATTCTACTTAAAAATAATATGAAATTACGGAATTACAGAAGGGTTTGGGTCAGAAGGGACCTGAAAGACCATTTAGTTCCACACCCCTGCCATGGGCAGGGCTGCCCCTCACTGGTTCAGGTTCCAACCTGGCCTTAAAAATTCCATTTTTTAATCACTTCTCAGTCAAGCATTCAAAAGGAATTTTGATTTTTCTGCTGCTGAGTGTGTGTAGTGAGGGTGATCTGCAAGGAAGGGATGAAGAAATGGGATAAACTCCCAGTCTGCATTCACCTTCTGTCAAGCACTACTTTCAGCTATCTGATTTGGACTCCTTCAAATGTGGAAATAGTAGGATGGAGGAAAGACATGGAATTGGGAAAGAAGAGGGTCTCAGAAAAAGCCAAGACAGTAGATTTTTATAGGTAGCTCTGCCCAATTTGTGCCGACTCCTGCGAGGCTCCGGTAGCAGCTGGAACAGGCTCCCGAGGCAGACTTTTATCCTTTCTCCCTCCCACGCGGATCCATCTGTGAGACTGCTTGTTCTTGCTGCTCTTGCTGAGAAACTGGATTGAGCTCAGAAGCATCCTGCTCTTTCAGACCCTCTGCCAGAGCCTTGCTAGTCAAGGAGAGCTCTGTATTCCAGCAGATTCGCACAGTCCCGCGTTTCAAACAGTCGCTTGCGTTTCTGAATCTGCAGCTCTTCCTGCTCAACTCCGAAAAAAATTGTTTCCAAGCTGTTGGCCACTTGAAATTGGAGCTCCCACGGAGTGAACATGAGGTGGTATTTCCAGATTTGCTTGGGATCTTTTGTTCAGAGTTTTGGGTGACGCTTGGGAGGATTTAGGTTTGCTCCTCATGGACTTAGTTGTTCCCAGAGTTGCTTCTCTTTGTATTTGGGATACCTGCAGTGGTTTCAACGTCAGTACTTGTCGAGGTCTAAAAACTGCTGAGAGATCTGCCCAGTGGTATTGCTGTGAATCGTGTGGATACTCTTGTGTGTTCCTAGCAAGGAAGGAGAAAGGGCACAAAACTTTGGTGGTTTTGGGTGTCTACCAGAAGATTTTTCTTTCTAGACTGTGGAGGCACCTTTGGTTTTCAGAGCAGCTGTAAGTGCTGGTCAGGGTGGTGATTTGCATGTCTATGCAAGGTACCACGAGGGATTTCCTCAGCTGGAAACTTAGTGAGGAAAATACTGCCAGGGGCAAGCTCAATAATGTCAGTTTTGTGTTAGTTTAACATAGAAATGGGCAAAGGGTGTTTTCACTTAGTCACTGAGATACCATGTTTTCAGTTTGGGCTGATGTCTCAGCACTTGGACTTCCAGAGGTGAAGTGCAGCACTGCCACCAGAGATCAGTCTGAGTGCCTGACTCTGAGACACAACAGAGAAGAGCCTGGGAAAAGCAGCTTTACTCAGGGAATCTGTGTGCCCTGGAAATCCAGTTGTGGAGCGTTCCTTGAAAATAAGAAGGAAAAGGATAGGAAACTGTAGAAAGTGTTTTCCTTGATTATTTTTGTGGAGAATTTCTGTTACACGTAATTCGATTAATTATTTCCACCTAGGTTTTCCAGCCTTCCATAGCTGTGGATTAGTTCCATGTTAATAAAGCAGCTCATAATTAGTTAATGCTGTCTCGCCATTTGTGGCTGTTCATTTTGTTTCTGACAGTGACTTCAGTGCATGTGTAGCACTGCTTATATTGCAGGGACTTGCTTATGGAGTAATGGCAGGGTTGCTCCCAGGGACGGTCCAGGAAGGCACTGCAGCTCCTGGATGAACTGGGGAAGTTCGGAGCAGGTGTTGGTTAGTCCTGGAATCTTGGTGTACACACGCTGTAATTTAACGTGTAGGACAAACGTGCCCAGAGATGGAATCCCTGGCGGTGTCACCACACAGAACCTATCAGAGGTCACAGTGTTTGGTGTGAGCAGCAAATCTTCACCGTGTGTGTGAGCTGGAGAGTGGAAGTTGCAGGGAGAGATGGAAGCACGATGTTTGTTCGGCTCTGGGCTGTCATGTGAGAGCCTCTTGTGATGGCTGGCTGGGAAAAGTCAGCATTTGCTAAACAAATGCACTGGGGCTGATTCCTTGAAGTGCTGCTGTTTCTGAGGTGCTCTGTGTGTTTGAATCACTGTGCTGAGCTTTTGATCTCAGACACAGGCACCTCTGGTTCTGGTGCTGCAGGGAAGTGGCGTGACTGGCAAAGAGGGGATGTCCTGGCAAAGAGGGCTGGACTGGTCAGTCTGGATCCTTTACCGGGGCATGTTTGTACCTGGTGTTCCCTTGGAGAGGAGCTCTTGGTAACAGCTGGACTAGGTTGGGTTTCCTGTTTAATTGTTGCTTACACAGTTGTAACTGTAGTGAAGGCTTCAGTGCTCACACTGCTTGTGCTCCCTGTCCCCCTTCCATGAGGATTCCCGAGTTTTGTGCCAACACTTCCACTTGCCAGTATTTCCCTTAACTTACTGAGTGCAGGTGTGGAAACTGGAAAGAGTCTGATATGTGATTTCAGTGCAATATAGAAAGTTTTACAGAGCAAAATTTATATTTTGTGAGATGGGGCTGGCACATCTGTGTGGGACAATGCAGAGCTCCATTGGTTTAGTGACTGTAGGTTGGTGTCCAGGTGAGATTTTAAGGTCTTCAAAAGTACTTGATTGCCACGTTCTCCAGCAGCATCCAAGAGGATGCACTTTGGGAGGCCTTTGAGCACAGGACATGCACATGGTGACACTTCTCAAACAGTGACTTGTCTCATGGGTTTCCTGGCCTCATGCACTTGGTGTTTCTCCTCTTTTATATGAAATTTGTCCATTTGCTTTTGGAATTCAGGAGAACTTTTGCTTTTTCCAGCACCCCAAGTCAGAGTTTCTCAGTGCAGCTAAGGAGGAGCAGGTAATGCAGAGAGCACACTTCAAACTGGGCTTTTTCCGAATTGTGGACCCTTCCCTTCCTCCTGGGTCCACTCAGCTTCTCACCCAGCAAAAGTAGGGGAAAAAGTTCTAGCTCTGACAGAAATAGATGGAAAGCTGAATGATCAGTGATTTTTCTGTGTTAATCATGATTCTGCATCACTGTGATATCTTTAAGTCACCTCTGTCTGGGCTGCAGATTTATTATAATCTGCTTCACCTGCATGAGAAATTTGTACCACACCTCTGATGGTTTTCTTGCCCTTTTGAAACTCTTACACTGCGTACTTGGAAAAGGGAGCGTCCAGATCTGCACAAAATCCGCGTGGTTTTGGAGGAACTGGGTTAACATAGCAGTAAATTCGCTTCTTTATTTTTATTTTTCATTATTCCATGGTAACCCAGTTGCTCTTCTGGCCACAGATGAGCATTAAGCTGATAGTAGATTTTACAGTGTCACCTGCTATTCTCACAGTGCGTGTTTAGAGACAGAAAACTGCTTAGAGACTCCAAGCTCTTTGAGGGGGTGTCTGATGGTGTTTGAAATTTGCAAATGTATTTCCTGGAAGAGATCTGAGTATTGCTGGAACCGTAGGAAAAGCAGCACTTCTGGGCAGTGGGCAGTGCTTGTGAAACCTGCTCTCCTGGGACAGATCCAGTGAAGCTGTATTCTGCTGGAGAAACAGGAGTTGAGGGATGTTGTCTCAGGGCTGTGGGGGTCCTAGGGGCTGCCGCCACTCTTTTTGTCACCTTGCAAAGTGGTGGCTGGGAAATGGTGGTCCCTGGAGCGGAGGTGAGCTCAGGAGGCTGTTTCACACTGGCTCTGCTCTAAATAAAGCAGCCTGGCCTAGTGGAAGGTGTCCCTGCCCATGCCAGGGGTTTGGAGTCAGGTGGGCTTTGAGGTCCCTTCCAGCCCCAGCCGTTCCATCATCCTGTTGCAGGGAGTAAATCTCCCTGTGGTTCCAGTAAATTGTTTCCAGGCACTTCTAAACCTCTTCCTTCCCTCCTCTTTTCGTGTATGGATCCTGTATTGGCAGTATTTTTATAAACAAAGCCTGAGAAGCAAAGGCAGCTTCCCCCCTCTCTGGTCAAAGGAGAGATTTAATTGATAGAGCTCTGAGAGAGGCTGTGCCTCCCTTCAGGTCGGTGTGTTTGTGTAAACCCTGGGCTGTTTGCTTCTAAATACAGCAAGGAAGGTAATTTTGGGGAAAAAAATAATGATCTCGTTGTAATCAATCTGTGCCAGGCAGAAGGATCGGCGGTGACGCCTCTTGGAAGGTGGTGGTGGTGTTTCCATGGCTTTTGGAGAGCAAACCCCATGGTGCTAGGGTGCTGCTAGAGGAGAGCCAGGATGTGGAAAGCCTTCTAGCATCCCTTTGCTCCACCGAGCGCTCCAAGGGATGCTGGCAGCAGTGCTGCTGCTGTGTCAGAGAGAGCCGGGGCACCAGAGCTCCTGGTCCTGAGTAACCCGGCTGAGTCAGCGCTGAAACCCCAGCCCCAGGCCAAGATTCTTATCGGGGCTGGAGAGCGATTAAAGCTCTGAAAAATGGAGCTCTGTGAATAAAGTTCTGTGGTGACTGTCATTAGTTGTTGCTGCACATCTGGACTTGTGATGGCACAGAAGCACATCTGGAAGGGGCTGGGAGGAGGAAGGTGAACGTTCATGCTGCCACAGAACCATAAGGGGTTGGCAGAGACCTTAAAGATCGTCTTGTTCCACCCCCCTGCACCTTCCACTATCCCGGGTTGCTCCAAGCCCTGTCCAGCCTGGTCTTGAACAGTGCCAGGGATGCATCCACATGCTCCCTGGGCAGCCTGTGCCAGTGTCTCACCACCCTCACAGTAAAACATTTCTTCCTAATACCTAAACTCCCACTCTTTTCAGTGTGAACCCGTTATTCCTCGTCCCCTCACTGCAGTTCCTGATGCAGAGTACCCTCTTCAGCTTCCTCAGAGCCCCTTCAGGTAATGGAATGTTGCTTTGAGGTCTCCAGGTAACCTTCTCTTCTCCAGGCTGGACAGCCTCGGCTTTCTGAGCCTGTCTTTGTAGGGGAGCTGCTCCAGGCCTCCTATCAACAAATCATTCTTGTGGCAGAACTGTAAGATTCTTATGTAAAAAAAGAAAAGAGAAAAAAAGCTTTCTGTTGGGGTAAGAGAAGATCTGGAACTACTTTAGATCCAGGGAAGGCGCCTTGCGAGGGTTAGTGGTTTGCTGAGGCACCAAACCAGGGAGAAACGAGGCACTTTGGCAGGGGCTGCAGCCCCTCAGTGTGTCCTGCAGGAACAGAGGCTCGTCTGGGGCTGTGACAAGGAGGGGACAGCACTCTCAGACCATGGCCCCCCTCTGATCCAGGGATGTGATGAGGATACAGCTGCTGATGCACCAGCCCCCGTGGTTTAGGGAGCCTGTGCTCTCAGGTAGGCTGCGCTAGAAGCAAGCTGAAATAAACAGGCATTAAGTGGTTCCTTGTGCTCCTGTTCCTGAGATTTTCAGAAATCCAGCAGTGACCAGACTCTGAAAATTCTCCTGTCAGACGGGAAGCTTGATGAGGCCAGTGCTGGTTCAATAATGCTGGACAAACCTGCTTGTTTGAGCCCACAGTTCTGCTGGGAACTTCCTGCGGTGCCACCCGCTGTCCTGCCCGTGGCTGCTCTCCCGAGCCCATCCTTGCTCAGTGCCCAGGGACGTGCCAAACCTGGCTCGGTGCCCGTGGCCCCGCTCGCTGTCTGCCAGGCCAGTTCCCGTGGCCGGCGGGCGATCCTGGGGCTCGTGGCATGCTCTGGCTGGCCGTGCCCATCTCTGCTGCAGCTGGGGCCCAGCGGGGCCTGAGGTGCTCCCCAAAACCCGGGCTGAGCCTTGCTGCGACCCGTCTGGCCAAGGCAGCGGGCTCAGGTTCCTCGTGTGTGCGGAGTGGCAGCGGGCACGCGGCCCTGAGCCGCTCCCTGCCTGTGCCAGACGGGAATGTGCCTCTGGAATGATGCTGGGGTGGACTCGCTGTTCCTCGGGACAGAGGTGATCGCCCTTGTCCTGGGAGGCACTGGGAGCAGAAGTTAAACAAACTCGGCTTTGTTTTTCTTTTTAATCTTTTTTTTTTTTTGCCTAAACGAGATAATTCTCTTAGAAAACCCTCTAGACCTCCTGATATCCGAGGCATAGGGAGAGACAGCGTTTCACTTCTTTTAATTTAAGGAGTGTTTTCTTTGAGATGGTGGCAAAAGGACAAATTTACAGAAGAATTGTTGCAGGTGGAGGCCTGGCAGTGACTCGGTGGTCTGCGTGGAGATCAGTGCAAGAGCTACCTGAAAATTACAGTCTGGGGGGAGGTAATTTGAGACAGGACTGCTGTGTCCTGGACAGAATCATGGAATCACAGAGTGATTGGAAGGGACTTTGAAACCCATCTCATTCCACCCCCTGCCATGTGCCACTGTCCTAGGCCACTCCAAGACCCTGGCCTTGTACTCTTCCAGGGATGAGGGAGAAGTAGGAATAGATTAAACTGGCGATGCTGTTGAATGGTTTTGGTGGTGTTCATTCAGTCCAGTTTCTTTGGGAAACTTTCACTGTTCACACTCATATTTTCATTCTTGTGCTGGGAAAATGAGGACAGGGAGATCTGGTAACTCCACTCCAAATCCTTCTTGTCTACAGCTGAGATGGCTTATGCTACAACAGTACCTGCTGGTTTTAATGAAAATAAATTATGTTAGTATCTTGCTAATGCCTGGTCTAAGCTGACCCAGCTCTGTTTAACAGGATGTGCTGATTAATGGGACTGGAACATCTTGAACATTCGGGATGGCAGAGACCTGCAGGGATTAGAAGTGACATTTAAGTGATTTTCTCTCGAATTTGACGCGTAACATGGAATGTGTTCCAGGTCTCTAAGAATGCAAGATGGGCAGAGAGGAACTTGGAGAGTGGTGATGCTGAGACACTTGGGCTGCAGAGAAACAGCCAATTAAAGGGGGTTTTTAATGAAGCACAGCAAGGAAGGGACTGTGTTCAGCAGTGCCCAGGCATTTTCCTGCACATCAGGGAAATAACTTTAGAAAGCCCATCCTGAGCAACTGTGCCGGTGCTGGAAGTCTCAGACCTGGTTTTGCTTCTTGGAAAGGAGCACTCAAATCTGAGTGTGCTAAGAGCTCTTCCAGGAATAGCCAGCACTGCCTGAAATGCTGTGGCACAGCTGCACTGTGGACAGATGCTCCTTGTGCAAGGCAGGAGCAGTCCCCATGGCAGCTCCCATTGCAGCTCCCAGGAGCCATCCCCCGCCCCAGCGGTGCTGCAGGGCACCACTCCTTGGGAGCTGCTGCCAGAGCAGTTTGGGGTGAGCAGAGTCAGCTGGATCCGTGGGGATGGGCTGGAGCTGGCTGCTGCCAGCTGGGTGACCTCACCCCAGCGCTGGGTGATGCCTGGCCAGGCAGGAGGAGCTCCCCTGAGTACCCAGGAGGGCCGGGCTGCTGGTTTTATGGTGTTTTACGGTGCAAAGAAGGGAAATCACCTGTGGCAGTGGGGGTACTCTGCATAAAGAACACACCTGGGTTCAATCTGGGCCAGCAGCGTTGGCTGGGTGCTCATGCCAGTGGCACAGCAGAATCCCTGAGACAACCTGCCTGTAAAACAGGGATGCTCAGGAATCCCAGAATGGTGTGGGTGGAAGGGAACCTCAAAGGCCATCCTATTCCATCCCCTGCCATGGGTCGGGACACCTTTCACTCTCCTAGGTTTCTCCAAGCCCAGTGCAGCCTGGCCTTGGACGCTGCCAAGGACAGGAGATACAGGATGTCACTTGGTATAGTGCAAAAAAAACCTCTGCCCCCCCAAAACTGAACTTGAGCAAGTTCTTTCAGTGTAAGGGTGGCTGGTTAGGTCAGCATGGGTCTCAGGTGGGGTTTCTCCAAACCAGGGTATCTACTGCTTCTATACTTCCATATTTTGGGGGGCCGGGGCCAGGGGTTGCTGACTCTGTGGGTGATTTCCCCTCTGTTCTCTCTCCCTCCCTCTATTAGACAGCTTCAAAATAATTGGGAATAGTGGGTTTTTTTTTCCCCTGGGGCAGTATGGAGCTGCTTCTTAGTAATCTGCTGGAGGCTTGGGTAGAGTAGGAGTGGAATTGATTGTGTGGGTTTTTTTCCTTCCTGCTCCAAGACCACTTCTTGGCACTGAGGAATTTTTCTTTAGACTTCTTTGGGGAACAGATGCGTGAAGTACAGTTACCACTCATGCATATGGCTTTTAAAATATGGAAGCTGTTGGACTGAAGTGGCTTCATATGGTGCTGTTGGAGGATGAGAATTAACATGGAATTTTGGGTTTCTGAGACGTGAATGTGTTGTTGGAAAGTTGTTTTCTTTAATTGTTTTTTTTTAAATAATGTTAAGTATTAATTTGCATCTTTATGGTTATTAATCAAAGTAACATTTACAACTCTGAGAATTACTCTCTCTGCAGCCCTTAATGCCTAAAATAGCATTGTAGTTTAATCTCAGGGATAAATAGGTTATATAATGTACAATTTAAATGGCTGTTAATCTTCATTTGCTAACGCAGACATCTTTTTCTTTAATTGCAGGTTCTCATTTTAAAAGCTATTGGAAGACACTCTGCCACCCTCTTGGATTACTTCCCATATGACTCAGCATGTCACTGTGCCCTGGATTTTACAAGGTGGCCATGATTTAATCCCCACTTCCCACTCCTATGTATTGGTGAAGCACTGGAGCTCTTTTGAGCTGCTGTTACTCCCGTGGGAACTGATCTATCTCCAATCCCTTCTCCCAAGGACTAGACATTGCCAGCAATGAGCTCCCAAAGCCATCCAGGTAAGGCTAAGGCCACTTGGAGTCCCAGCAGTGACCCCAAAGCACAGTTTGTTGCATGAACACACCTTTCAATTATGCTGAAATGGTCATCCAGACCCCCTCCCTTTCCTGCTTCGTCTGAAACCTGGTGTGAAGGTGGAAAGTGCTGTTGGTGTTACAAGGAAGTTTTACCGTTTCAGACTTCTGATTGTTCTAAAATTTGGGTTTCTAATCATTGCATCAGTGAAAATTGGTCTTTTCTGAGTCGTTAATCAGATATTTAATTTGTTAAATCTGTGCTGATGAGACTTAACGATATGGAGTGTACTTCCAAGGAATGGGCATGGTTCTGCTGGTGCCTTTATTGATGTTGAAGAAAACTGTTGGACTTTTTAACAGGAAGGAATAGTTTTGCTGGAACAAAAGTCAATTGATCCACCTCAATGCTGTCTGGGGGATTATCCCTAATGTGTCTTGTAATTTGAGGCATGATTCATCACTACTGAATTGTGCATTTCTCGTCTGTCAGAAGAATCTGTAGCTGCTCAGTTACCTGCTTCCCAGCTTAAAGGTGCCTCACACATTTGTTTTTAGGGAGTCTGTGGCAACTTTTGTGTTAGGCAGAGCTTTGTAAGAGGAATTTTAATTGTGCTTGGGCTGTTTCAGTTTATGGTACAGAACTGGCTGCTGGGAAGCAAATAATCCAACTACAACAAGGCACGTGGAAGGACTTAATTCACTCTGCCTCTGAGAGATTACTCTGTGACTTCAGTTTAATCAGGCTGAGGTTAACAATTAAGGCTGAAGTGCTAAAAGCCAGAGAACAGCTCCTAAGATTTAAGGAACTGCTTGTTTGTGGGGGAAGAAATCCTGCAATAAATAGAGGTGCTGGAGTCTACAGGCAGCTGGGGTAGACCTGACCCTCTCCTCACGACTGAAATGAGTTTAGGAGTCTCTAAAATCATCAGAATTATCAAAAAAAAAAAAAAAAACCAAACCAAACCAAAACAAAAAAAACAACCTGGCCCCTTCTTCCATAATGTAGCAGTCTTAGATTTGGAAATTTGTTGGTACTATGAGGAGTTGAGAAATCTGTGTTTGTATGAATGCAGGTGTTTACTGGAGACACAAATGCAGAGTGATCTTTTTAAGGAGCTCTGTTCTTCAGATAACACGTAATTGTTGTTTCAGTGTTTTCATGACTCAGGAGTGAGGCTGGGAGCTGTGGCTGCTTGCTTTTCTCCCGTTGTGGTGGTGGGACACCTTAAACACCCACCTGCAGTCCCAACCCAGTGGTGGGTATTTCTTGGCTTCTTAAGGAGCTGCTCTCCAGAGGTTTGGGGAGTGGTGATGTCCTTTCTGGTTGGGCTATATGATGCTGGTTTGCCTTGCTTCCTTTCATAATGCATCACTTGCTTCTCCTGCCTCTTTCTGCTGCTTTGGCTCAGCGTTCCTGTAGATCCAAAAATCAGCTTGAGCTTTGTTTTTCTAACAACCCTGTCTAGAATGGTGCTGAGAATAGTGGTCTGATCAAAACGCAGGGTGTGGCAGCAGGGCGGGATGGTGTTGGATTCCCATGTGCCCTTCCTGGATGCTGGGTTCTT
This sequence comes from Anomalospiza imberbis, assembly GCF_031753505.1. Lineage (NCBI taxonomy): Eukaryota > Metazoa > Chordata > Aves > Passeriformes > Viduidae > Anomalospiza > Anomalospiza imberbis. Next base: position 37,646,059 of record NC_089687.1, read on the forward strand.
ACTCTGGTTGTACTTCCAAGGGTTGGGTTGGAATTCTGCACTGTTTCCTGGTGGCTTTTCACCCCCGGTGTTCTTGTTGCTCGTTTCTCTTTCAAGAGTCAGTTGTATAATAAGGAGCAGAAATATTTCTCAAGCCTTGCCAAAGATGACATCTGGACTTCTCATGTCAGTTATCGTAGCCATGTTGATTATACAGCTACAGGTAATTATTCCTAATGATGGGCATTGTTTAAGGGAAGGCTCTGGCTTAACTCAAGAGCCTATTAAGCCTTGCTTCAGTGGGTTCAAGCTTTCTTCTCTAATCTTCTCCAAGGCCAGCACTAATGGGATGTTTTAGGAGCCGTGCCATGAAATTGTTGCGGCATAGATGAATGGAAGTGGTTTGGGTTGGGTTTTTTTCTGTGCTTTTTTTTATTTTTCATTTCACTCCCCAAAGCCTTTGTTAGAAGTGTTGGGCACTGAGAGCTTCTCGCCGAACAAGGTAGAAAAATATGGAGAAGATTTAAGTTAGCTAAGAAAAGTGTGACTTCTTCCCCCATCACTGCCTCCTCTTTTGCTGTGTTTTGGACTCAGATTCTGTAGGGAATAAGAAATAGCTTTTGGAGAAAAAGAATACCCAGGTGGGAGAAAACTTCCTGGGAGGCATCACGTGGCCTTTGGCTTTTGGCAGAGGAGTCTTGCTGCCTCTTCCAGCACTGGAACAAAGCTGGAAAAAAAGACGCTGGAATTGTGCTGTGAAGGCTCAAGTTGCTGCGAAGTATAATTAAGACAATTAGGCTAATTAAGATAACATTTAGGATTATGACAAAGCTTGGGGGGGCGGGGGAAAGCATGTTTAGTTTCACTCCTTAACCTGTTCACATTGGCCACAATTTAAACTTGCCTTACATAACCCATGGTGCTCACCTTACCCAGGCTGACTGGGTTGTGAGTAGGGGTGGGGTATTTTTATAGGTTTGGTTTTTTTTTTTAATGTTTTAGGGTTTTCCCCCCTCTCTTATTTACCTTAAATGATTCCTTGCAGTCGCCTTCTACCTCTCCCCTTAATTTTCAGTGGCTTGAGTTTCACTATCGTTCGCTTCTTTAATCAGTAAAGATTGTTCTGCTGATACTAGTTATACATAAAGATTAGTTTTAAAAAACCAAAACACTTAAAGTTAATCACTCAACTGATTTGTATTTGTTTAAAGTTCACTTTCCTTTGTAAAAGCTGAAAATCTCCATGTTCAATGAAGCATTTTGTTTATGAAATGTTATCCTGCAGGAATTAACCAGTCTGAATGCAAATGCTCCATCCTTTCTTCAGAGCCACTCTTGCAGAGATGCAAATTTCAGCTACATCTTGCAGTGCTGAATGTTTGATAATTAGGAATATTGAAGTTTTGAGAATGAGCTGCCTGGCTGATAGGGGAAAATCTGCAGCAGGGATCATTAGGGCTGAGAGGAGCTCCCTGAGGAGGCAGAGAGCTCCGGGATCACATGGCACCGGGAGAACTAGTTTGGGAGTCACGTACTGTGATTTGCTGGGTAGATAAGGACTTCTGTACGGGGCTTTATCTGCAGCCAGCCACTCTCCTGCCCTGCTCCACAGCTCAGTGAGGCATGGAAAGCCATTTCATGCAGCACACACAGAAGAGCTCTCCCCATGAGCATCTCCCAGCGTTTTGCACCGCCCGATAAATATTTGATGTGTTCTCTTTTTAAAGATTAAGAAGTTTCTGTGGAGATGCATTTCAAGGCGGCTTTAAATGACACTGACCTACTTTCTGGCAGCAATGAGGCTGTCTGGGGAAGTTATCTAGGGGCAGGAGTATAATTTCAAATAAACACAAGGACTATGGGGGTAAGCTCCAGCCCTCCTGTAGCGGGGCTGGGCCAGGGTGGGTACTTGGTGACTGTGGAAGAACATCTGGACATGGTGTATCATGGAGTCATGGAATGGTTTCAGTGGGAAGGAGCCATAAAGCCCACTCCATCCATGGGCAGGGACACTCTCCACTATCCCAGGTTGCTCCAGCCCCGTCCAGCCCGGCCCTGGACACTTCCAGGGAGCCCTGCTTCCCCTTACCAGTCTGGTGCTCTGGTTTTACTGGACTATGCTAGACTGGGAATTCAGAGACGGTTCCCCTGAGCAGCCTGGTCCCCCAGTTTTGGGGGGACTTTGGGATTGACTGTGGGGTAAACTCAGCAACAAGCTCTGGTGAAAAGAGCTGGAAACTCCAGCAGATGGAACTGGCTGTGACTCCATTCACTTTTCTTTCTCCAGCTCACGGCAGAACACTTTTTCCACCTTCATTCCTGTTCTTACCCATGTGGGAGCTGAGCCTGTCCTGGACTTCCTCTAGGAACGGTGTCATTTTGAGGTCCTTGAAAGTTTTAAGTCTGCTCCCACTAAACCTGTGAAGTTTTTACTTTCTGGAGCATCAAATAGTTGGGACTTTCTGTGCAAGGGTTTGATTGTAGCCTCAAAAGAAAAGAATTGTTTTGTGCTTCAGCTTGGGGTTCAAGATGAAGTTCCTGCTAGGTCAGTGTCCCTGCCAAGTACATTCCTCTCATTTCTGCTTTTTCTTTAAATGCAGTTCTTGCACTTAGGAATTCTTTAAAAGCCTGTTTCTAAAGTAAGTTTTTTAGCCTGTGATGTTTCCTGCAGTGCAAAGATGAGAAGCAGGTACTTGTGATGAGAGGCAGAGAACTCTGGATTATTTTGAATGAAGTACAGGGTAGGCAAAGGATATAAAAAATGTTGTACTTTTAAAGTCAGGTGGTTCTGTAACAATGTTTGAGCTGGTCTTTGGGATCTTGTGTCTCACTTGGAAAGGAGACAAACCTTTTTCTGTGAGGTTATTGCATTTTTGTTACTCACTTTTGGTCAACCCCAGTTTGCTCTGTGTCTTATACTTCCCCAAATTCAATTTGTTACTGGAAGAGCAAATAAGCAATGGCAATTACATTTCTTCTTTTAGTGTAGTGTTTAGTATATCTTTTTCATCCTCTGATATCTGTAGAAACTGCCTTTACAGTCAGAGGATAGCTATGAGTGAGTGAACGTGGAGTAGCAGGTGCCTGACTGGAGAATGAACAGTTGTGGAATTGGTAATTCTCCCATCCTTCAGGAAAGGTTTTGCCAGTCCCTTTCTCCTTGTAGCTTGCCATGTACTAGGAATTCCCCCCCACCTGTTATTTGTTTATTTTATTATTTCTATTTAGGCCATTAAGCAGGGAAGGCCTTGACACCTGCACCATTTGAGCTGCCAGGTGGAGTGGTCAAACCACTGAGAAATGGGGCACACAATTTATTCTTCTGCTAAGAAAACTAAAATTAACACATCAGCAGGTCTTTTAAAGGTTTTGTTTCCATAACCAAAATCAAAGTAGTGTTGTTTCATCAGTTCCTGGGAAAATCAGATGCTTTACCTGCAGTGCCCTGGCTTGCTTTGAGGTGCTCAGCAGGGGTTCCCCCTGGGGACTGCTGTCACCCTTTGGCTTGATGGACTGATTTACTCAGGTATGGAAGCAGATTTTTAGCCTTTCAGAAGGATGAGGCTGATATTAAACTTCACACCTATTGAAAAGTGAATTCCATATGGGAATAACTCCAGGTGGGCTTTTCTGAGACCCTTCTGTGTCAGCTGGAAGCCACCCATGGTGGCAGCAGTGCTTGTGGGAGTTTCCAGGAGCCCCTGAGTGTGCTTGGGGTTCAGTGGGGCATTGCTGGTCCTGCTTTGAACCCTGGCAGCACAGGCTTTGCCAGGGAATTCACAGGCCAGGCTTAATCTTCTCCTTGTTTGTAGCTGCCCTGCTCCACTTTGATGTTGCAAGAAACGTTTTGGAAGCTTGAGTTGCCAAGTGTGAGGAGGTTCTGCCAGGATGGCTGGGCAGGGTCAGCCCGGGGAGATAGGAGCCTGACCACAGCTACCTGTGGGTACGTGTGGAAGGGGGAAAGGACGGGTAGGATTGTGACAACAGTCATTAAATACACCCTCTCAACCTCTGCTCATGTGTGATGTGGGGTTTTTTTAGAGTAAATTTTACTTTTATTTGTTGTTCTGCTGTTTCTTGGGGTTTCTTTTCTGTCATTTTGGTTGTACCAAGGGATGAACAATCCCAGCAATGAACAACAACTTCTTTTGCTGACTGGCCTGTGAACAGAACAGAAGCAGAGTGCCTCTCCACCAGGAGAAACTTCCAACCAAGGTAGAGCTGCTTGCAGTGGAGGGGACTGCTGGAAACCCGCTGCGCTCTGTGGGAGGGCTGGGATCAGCGTGTTGGAGAAATCGCAGCCGGATTCAAAGAAATCACTTGTTTTTAAAAAAAAAAAATCAATCCTGACCCTTTCGCTATTCTGGAACCCATGTACTCGCGCTGTTTGTAGCCGTTGTGCTGCCAAACCACATAAATAGCTTTATGGGGCAAATGGTGAAGGGAGCAGGTCTGGTTTGGGAGCTTTGAACTGCCAGCCTTGGCCTCAGGTGCCTGTTTTGTCCTCCGAGGCATCTGCTTGAGGCCGTGTGACCCCACCAGGATCAAAACCACGGAGCACAGGGCGAGGGGCCGTGGGCTCTGCGTGCCCCCCGTGGGCTGTGCTCGCTGTGCTGTGGATTTTGAGTTTTTCTTTAGCAGCTGCTGCTGTCCAGGAGCTCCGGTGTGGTGACTCTTTGTTTGGCCCGTGATCAATAGCCCCGGATCAATGCGGGTGCTCGGCCGCGCGGCCGTGGCCAGCCGGCAAACTGGGAGCAGCTGGGAGATGGGAAACGCTGCTTCGGGTGGGTTATTAGCTCAGAGATCTGAGGGCAGGTGGTTTTTTTGTCTGCTGCTGGAAAGGTGGTTTTGGGAGTTCTGATCAATTGGCAGCTCTTCAGGCAGGAAACCCTTAAAGCCCGGTGATGTTAAAATAATCCATTGAGAATTATATTTTGCTCTTCTGTTTCGGCATTCAAAACTTGCACTTTCTACTCAAACAAGGCTTGACCCTCTCTGTTAACTGTGACCTTTATTTTATGCTGCCTATAAAGAGAAACAGTTTTAAACGTTTTTTTTCACTCCTGATCTAGAAAATGCTTGAGCTGCTCCTGTGGGAAGATATAAAAGCCTGAACTAGACCAACCCTCTCTTCTCTGGTCATAAAATCATCCAAAACAGTAAGAAAGACCATACACCAAACTCCACAAGTCCATCCAAGTACTGAATCCTTGACGTCTGTCACTTCAGGAAAAGTCTCTGAAGCTTCCCAGAGCTTGCTGTATTCTAACTAAGGTGCCAGTGGTCTCACAGAACCTCTGCCAGGGGAAAGCATGTGATTCTCACAGCTTACCAAACCCAGGAGAAGTGCTCTGGCATCTCTTCCCTGCCAGCAGCAAGAATCTGATTGGCATTAGATGGCTTTTTCCCTTCCTTTTTTTCCTTTCCAGCAGGTGCAAGGCCTGTTCTGCAGGCTCGTAACTCTTGACAGGTTTATCGTGATGTCTTCTTGGCAGGTAGGGCTGATGCTATTCCTTCAGCCTGCATTAAAGATTCTTTTCTTTTTCATTTTTTTCCCTTCAAAATGGAGCTCTGTGCAGTAGCTCTTTCAAGGAAGTGATGGGACTGTTGCCCCTGTTTCCTTCTTTTTATCTGGAACTGCAGCAGGTACAGCCAACCTGAAGGGTCACTACACCCTCCCCGCCATCTCCACTCCACCTCCCCCAGATAAACTTGAGACAGGTTGATCTGAGCAACCACAGCACCAAGTCGTGTCGACAGAGGTTTTGGAAAGCTCTGATTTATTCCTCTCATGTATTTTCTTTTTCACAAGGAAAGGCACGCAGGCAGGATCTGCTCGGGCACTGCCTGATTCCTGAATCTTTCTCAAGAAGCTGCTATGTGGAAGTTGCCCTTTGAATTTTTTTCTTCCTTTCCTCTCTCTTCAGTGCTGTTTGTCATGGGAGACCTCAGCCTGTTGTTTTTAGCAGCTCACCAAAGCGCTTAAGGAGAATTCCTCCTCCTCCACTGATTAATTTCTGGCATGGAGCACAAAATAGCTCTTGCGTCAATAAATCGTCACAGCCTTTGCTTGTCTCTGTCAGCGTAAATACAGTTGGACTCTAACACACCCCCAAGTAGGCCAGAGGTTGCCAGTTTTGCAGCTGCACGGTGGTCAAGTCCAAGAGTGCATGGCTGGGGTGTCAGAGCTGCTGCAGTTCATGTTGGGAGCCCCTTCGCCCCCCACCCCTCCTTAACTTCTTAGCTTCTGGAATTCTACTCTAGTTATGAAGTTACTGTTCTGCGCCTTAGAGCATAATGATATTGGGTGCATCTGTTTGATTTACTGGGAAAGCAGGAGTGAGTTTGTGGCTGTGAGCAAGGGTTCTGCTCAGTGACTCCCAGCCCTCATTTCACTGCTTCACCTCCCATCACTTGGTAGGCTCCTTTTCAAGCTGCTTGCTCGGACTTCTTTTTTTTTTTAATTTTTCTTTAATTTTTAATTTTTTTTTTACTGGTAGTTCTGGTGTTTGCTTTTGTTGGGGAAACCGTGGATAGCAGTTGCACAAAAGAACGTGATGTTTTGGGAGCGATTGCCCAAATCATTGGGCAACAGGGACTTGATCTTTAGATGTTCCAGCCGTCAGATGAAAGAAACTTTCTGCAAAGCCATTTGCTGGAAAAACTGTTGTGCAAACGGGGTGGTGAATGCTGCTGGAAATGGGGAGGGGGGTGAGAAACCTGGAAAGTGGGTCACCCTCCTGCACTCGGGATTCTTGCAGGGAAGCTCGAGGGAGCTGCTGGAGAGGCTGGGACCATCCACTGGCAGCTTCTGAGTCACAGAGTAGGATGGAAACTGCTGGCTTTTTGCAGAGGTTTCTCCTTGGAGCGTGCCCTGGTGGAACTGCTCTCTGGGCTTTCCTGGAGCACGTTCCTCCTCCCACTGGCAAGGCTGCCCCCGCAGCTGCCCTGCCTCTAAATGGAGCAGTTGAGCAGACTTGAGAACGAGAATGATTTAGAAATGTTTCTAAAATTTAGATTTTTTTTTTATTGTTATCTCTTAATCTACATCTAAATACAAACACAAACTGCTTGGTGGAGGGGCGGGGGAAAATTCCTCAATATCCCACCTGTGGATGAAAACTCTTGGCAGATATTTTTGCCAGTTTTGAGAAACCAGCTGTAGCTGCTCTAAACCAAACTGTTCCATTATAGACTTCTGCATTATATTCCTTCTGTCCTTTTTAAAACAACCAGCCTGTGGATGCCAATGGATCAACACTGGAAGGGCAGGCCTTGATGTGATTTGGGTTTGGAAGAAATTCCAGAAGTAGAACACCTATTTTGTGGAGAAAACTGTCTGCTCAAGGTGACTTGCGTTGCCAGAAAGGAGAGCACGGCTTGCTCTCAGCCTCATGCAGGGATTTGATAAACTCTCTATTTTCTAGGATTTCTCATCTAGTTCCTTAGGCCTTCTTCCTCCTCTCTGGAGCTGCGAACTAATATTCACAAAGAGATTTATGTGTTTTGGCCAAAATGCAGAATGTGTGCAAAGAATATGCCCGCTGCCCTTTTCCCCCATAACGGGTGGAGGTCCGAGAGTGAAAACACAGGTTTAAAAGAGTTTTCCTGATCAGTTTGTTTATTCCTTGGTCTGCAATGCGCAGGGTGGTGCTGGGGGAGCCACAAGGGGTTGAGGTTGCAGGAAAAGGCAGCGGTGGTTGTGCCACTGGGGCTCTCTGGCAGCTGCCTGCCCATGCTTGTGTCGGGGTGCAGGCTGCCTGGGCTCTTCCTGCTTTTCTCTTTCTTGTTGTTGATGCCAGCGTGGTGTTTTGGCTCTGCAGCGGGCACAGAGCAGCTCCCCTGATGTGGCTGCTGTGTGTCTGTCCAGGCTCCTTCTGTCTGAGCTGGCCAGAGTTTATTCCTTAGGGCTGGGGCTGGGCTTTTCCACAGCCTGGTGTTGGGTCCGGGTGTTGGAGCCTGCTGATCTCACACCCGCTCTCACCTGAGATTTTCCCATCTCAGGTGTCTGGCTTGCCTCTGAACAGAGCATCATGTGGCGTGCTGTGGGCAGTGAGTGATGCTGGGGTGAACACAGAGCTGCAGTTTGCTGAGTGAAGCTGTGTCAGCTCAGGGTGTGCTTGGCTTTTCCTCCTGCCCTGGACCTGGGTGCTGGAGAGCTGGAGATCCCCACTGATCAGGCTGGGACGTGGGGAGGTGGTTGGTTCTGGGAGCTCTCTGGGATGCCCATCCCACACTGAGGAGTCTTTGACTTCCTTTGTGCCTGAGGTCAAGTTTTTTTTTCTTGTAAAGCACTTGGAACAGGCTGCTCGGTGCAGTGGCCTTGCCACCTCTGGAAGTGTTCAAAAAAACATGTGGACTCTAAAATTAATTATTTCCTTCCTATTTCAGCTTGTGTTTCATGGCTGGGGCTGCTTTCTTCAGCAGAGGCAGGCAGGAGAGTCCCTTCAGGAGCCACCAGTCCCCAGAGCTGGGTTCTGTAGTCGCAGCAGCCCAGCTCTGCCGTGGGATGAGCCCTCCCTCCCGGGGAAGGTGAGCTAGGATAAAGAGATGTGCTTATGGTGTCTTGTTTGGCTTTTCAGGCTCCTGAAGCCAGAGAGCTCTGGAGCAGAAGGAGCTTGTTTTTCTTCAGAAATCATGATGCAGTAGTTGGTTTAGGCATATAAACATCTGTGGCTTGAGCAGGCAGAGGTATGAGACACACTTGTGTTGGGAGATGAGTTCTGTCTCACTAGAAACTCCTTTTTCCTCTTGCAAGAAACAACTGTGGGACTATTTCTTTTGAACATCAGTGGGTTTTTCACCCCCCCAAAATCTTCAACTGGTTTTATTTTGCAGTAAGAAGCAGTAGGTAGTGTTTAGGAACTGTTGTTGGGGAGATTGTATCTGGCAAAGACATCATCTCACCAACAGCTTTCAAAGATTTTGAAATAGGCAGAATGCTCAGTATTGGCTCCTTTAATATTTTTTCTTACTGTTTCCCACCAAGCCTGTGTTTCCATCATGTCTGCGAGCTTCACTGGTTTTGTCACATTTACAAGTTGTTAATAACATCTTGGTTTGTTAATATATTCTCGGGATTGGCAAATTCGACGTGATTTATCTGCTTAGATCCGCATTATTTACTGCTCTGCCTCTTCCAAGTTAATAATTTCCCTGACTAAGGATACCTTTGTGCACAGGGAAAGATGCAGGGAGGAAAAATCCGCCTTGGATGTTTCTCCTCCCTCCTCCCAAACTGAAACCAGTGGAGGCTGCTGGCCACTTTCACTGGTCATCCGCTGAGTCCTTTAATTAGAACATTTCTGATTCGGAGCTTCCACATCTCCTGGCTCAGGCCTTGGATGCTGGCAGAGGCATTTGAGCTGCGCTGTCTCTGGTCCCCACATTGTAATTTCAGCTCAAGCCCTTTCTTAGATGTTGGGGAAATGAATTGAGGTTTTGTGTGGGGTGTTTTACCCCTCAGCACTGGGGGGCTCATGAAATGATGCTATGGGTGCAGGATGACAAATGCTGTGACATCTAACGAGGGATCACTCCGAGCATCCCATGCCTTGCTGTGTGGCTTCTTGGAGCTGCTGACCTCTGCCGAGCGCCCTTGGCCGTGCCAGCCCGGCCGTGTGCTGGCAGCTGGGAGATGTTTTGTCTGGCAGCAGGGAAAACTTGGTGCTGGTGGGAAGAGCTGAGAGGGCGGAACGTGCGGTGTGTGCCAGGTTTGAGACGGCCATCGGTGCCTGGCATGGCCGTGGCAGCTCTTCCCTGGTTGCCAGAGGTGCCACGAGTGCCAGAAGCTCGGGGGGTGCAGCCCAAACGGGACTGGGGCTCGCTGGGCACGTGTGGCTCTGGATTAATTGTCCTGTGCTCTAAATGAGTGGTTGTACACGGAGCAGGCACGTGGCACGGCTCTGCTCTCAGCAGGTGAAGCTACAGCAGGAAAACACCTCCGGCTCGGCAAGACACAATAGCAGAGCACAGGGAGCTGGGCTGAGGCATGTGAAGGATGTGGGATCTGTGATACTGGGGGCTTAAAGGCAAAAATAGCATCATTTATAATAGTAAAAGCGAAGGCTCCTGTGCGACGCCTTTGCATTCTGCCAGTCTGTAGTGAATGGAGGAGTAGTTTGCTTACAGATGACAAGCAGGGATGAATAAGCACTTAAAATTTCTGGTGCTGGAGAAGCAGCTTTTCCATCTTGGTCCCTGAGCTAATCAGTCTTGCAGTCCATTTCCTCAGAGTGTCACTTGCTGCTTGAAATACAAGTGTTGGGAAGCATGGAATTAAAATTCTCTTCACATCCCTTGGCCTTCCTGAGGGGTTCCCTGTTCTGCCCTTGGCATGCTCCAGGACGTGTTTTGACTGGGCTGTGTGCTGATTTTGGAGAGGACCCCTTTGCTGCCTGGTTTGCCCCCCAGCAGCAGGAGGAGATATCCGAAGCACAATCCATGGCCTCCTTCACCCGCTATAAACATGCCATCGCCACAGACTAAATCCCTGATGTGTTTTAGTGGATGGACACCTGAGGATCGCCTGGAGGTGAAATGAAAGAATAAACACATTAATTTGGATGCTTGAAGAAGAGCAGCGAAGTGTGGATAGGTGTAAAGTTATGTCCTGGAGTAAGGAACTGCTGTCCCTTGAGGTCTCAGTGCTGGGGCTGTTGGCTACAGCAGCTCTGCCTCTGCCCCTTGCTCTTGTCCTCTGTGCTTAATTTCCATGGAATTTCCATGGGGACACCTTAAGTATTTTAGCTGTTGGAGTTTTGTAATGGGAGGTAACTTTTTTTTGTTTGTTTGGTTGGGTTTTTTTTTGTTTTTTTTTTTTTTTTTTTTTTTTTTTTTTCTTTTTTCCTTCTTTCTTCCCTTAAGCTGCTGCTTTGTGGGCTTTCTAAGGACCTAGTTCAGGGTGGAAACAGAGGGAAAAGCACCCCATTTTAAGGAGTGGAATGCAACTAGTGCTGTGTGTTTCTTCTAAGTCAATACTATTAATTGCTTTCTTGCTGCTTAATGATAAACTTGTTAAGACGTGGCCAGAAGTGGTTCTCTGGCCAGGAAAATGTCCTTTTTGCTGTTGTGTTTGCCCGAGCTGGCAGTGGAGATACCTGTAGTACCTGAGGAATGGGCCTCCTGAAAACTGGTATTTTGGAGCATTTTTCCACTTGCCTGCCCATGACTAATGCCTGCACCATTTCTGGTGTCATCCTCGCACCACGGTGCTTGGATGTGTGCTGATTCGTTTGAGGACAATGTGAGGAGAAAAGCCTTTGGAAACCAGCAGGCGTTGCAGCAATGTCCACCAGGGCTTTTATTATTTTCATATTTGACTCAAGCTTGAATGTCAGTGACCTCCTGCTCGGAGAGGTCCCATCCACAGGGAGCCTTGGCAGGCGTTTCCCAAACAGAGCATGGAGATCTTGTACCCTCTTACAGGATACATTTTACACCCTTGCATTGCAGTTGAGAGAGGGTCCCATGCTTATTTCCTTCAAAAATAAGTTGTGGTGGTGAGGTTGGCAAGTCCTCAGGGGAATTGGTCTCTCCTGAAGGTATGAATCCAGTCTTAGGCTGGGTTGTACCTTGGGAAGCTGAATGTTACCCTGAACAAGTGTCCTGCCTGACAGTGAGAAGCACAAGGTGTTTTAGCCTCTAAGAAGGAAAACAGCCCAAAATGAGAACAGAATATAGAATCATATGTGAGATGAGTTTATAATTCTGGCCATTTTGGTACTTGCTAATCTGACGGTTTTGCTGGCCCAAAAGGTGAAGGTAAAGAAGGCTAGGCTGGCAATTAAATGTGCAGTGAGAAGCTTAGGGGAGACTTAAAGTTTGGGGCTACTTGCTGTTTGTGTGAACCGTGGAAAATATTTTGTGAACAAAAGTTTCCATTAACATGGGGTTTGTGAATAATTCAGATTATTGCAGATCAAATTTCAGAGAGAAGCACTGAAGCATCATGAGCTCCTTGATTTTACAGCTTTTGGTGTGTTCATTCCTACGTGCTGGTGTTTCGGGGAGGGAAGGGGGATTCTCTGGGACCTGGGCTCAGCTGAGTCAGCTTTATTAGCACTGCACGACTTCCTGAATTGCTGCCGAGGAAGGATGTGCTGTTGACTCAGAAGAAAGTCTGTGATGTCTGGGGACAGGGTCAGCGAAGCGGATGCCCGAGTTCCAGCGTGCTCTTGAGGCTGTGAATCACTGTGACAGCTGAAGTGAGTGAAAAGTGCCATTTTCTTTAAAAAAAAAAAAAAAGAGAAGGTGGAGGAAGGCCCCAGAGGTCGCACTTGGTTAGATAACAGGGCAGGGTGGAATTTGTGGTTTGCATCATTAAATTTGGCACTGCCTTCACCTGAGTGTTTCGCCCGGCTGTAAACTCGTGCGTTCCCTGTGGCTCGCTCCTGTAAACTCCGTCTGCACAGCTGCGAGCTCCGTCGTGTGCAGACTCAATTCCTGAACTGGATCCGGACAGCGGAGGATTTTCTGTACGGAATCTTCTATTAAAAACACGCCCACACTCCCCAATCAGCCTTACTTTTCCTCTGCAAACTGCTCATTTGTCTCCGAGTGCTCTGTCTGCCTCGAACACGCCTGTGTGTGTGGCATAGCTTGAATTTTTATGCCAAGGAATGTAAACACCAAATCCGCACAAGACTTGCTGAAGAACTCTGGGGCTCTGGTGCATCATCTGTTTGTTATGTAACCTGATAGAATGGGAGCGAAATAGAACCCAGATGTCAAGGCAGAGCAATTACAATTTTTCATCTGCGAGTGTTACAGTAAATGCACTTTGTGTTCCTTCCCCCCCTCCCCGAATGTGGGGTTTTATTTGGGAAAGTGCTGCGGGGGACCTTGGAGCTCTCAGCATGGCTCTTGCTTAAAGACTTTGTTATTCTGTACTTGTGTTCCTTAATGTAATTAGAGTCTGTGCTACTCCAGATCCATGAGCCAGCGTTATTCCTAACTGGAAATTAACTGGACACAAGGGCTGAGTCTCAGGAGAGCCCCTCCGCATGTCCAGCTCTGTGGGTTACATGGTCAAGACGCACTAAATTTAGCATTCCAAGGGAAACTGCTTTGCTTGTCATGTTTAAATTTGGCAAGAGAATCCCCTCAGAACAGGTTTGGTGCGGGCTCTGCTGGGGATTCCGGAGCTGGAGGAACATCTGGGAGGGGAGCAGATGGGAGCTGCAGTTAGCTCGTTTGCTCCAATTTGCCGTACGACGAGGAGGGTAAAAGGGAAAATGGATAATCATTGATTCTCTCTGGTGGGGAAAAGGATTCTTCCACCGCTAGTTTATCCCAGAGGTTTATCTCTGCTGTCTTCCATTAAATAAAGCAAGCCCTCGGTTGAGAGAGGGATTGATGCACGTCTATCTTGCTCTTCATATGCATCTTCACGAGTTGAGACGTGTGTGTGATTTCACCAAGTAGGAGCTGATGGGATTTTTCCTCTTCCCTTCCCTGATGTTTTTCATCCTCCTGTGCTGATATTTGTTCTTTTGCCGCTGAAGATTTATTTCCTTCTGTCCATTTAAGCTTGGAAGCCCTCGGCAGCAAGTCCTTGCCTGTGGAGTTTGTGCTTGGTCCAAAGGGGCTGGATATCCAGTATTTCTGTGGGAGCAGAACACATCTTGGGCATCCCTCTGTTAAGTACAGATAACTTCAAGAAACCCTTAAATGAGTTGTACATTCCAGGTGAAGGAAGAATTAAAGGTTCTTGCTCCTCCTAAACAGCAAGTTTCTTCCCTTAAAACCAGCAATCAAGGAGAAGAGATCAATGTGGGCGCTTGCTGCCAGCCATTCCCAACAGCATCCAAGCTGTGTCACCTCTCCTTTCAAGGACATCATGGAAAGAGGACTTGGGTGCGTGATACTGCTCAACTCTGCCAACACCCAGTAGTGACTTCTGCACGTTGCCCGTGGAGTCTGAGCTGAAATTGAAGATTCAACTGTTGGAGACACTTTTCCCCCAAATGAAGCATTTACAGAAAACTTTACAACTGCAAGGAAGCAGCAGAGCCTCTTGCACCCATGAAGTCCAGAATCAGGTGTTCCCAGTTTGGAATTGCTTCCTTTCCAGCTCTCCTTCTGCAGAAGAGGAGACTCAGGAGGGACCTCATGGCTTTCTACAAGTACCTGACAAGAGGTTGTGATGAAGTGGGGTTTGGGCTCTTCTGCTGTGCCTCATCTAAAGGATGAGAGGAGGTGGTCTCTCAGGGGAGGTTGAGATTGGGTGTTGAATACTGGATATAGGGAAAAAAAACCACTGAAAGGGTGGTCAGGCATTGCAGTTAGTTGCCCAAGAAGCTAGTGCAATCTCTGGAAACATTCCAGAGGCACCCGGGGGTATCACTAGGAGCGATTATGGTGGTGCTGTGTTGGTGTTTGGACTGGATGATCTTGAAGGCCTCTCCAACCTTGAAGATTCTGTGATTTTTTTTCTAAATGGAGATCATGGAGAGCCCAGACGTGGCCACCATGGAGAACATTCCCTCAGGCTGGTCACGGTGGATGTTTGACCAGCTCTCTTGTAAAGGTGCTGGCGCTCTTCTCACTGAGCTCTGCCAGGCCTGAAGCTCGGGGTGCTCTGTGCCGAGCTCCGCGTAAGCGCTGCTGTGTCATTGACACCAGCCCTTAAAACCACGGGGGTGCGAAACGGGAATGTTGGCCAGCGGACAGGAACGGCTCCCTTCAGTGTCAGTCTCAGAGGACTGGTTTTGAGAAGGAAAGCAGGTCCGTCGAGGAAGCGTGGGGCTCAGCTCCTCTGCCGTGTTGGTCCTGAGCAGCCTCTGTGCCCGTACCCGTGAGCCCGGGGATCCCGGTGTGTGCTGGGGACACAAATGCTGGCAGTGGCAGTCACATGTCCCCGGCAGCTCCTACTATAAAAACAGCAGCTCCGCCGACAGCGACCTTCAGCATGGCTCCTAATGTTCCCCGTGTTATTTTTAACCTGTCTGGGTAAATTTCCAATACAAAGGCCGGTGCCAATCTGATGTGCTCGCTTTTCCAAATCCTTATCTTTTGCTTTCTAGTGCACTGACGCATCAGATGGAACAGCAAGTTTCTGTAAAGCTTTGCTTGTATGGCCACAGCACCAGAGAGAAATATTTCAGCTCTGTTTTACTGCTAAATACATTTATTTTTTCAAGAGGATTTTTTTTAAGATGGGTTTTAACATTTTTTTTTCTTTTTAAAGAAAAAAATACTTGAATTGTGGTTTAAAAATAGCCGAAGGCTGTACTTTGATTAGGTTGCTGTGGCACTGACGTCAGCGGGTGACATTTATCTCTGTATGGATTTGTTGCCCTGTTGACTAAGGCTGTATTTACACAAATGGGGATATTTCTGTCTGCTGTGGGGGGAACCAGCAACAGCTCTGCCCCAGTTGTGTCCTTGCCCTCCGTATTCCTGAACTCTGCCTCTCTCCCGTGCTGCTTCATTCCGTGCTGCAGTGGGGAGTTTTGAAGTGCTGGAGGGTAGTTCTAGGTATTCACATTGCCATGAGGGTTTAGGCATGATGATGATGATGGCTCAGTGGAGAAGGACACTGGCAGAGAGATGCTGAACTTGACTTGGTAAAGCATCAGGTATGAGCCTGCGGGGGTCCTGGCTGGATGGCTCCATGAATAGACAGGTAATGGATGTTCTCCAAATAGGAAATATAGAAAACAGGCCCTGAACAAGTGAACTAAATGTGAAAAAGGAAGGAAAAGAAGTGAGCAGTTTCAGCCCAGCATGGCTTTGAGTGCAGTGTATTTCTCTGTCACTTATTGAATGTTTTCATCTAGCATAGTTGCTGTAATTCACTTTTTTTTTTTTTTAAGCTTTAATTATTGCTCTTGGGGTTTCCTTGGCCCCAAATCCTTCTGTTCCAACAGCAGCAGAAAGCACTAAATTTCCTATAAGCACTCGTCTAAGATCCGGTTCCTGGAGCATAAGGTTACCCAAAAGGAAGTTTCCATAGAATACCAGAATGGTTTGGGCTGGAAAGGACCTTAAAGCCCATCCAGTTCCATGTGCAGGGACACCTTCCACTCTCCCAGGCTGCTCCAAGCCCCGTCCGACCTGGCCTTGGACGCAGCCAGGGATTCAGGGGCAGCCTCAGCTTCTTTGGTCAAGGTTTCTCAAAGTTGTGCCTATTTTAGGGGGAGGCACTTGCCAAAACTTTTAATTTATCCCTGACACGAAGACAATAATAAAGGGAAACCTCTAGAAAAGAACTTAATTAAAGGCTGATACAAATTAACTTGCAGACTTTGTCAATTTATCACACTACTCCAGTATGTTTTCCAAGGAATCGTGGGTTTAAATCCGTGAGTCTTGTCAGCTCTGCAGGGAGGAGGCAGCTGATGCCGGCTGGCTTCAGGAAGGCATGAAACGTGTTTGTGTCTTCTGGAGCTGTGAATTAACTGTGGGACTCCTACGTGATAGGCAGCCAATCACAGATTTGGCAGATTAATCACACTGACTTGTGCAGAGCTTTTACCTGGCCCTCATCCCGTGGCAGGAGGGAAAGAAGCACTAATTAACATCCTGGACACAGAGCCTGCTGACACAGGAGTACATTTTGGGGCTGGTTTCAGGCAGCTGGTACCGTACGCGTGCAATAGATTTTCCCCAAATTTCATAGTGGATGAAACCTGTGGAGTGAAGTGCTGTTATCTCTGCTGCTAACCCATCTGTATCTGGGGACTTTTATCCAAAGTAGCAATTCTGTGGGCTGCACTCACCTGCAGGCTCGCTGCCACTGCTGCAAACGATGTTTTCTCTGGGATCTGGAGCATGGCTCAGAGTAGCTGAGTGTTTCACATTTCACCCCAACGCAGTTGCTGCTTTCTAAACCTCTGTAATCTTCTCTTAAAAAGACAAGGGATCTGGGAGGAGCTGCTGCTGGCATCCGTGCTGGGAGGGAGGGCTTGCTTTCATCCCCTGCCACCATCTCCCCAAATTCCAGCTTTTCCCGTGTCTTGCCTCATAAGTGTCTGGATGAAGACTGTAAGGTCAGTCAATAGTACAGGAGTTTGATAAATGGGAATTTCTATTGGTGTTAGATGTACTTGGATGTCCAAAACAGATATTGAATATGGATATTTATGCACAAATATACCAATGCGTATGTGCATTTCCCGTGCAGAAAGCAGCATCTGGGTGGCATCTCTGTCTGTGGCAGAGGGGTTGGGATGAGTTGATCCTAAAGGTCCCTTCCAACCCACACCATTCTGTGATTCCGTGAGCTTGTCTCCATCCCCAGAGAGGGACCGCAGCCAGCAGTGAGGACAGTACTGGTTAAACATAATATTTTGCATTCACTTGGCCAGGGCTGACTTGAGCTTGCCTTTTTTGTATCTAAAGGAATGAAAAAAGGTCTCCTGGGCACTTCTTATTAGGATGTGAGGAGGAAAATGCCTTCTCACCTGCTGAGGCTGCAGCAGGATGCGTGTGGAGTGTGTTAGCCTGGAGGTCGAAGGGTTTATGACTCTTTGGGAAGACTCTTCCAGGCTCAGAGGGTGTAGTAATTGATATTTAGGGGTTTCTGTTGGGGTAGGTCTGCTGTTTTGGTGCTGGCTGAGCTCCTCTGGGTTTTAAAGCAGCTGCTCAGGTGAAACCTTGGGATCCCTAATGCGATATGCTGCTGCCTCAACTGGAAGAGGTGAATTTTCTGTAGCAGTGCTCAGCATTAACTTCTGCAGTTGCGACAGAGGTCGGAGCGTTGCTCAACAGCCCCGCAGCCCTTTAGGTGCGTGCTGGTTTTGCAATGCACAGCCAGCAGAATTAACCTGGCTACATCACTGGGGGGAAAACAAAGGCTTGCTGGTGGTTTTTCCCCTCTTTTCCAGTGGCTTCTGCTGTAGATGAAAGCGAGTTTCAGGGCCCCGAGCCCTGGGTGTACAGTAAGCAGGCTGCAGCCTTGGTTCTCTCCTCCAGTTTGTCATTAAATTTTAAAATGGAAAGGCGATAAGGAATCTCTGTGCAGGGAACATTCCTCATACCGTAGAGTTAAACTGCAGCTTTTGGGTCCTGCTCTGAAAATCTGATTGACCTGAAAGAGATGAGGTGTGCCCTGGATGATGCCAGATAAAGCAAAGTGCTCACACGTGTGGTTATTGCTTCTCTACCTGCTTATAGCAGCTTCCCAGTCTTTATTTGCTCCGATAGAATCGTTGGAGAATGCTGTGGGGCAGGAGCAAATAACTACTGAAGTAGAAAGAATAGCCTTCAGAGAAACTGGACTTTTCCAAAACAGAAGCTGGATACAGAGCTTCCCATAGAAATCATCCAAAAGGCTCGTGCAGATAGGCTTAAACAAGGATTTATGGTGAGTGAAACCGAGAGAATTGGCTTTAGGCTATTTTAAACAGCAGAAGAATAGCATGGAAGGAGATTATGGCTCTCCTCTGCCTGCATCCAGCTGCATGTGACGGCTTTTGCAGCTGTATTTTTGGAACCTCTTTCCCGAGCTCACCTAGAATCCCCAGCTCGAGGCGTCGCAGCTGCTGCCAGCTCTGCTGCCTGCGAGCAGCTGCTGTATTGACAGGCACGTTTTTACCCTGGGAGATGCCGGCGGTGTGGAAATGAGGGAGAAACAACTGTTTATATAATCCGCCTGTACGGATCAATTCCTGGGAAAACAAGCTGCTCCCTGTCTGCAGCAGCAGCGGCAGCACACACCTTGAGCTGCTATAAATAGCTCCAGTGCCTCTTCCAAGGGCCAGCTCCAGGGCCTTTGTGTTCTGCTGGGGTGGAAAACTGCTCAGTAAACTGGCAGTGATTCCCACCAAGGGGAAAGCAGGGACTCAAGAGTCTTCCTGCTCCTCAGGGATTTTTTGGGAAAGTGCCTCTTCCCTACCTGGATCACTGCTGTACTGAATTTCAGGGAATTATGGAATAGTCTGGGTGGCAAGGGACATTTGGATGTATCCCATTCCTCACCCTGCCATGGGCAGGGACACCTTCCACTAGACCAGGTTGCTCCAAGCCCCAATGTCCAACCTGGCCTTGGGCACTTCCAGGGATCCAGGGGCAGCCACAGCTGCTCTGGGCACCCCGTGCCAGGGCCTGCCCACCCTCACTGGGAAGGATTTCTCCCCAGTATCTCATCCAAACCTGCCCTCCTTCAGCTTAAAGCCATCCTTTCTTGTCCTGTCCCTCCATGCCTTGTCCCCAATCCCTCTCCAGCTCTCCTGGAGCCCCTTTAGGCCCTGGAAGGGGCTCTGAGCTCTCCCTGGAGCCTTCTCCTCTCCAGGTGAGCTCTCTCCCCCCAGCTCTCTCCTTCCCCTAAATGCCAAATTGGTATCCAAGTGATGTAAGTGGTTGATCTGCCAAAGCTCTTCAGGAATCATATCCTTGACATATCTGGAAAATTCTGTGCAGTTTTACAGTAAATATTTGGACTTGGTGATTCTTTAAGTCGCAGTCAAAGCCCTGTGTACCAGGAACATGACTGGGGCCAGCTCTACAGACAGTTCCTCGGTGATGGCAATATTTGCTTTATTTGGGTGAATGACATGATTTTAATCAGACAGAGCAGCACAAAATGAACAAACAAACCAGTACTGAGCGTTTCAGCCACACAAAGCAGAGCAAAGCCGAGGTTCTGCAGCCTTGAGCCATGGCATTTGTGGTGATCCCTGGGTTTTAATGGCTTTGTCCCATGTTCCTCTTGTGGTCTGGTCACTCATTACACAGGCAGTAAAGTTCTGTTCCTTGATCGTGCCATGAGCTGGAGTTCCGGGAGAAGCTCCTTGGAGCCAGGGGAAAACTCTGCTCACTGTGTCAAGGACTCTGCTTTTGCAGACCTCCTGTAATTTAGGAGTTGTGGTTTTTACCATAGTGGAGGCTTTTACCTGAGTGTTTTCATTGGAGGTGGACTGGGGACTCCTGGGAGGGGATTGCTGTGCTGCAGGGTCACTTCCCTGGGTGACTTCTCTCTGCAGCAGCACTCTGAGAGCTTAGCAAAACCAAATTTTCTTTCCACAATCATAGTTCCTTACTCTTTCTCTCTTCCCTCTCCTTTCTCTTCTCTAATGCTGGACAGAGGGGCTCAAGCAAAATCTTTTAGGGGTTTTGCATTTTTCCTTTTTTTAATGAAGCTTGTCAACCATCGCTCCTGCTTAAAATTTCTAAAAGGAAGCAAAAAGCCAAGCCATATTTCTGCTGCGGATTGGATAACTGGAAATCACCCACAGGAGCTCTTCCAGAGGTGTAAGCACAGTTCCTTGGGCCGGTGTCTTTCACCTGGTTTGCTGTTCCAAGATATCCAGTGTGAGATTAGATGCCTTAGTGCTGCCTTTGCTGTTTAACCACCTCTTAATATTAATTAAGGTGGTGCTGTGGAACACCCAAAAAAAAGATCTGCACCCTGAACAGGATTCTCATATTTACAGAGGACACGATTTATTGTCTGCAGTTTTAAAATGTGGCTGTTACATAGACTGGTCCTGTGGAATCCCAGAATGGTTTGGGTTGGGAGGGACCTTAAAGCTCATCCCATTCCACCCCCTGCCATGGGCAGAGACACCCTCCACTGGACCAGGGTGCTCCAAATCCCATCCAGCCTGGCCTTGGACACGTCCAGAAATCCAGGGACAGCCACAGTTTCCCTGGGAAGCCTCTGACAGTGCCTCACCATCCAATCCCATTGGGCAGCATGGATCCTGAATTGGCTCGATATTTTTAGGATTTCACACAATCCAAGTCCTATCATTAGAAGAAGCATCTGAATAGATGAAAGATTCTTGTAAAACCATTTCTTTAGGGAACATTGTGTGCAGGAAGATTTTAAAAACCACACCAGGTTTAAGGGATGCCTGGCAGGATGAAACCTTTAGGAGCTGCTGCTTCCACTTGGAAAATTGTGGAAGGATTTTTGGGTACCAAACAGCAAACTAGTTCAGTGGCCTAAAGCCATTTAACTTTTAAAACTTTTGATTTTTTAAAATTCTTTTAAAATGACATGATACTTTTTTTAACAGAGTGTAATTTGAAGTGATTCTTCATCAGCTTGAAGTTTTTGAATGCTTACACCACAAAGTTTAACACCGTTGAAGAATACAGGATATGTAAAATATTGATAGGACAAGGGCTAAGGGATTTAAGCTAAAAGAGGATTGATTTAGATCAGATATAAAAAAGAAGGGTTTGTTACTTTGAGGGTGCTGAGGCCTGGCACAGGGTGCCCAGAGCAGCTGTGGCTGCCCCTGGGTCCCTGGCAGTGCCCAAGGCCAGGTTGGACATTGGGGCTTGGAGCACCCTGGGACAGTGGAAGGTGTCCCTGCCCTGGAATGAGATGAGCTTTAAGGTCCCTTCCAACCCAGTCATTCTGGGATTCCCTGCAAACAAGCTGGACAGTGGTAATTCTTGATGATGAAAAATCTGTGTCTGTGGTTGTGCAAAGTGTGACACTTCTGATGTAAAATACTAGGAAAAGCTGAAATACAAAGAGGTGATGGAATTGCTTTGAAATAATTTTTTTGGTCTCTTTTCTTGAGGTGTCAGTGTGTGCATTAAGCATTCTGTGCAGCTGGGAAAAATGTTTTGTTTTTAATTTTAGCCCTGCTAATAAAGTCTTGTCATGTATGTCAATGAAGCAGAAAGAAAATTACTCTAGAGCTAACTGTAGGTTGTCATTAAAGCTGATTTCCTGCATTAAGCCAAAAACAAGGCAAGATTTCATTTCTGGACTTCCTAAAGATGTTAGTCACGTTGACAGTTTCCTAAGCCCCAAACCCTGAGAGCTATAGAAATTTATCCTGTATATGAAAGTATTTGCTCTTGTCTGTCACCTTGTCCTGATCTTCACATGTTGATCTCCTCCTGCCCTCTCTATTTTTAAAATAATTTGCTTCAGCTTCCAGCTGTTGACTCTTGCAGGCAGCTGCTTGTAGGGTCCTGCCTGCAGAATCCCGTCCTGAAATAAGAAGTGATCTGTTGTTTGGAGAGCACAGCTGAAGGCACATCCTGCCAGATTCCTGGGCAGCAGTGCCGGGGGAAAAACTCCTGCCACGACTGCATGGGCACTTCTAAACTTCAGGAGGGTTTTGTCTTTGAGTCGTATTTGGGGTTTATTTTTTTTTCAACAATGACTAAGCCAGAACCTGAGGAGGGGTGACAACTGCAGTGCTGCGGGATTAAACTTTGTGTGCTTCACTCTTTCGTGGTAATGTGTTTCTGAGAAATCTCTCCTTGTGTTCTGCTCCCCCTCCCTCTCTATTTTCACCCTCAGGAGTTAGTTCTGAAATGCTGGAGCTGATGGAATGACTTCTCCTTACTTAGGCTGCTCCAGCTGCAGCAGTGCAGAGATGTTGAAGGCATTTTTGAACCAGGTGGAAGGGCTGTGTGGCACTGGAAGCTCTTTCAGGCTTTGCCCTTCATTTAAAATCTCTTCTCCAAAGTGGAGTAGCGCTGTTTTGTAGAAGCACAGAATCTCCAGAGCTGGGAGGGACCCACAAGGATGACCCAGCCCAAGGCCTGAGACAAAGCAGAGCCCGCTGCAGGTGCTGTGTCCCAGGAGGTGCCCGTTCGGAGTGCACTGAGCTGAGATGTTGATGTGGAGGTACCCTGCCTCTGGTACTCTCTGCTTGGAGTCTGCCTTCTCCCAGGATCCTGGAACCTGCTGCCAGCTGCTTTAGGGTTTATCTCCAGCTATCCACAAGGCAGAGGTGGCGGAGGTGAGTCTTGCAGAACTGGGAGGGAGGACACTTCCACTGCTCATCCCAAACGGAGCTGCTTTCCCAGGGTCACTGTGGGGCAGCTGGGCTCAAATTCCAGCTGGGATGAGAGGTGAGGGGCTGGGAAGCCCAGGTGGTGTTGGGAGAGGCTTCAGAACACCAGGAGCCAGAGGGCTGTGAGTGATGCACAGATCAGGGCAGCTCTTTGGGAAGCTGAGGTGCAAACATGAACTTGTTCCAGCAAAGCCAGCTCAGGATCCAGAAGCTTTGGCCTGGATTGCTGTGCTAGCAGAGCTGAAGCATGAGGAGCAGAGGTTTGGTGCGAGCCACTGGACAGATCTTGACACCCTTTTCCACCCCTAATCCACTGAAATCCACTTTTCCACCCCAATGTGTTCCTTGGATTGATGAGCGACCTCAGAAGTCATGGATGTTAGAATTTTCTTACCTACAGTCACGTTTGTCTTGAAATGGTTTATGAGAAAATTAGTATGAAACAATGTCTTCAGTTTATTTTGTGGTGTTGGCAGGGTCTTTGTACATTCTCATTTGTCTCCTAATTGTTTGCAGGAACGTAATGGTGTCATTTTCATGAGTTAATTATGGTAGAAGTTTGTTTGCTCTCTTTGTGTGTGGTGCGAGAGCTGCAGCAGTATAGTACCAGCCTGCTGCTGGTGGCAGGGACCCTCCTGTGGCTCAGCAGCTCTTCCCCCAGCTCCCACTCTTTTCCAGCTAGCAGAGCTAGGTGTTTGTGATCTGTGCTGTTTCTCGTGAATTTGTAAATCTTTTAGGTTAGTTGGAATGAGATTCACGGAGTATGGAACGACCCTTGTGCCGTGTGCTCCAGGATGATCCTGCTTTCCAGCCTGACCCATTCTGTGATCCCAGCTTTATCCACACCCGTGGCTACCCTGTGCAGAGCTTCTTGAAGTGCAAGGAAAGTGGGACCAGTTCGGGGTCAGCACAAGAGCTGCAGTTTGGGGCTCTTTCTGAAGGCCGCCTTATGAAATGGGGGAAAACTTTTTCGTCCCAGCCCCAAACCAGCCTGGCCCTCCTCTTGAGAAGCTCAGGGGACAGCAAAAGAGGAGGGAAGGTATCTTTACTGTGGAGAGAGAGGGAGCAGGCTGGGGTTGGGCATGGAAAGGTCAGAGCACGTCCGTCAAACTGCAGGAATTGGCTGGGGTGCGGCCATAGGTTATCCCTCAGCTCCTCTGGGATTATGCCTTTACTTTATTTGACACACTAATCTTCCCTGCCGAGCTGTGGGGAGGTACGGCGAGCTGCTAACTACACATTTGTGCCCGAAGATTTATTACAACCTGGGAAAATCCAGAATGCCTTTGGAGGGGGGGAGAGAGGGAACAACCCCTCCCTTCTCTCGAGGGGCCTGGTTTGAGTGCGGCCCCAGAGCGCTGGGGGACGTCGGACCCATCATCGAGTCCGTCCGGCGCTGGTTTTGTGCGAGTGCTGCGCTCTGACAGCCATGAATCACCCGCTCCGCTCCTGATTTGCGTCAATCAAACCACATTTAAGGGCGCCTTTGTTCGCAGTTTGGAACGCCAGGCCGGGGCAGCGCCGCTTCCAGCGGCTCCTCTGCGGCAGCCCGGGCGCAGCTGCGGGGACAGAGCCTGTGCTCTAAGGGAGAGCTGGGGACTTGCTGTTCTTTCCCTTCCAGCCCTCTCCCGCTGGATGCTGGGTGATGGCTTTCTCCTTGAGCCAGGTCTTAGGAGCTCTCAGAGCTCCTGTCACACCCGAGACAGCTCAGCTACCTCGAATGGCATAAAATTAGCAGGACGGCTTGTGAGACAGTGTTGGAAACGGAAAACGTTCTAATAAAAGGCAAAATAACAAAGCTCTTACAGAGAAAGACCCGAGCCAGGGCAAGAGGTTCTTGCTCCTGCTAAAACACTCCACAAAAGCGAGTGCTTCCTTTGTTCTCTTCTTTTTCTAGTGAATTACCTTGGCGGGACCTTTTGGCCTCTGTCCAGTTGGCAGCCCCAGGTCTGAGGTGAAGTCCCCAAGGTCCTATGAGGTGTCTTTTTAGCAAATTGAGGAGAGAAACTTCTGGGCTTTTTTCCTTTTTAAGCAGACAAAGGATAATTTGGTCACTCCGTCAACAGGGGGCACATTCCTACAGCTGGGTGTATAAATTCATCTTGGAATACACAGATTTGGGATTGCCTTCGAGAGGCTCATCCGTGAGGTCTCAGTGTGGAAGCACAGGGCTTCTGCCCACGGTTGCTGTGGTGGGTGTTTTTGTGTGAAGGGATGCAGGTTTATCTTTGCATTTCATTACTTGTGGGTTTGAGTTTCTTGGTTTTTTTCTTAATAAGAATTTCAATAGAATTAAAATTTCTGCAGGACAACGCTCTCAGGCACAAGGTAGGATTCTTGGGGTTGTCCTGTGCAGGGTCAGGTGCCAGGGTACTGGATGATCCCTGCGGGTCTCTTCCAACTCAATACATTCTGTGATTGTTACAAAATCCTCTTTCTGACCTACGAACTGTGACTGCCATGGGATCACGAGCCAGGCAAAGGTAGCACCGAAGTGCAGCTCCCAGCTTGAGGGGGATTGCAAGCCCAGAAATAAATCCCATTGGCAAACTCAGCCCTGGGGTGGGACACGATTTGATGCTGCTGCTGCTGTGCAGGAAGGCTTTTGGAGAGGTGCTAAAACCCCCAAAAAACAGCCAAACCCCACAAGAGTCCTCTCTGCTCTTCACTTCAAATCTCTTGTACCTTAGAGAGGTTTCCAAGCGGGGTGCAGAGCTGTTCCTGGGAGCTGGCTGAGGTTTTGTGGGTTCCCTTTGAGCCTGCCTGGTGAGGGCAGATGGTGCTTCTCTTACGGTGTGCAAAGTCCACTGGAAATCCTTCTCCTTTCTTTTCCACTTCTAAGTATCCTCTTTCACTTGTGAGTGTGACCACATTGCCTCCTGTCCTCTTTCGTCCCAGCCTTCAGGGCTGGTAGCTGAGGTCCTGCCCCGCTCCCATGTCCCTGTCCAGGCATTCCCTCCTCTCCCTTGTCCTAAACGCACCCCTGACCCAGTTCATTCCCAAACCACTTCCCCGCCTCTTCCACTCTCCGTGCTTTCAGCCCATTGAAGTCGCTTCTCCTGCTTCCCGTCCCCCTCTGGCACAAGTCCTTGTGCTCATCAAAACATTGATCTCATGGGCTGTAGCCTTGCCAGCGTAATAAGGCCACTGCTCTTCCAAGCACTTTTTTTCCCCTCCTCTTACAAACACAGGAACAATTTTTATTTTTATTTTCTTCGTTGGGCTTGCTCTCACTATTTTTCAGGCTGAAATTAGAGGATTAATTCCTGCTTTCCTGCTGACAGTTGTGAAAACGAGCTAATTTCCAAGTGTCAGGATGCTGATCCTTCTCTCATTCAGTTCCCAAAGAAGGTAATAAAAGAACTATAAGAATAAATCGCTATAGCAGATGCAGCACATGGGCATATGGTGGTCTATTAATTCCCCATGTTCCACCCAGCTTTTAAAATAAATCAATAAATGTTGATAAAACACTAGAGAGCATGCAGGGTTTTTCCCCTCCACCCATCTTTTCCTGCTCTGGACTCTCAGATCGTTAATTTTGGCAGGTTTTGGACAACCTCAGAGTTTCCCCATGGAAATGAACACTCACAGGCCTGCCTGCCTCATTCTCCACACTTGGGGATCTTGTTCCCAGCTGGTTTTACTCCTTGGAGGCAGTCCCTGGCACAGGCTGTCCACAGGGCAGTGATGGAGTCCCCATCCCTGGAGGGATTTAAAAGACAAGTGGATGTGGCACCTGGGGACACGATTTCGTGGTGGCCTTGGCAGTGCTGAGGGAACAATTGGATTCAATGATCATAGAGGGCTTTTTTTGATTTTATGGCTCTATCCAATAGGTCTTTTCTCTGTTTGGAATTTTGTACTGCTCCTTGTCCCTGTGTAAAGGTGTGTCAGAGGTGTTTAGGAGCCCCTCAGGGAGCTGCCTTTCCTCAGCCTGGCTGGGGTGGGAGACAGGACAGGAAAGCCCTCTGGAGTCAGGTGGATCCCTAGGGCAGAAGTTCTGCTTGGGTTTGTGGGTTTTTTAACAAGTTCTAATTGCTTTATGAAGCACCCCAGTGGATTTCTAGCATCTTCTGACTCGCCTTGCCATGCAGGACAAGTGGCTGCTTAATGCCCCAGTGTTTTCATGGATCCTTGGCCACCTAATACTGCTTTCCAGGCTAGCCAAGCCTCAGGAATAGAGCCTAAGGCCCGAGGGGAGCTGGGGACCTGCCCAGACCGATGCTGCTGCTCCCCTGCCCAGAAGTTACCGGAGCTCAGCAGCCACAGCTGCAGGGAGTGGATTGCTTTGAACACCTGCCGACCTTTGGTTTGTGAACAGCTGCATTTTGAAACTGGGGACGGCTGCAGTTAAGGCTCAGGAGTGAAGAATAGGGCAGCCTGCACAAAAAGGCAGGGACACCTTCCACTGTCCCAGGCTGCTCCAAGCCCTGTCCAGCCTGGCCTTGGACACTGCCAGGGATCCAGGGGCAGCCACAGCTGCTCTGGGCACCCTGTGCCAGCACCTCCCAGGGAACAATTCCTCCCCAGAATCCCATCTGACCCTGCCCTCCTCCTGCTTAAAGGCCGTTCCCCTTTGTCCTTTCACTCTGTGCCCCTGTGCAAGTCTCCTTTCCTTGCTGTGTATCACGAACAAGCTGAAAGAGCAGGAGGGAGAATGCTTTTTCCATCCTCAACCAAAGGAAAACTTTTGGCAGTAATTCAGTGGAAATTAAAGTTCAATCTTTCTATTAGCTTGACTTAAGTGGAAATTGTTAAATACTCCAGGATGCTGTCATTCTCGAATTTAGGACTACACTTGGAAGTTTTTTGGGGATGTTTCTGCTTTTTTTCACCATTTTCTGGGTCCTTGATTAGCTCCTCAAATTTTTTAAGCTCTTCACAACAAAAATGCTTCATGTTGGGTTTTTCTTTATTCTTTCACTCTTCTAAGTGCTACTTGTGAGCTCCAATCTGTCAATATTAACACAGAATCCATAGGCCAGGACCTTCTGTTTTATGCTGGTTTAGTGAGTGATGTTCCCTTTTATTTGAGAACTGCAGATGCTTCAAGAAGCCTTTTACCCTTTGGCAGCAGAGCTGCTGGAGTGCTCTTGGCGGGCAGGCTGGAGCCTGGCTCCTTGCTCTTCCCAGGAATTAAGACAGACAAAAACTGGTGAAAAATCAAATGATAAAATCTCAGGATTTCCTGAGTTGGAAGGAGCCTCAAGGATCATCCAGTCCAGCTCCTGGCCCTGCACAGGACACCCCAACAATCCCAACCTGTGCCTGAGGGTGTTTCCCAAATGCTCCTTGAACTCTGAATAAGGTATGGATGACTAGAATTTCCAGCTGGGATTTTGACTTGAAATGAAAATGGTTTACATCTGAGAATCTGTGCAAAGACTCTTTGTCCTTTGGAAATATAAACTCAGCTTTGACTGACTTGTTCCTGGTACTTCAAAATAGGGGTTTTAATTTGTGTTAGATTGTATTAGATGTGGAGAGGGGTTGTTTATTATTATTTTGTTTTAATTAATCCTTTTGCTGGTCTGCAGGCACAGTTGTTTTGCTTCAGTCAAAAAGTTATCGCAGAGGCAGAAATGAGATGCAGGAGCGAGGTGAGAAAGGGAAGGCTTCTGACAAGAAAGCTGGAGAGGGACTTTTCACAAAGCCATGGAGCGATGGATGAGGAGGATTGGCCTTAAGCTGAAGGAGGGCAGGTTTTGATGAGATACTGGGGAGAAGTCCTTCCCTGGGAGGGTGGGCAGGCCCTGGCACAGGGTGTCCAGAGCAGCTGGGGCTGCCCCTGGATCCCTGGCAGTGCCCAGGCTGGTTGGATGGGCTTGGAGCAGCCTGGGACAGTGGAAGGTGTCCCTGCCCACGGCAGGGGGTGGAACACCAGCTCCACACTGGTGCTGTGTCTCCTTAAGTGGGAAGATCCCTGAACTGTGGGCAAACAAGAGCCACTCGGCTCTGTGTGTTTCCAAACTGCACGTTCAAATTCCTTTGTGGGGCTTTTTCCACAGAGCATCTACTTCTGAGGAGAGATTATTATTTTGTGTGTGCAGAATAAAACCCACCAGCTTGTGTTTCTAATGGTGTCCACAGAGTAAAACTAGCTTTGCCTCATGTGCTTTTGTTCATGGTTTTTGATGTGTGTTTAGGGAACCTGGCCTCAGGTGCTGCCCCAGGTGGGAGCTAGCTCAGCTCCCCCTCTCTGGGAGCCACACTGGAATCCTGGGGTCACCTCTGAACCCCTCATGACGAGAGGGACACCGAGGGGCTGGAGCGTGTCCAGGGCAGGGAACGGGGCTGGAGCCCCAGGAGAGGCTGAGGGAGCTGGGAAGGGGCTCAGCCTGGAGAAAAGGAGGCTCAGGGGGGACCCTGTGGCTCTGCACAGCTCCTGACAGGAGGGGACAGCCGGGGGGTCGGGCTGTGCTCCAGGGAACAGGGACAGGAGGAGAGGGAACGGCCTCAGGCTGGGCCAGGGCAGGATTAGGACACTGGATATTAGGAGAAGTTTCTTCCCTGATCAGGCGTTGGACCAGGCTTCCCAGGGCAGTGGTGGAGTCACCGTGCCTGGAAGTGACAAAGTGTGTGGATGTGGCATTTGGGGGCTTGGTTTGGGGCCTGTTCTGAAAATCCCCATTTCTGTGCCCCCGTCCTGGTGCCTTTTTTGCTCTGCCTTTCCCCCACTGGCTGAGGCACAGTGCAGGGCTGGTGTCTCCAGCACTTGTGGCCTTGGAGCTGCCTGTGCAGTCACAGCTTCATGTCCTGCAGAGTCCGTCCTACCCATGAACAGCCAGAGTTTGTTTGAGGAGGAATGAAGTGAATCAAGGAGAGACCAGGAAACTGAAAAAAGCCCCCCCCAAACTCCCCTCTCTCCTACATCTCCTTCCAAGTGTGGAGGGAATAATTCAGACTGTCTGAACTAATCTCTAATCCCACACATGTCTTTGGAGCTCCACTTAGCTCCAGATGATGGCGTTTGTGGTAGTAATCTCAGTTTAAGAAGCAGTACAATAACCTGGCAGCCTGTTGATAGTTTGTTCTCTTCTTGGCACACTACAGTTTTTAATTTCTTGGGGTGAAAAACTCAGCCATCCTTTCAAGACTTCAAGGTGCTGCTTCTGCTTCCTACTGTGTTTTTTCAGGACATGGCACAAGGACTGAGAGAACTGTGTGCACAGCATATCCCAGACTGCTGGAGAATCCCCCATGCCCTGTTTTGGTTTTTGGAAAGGCAGGGGAGAGTAGGAGCAGCCGGTCCCTGGGTGATTCCCCCTCTGGTGGGACAAAGCTCTGCTGATGGCTCTTTCTTCTGTGGCTGCTTTGCTCAAAAGCCTATGGGTAGTACTGTGAAGTCTCCCTTTCACAGGCAGAGCTTCCCAAGCAAAGCTGAAACCCAGCTCTTACCCCCCAGTCAGGACTAGAAAGGTGTTGTTTTAACCAGCCCTGTCCTATTTTCTTACTTTTTTTCCCCTTTCCTAAAATTTGTGCTGCCCATCTCCCTTCTCACAGTAATTCCACATCCTCTGCCCTGGGAGCTGCCTCCTTTGCAGTCAGCTCTCAATTCCTTATCCTCTCTTTACCTTTCTGCTGGGTTTTGGTGGCTGACACTGATCAATGGATATTATTGATGGTGGACAAGACAGATGGAGTGTGCATAGCAGGAGTACTCTAGGAAATGAAATTGCTAAAACCAGAGGCAGATGCTTCTGATCTGTAACAGTGTTGTACAAGCACTCTGGTGTCTTGTGCTGGCAATATCAAAAGGTGATTAAATATAAAATATTTTGGATCTCCCCCATTCATTATAAATGGCAGATGAATTTGTTTTGAGGCAAAGTTATTCCAGACTCTGCATATGGCACTTGGGGACATGGTTTAGTGGTGGAGTTGGCAGTGCTGGGGAATGGTTGGGCTTGGTCTTTGAGGTTTTTTTCCAGCTTTAATGATTCCATGGTTTGGTAGGAGACCAGTCACTGGCAGGGTGGCAGATCTGGGGTAGGAGATCTGGAAAAGTGGCTTGGGGAATGCTGCCATTCCTTGAACTCAGCCTTTCCTCTTTGTGCCCGTTATTTTCCATGTTAATAAATGAGACACTTCAAAAGGGCTAATTTGGGCATGGCTGTTCTGTAGCACTGAAGGGCATTTAGGGCTGAATTTGTGGTACCTGCACGAGCCAAGCCCAGGAATCCAAATGTCTGAGGAGGATCACTGGTATCCACAGCTGGTCATCCTTATCCAAGAGCCTGTTTCTGTTCTCATACGGTCTCACAGGGTGGAAGTGCTGACAAATCATGGAATGGTTTGAGTTGGGAGGGACCTTAAAACTCGTCCAGTTCCACCACCTTCCACTAGTCCAGGCTGCTCCAAGCCCCAGTGTCCAGCCTGGCCTTGGGCACTGCCAGGGATCCAGGGGCAGCCCCAGCTGCTCTGGGCACCCTGTGCCAGGGCCTGCCCACTCTCCCAGGGAACAATTCCTTCCCAAGATCCCATCCATCCCTGCCCTCTGGCAGTGGGAGCCATTCCCTGTGTCCTGTCCCTCCATGTCTTGTTAAAATCCAGAGCTTTGGGATTTGGGTGTGTGTTGCAAGTGGTGGATGTGTTAGGAAAAGCGTGCCTGCCTCCCTCTGGAGGCTGGATGGGAGAGGAAGATCTGCTCCAGGCTGGGGTTCCCACAGCCAGGGAACACACTGGGGCTCTGTGTGGTGCTGAGACAGCTGGGTGGAAGGGATCCACATAAATCAAGGATACCACAGAAACAAGCACGGCATCTGCAGCACAAAGGAAAGGGAGAAGCGTGAGGCTGGATATGTGGTGGGACACTTTTGGAAGTGTCTGGCTTTCCTTCCTTCAGTTGGAAATCCAGCTGCTGGGCTACATTTTTTTTTCCTGCTGCATTCTTCATTTGGAGCATTGTTTGTGCTACCCGTGAACAGTGACTGCTGAAGCTTCTTCACTTGTGTGGGCAGCTCTGGAAGTCTGTTTTCCATCTTTCAGAAGATTCCAGCTAGTTAGGGTTCCTTTGTCAATCAATTTTCTCTTGTTTACCAGGGTATTAGGAAGCTGGAATAGAAGCAGTGTGTGTTTTGCCTTAGGAAACAGCAGCAGCCCAGTCACCATTCCAGAAATTCCTCTCAACTTGTTTTTTTTCCCTATCTGTAGCAAAGCTCAAAAGGATTGTGAACGCTGTAAATGTAAATCTGAAAAGGTCAAACCTCATGTATGCCAGAGACAGGAGTAGAGGATGACAGCGATGCAGGGGTACAGTGAATTTTAAACTGTGGCTTGAGAACAAGATGCTCAAAAAAACCTGTCCAAGGACATGCCTTGGGTATCGAGGAGGAGTTTGAGGGAAAGCAGTGAGGATTTATTTGTGTTGCTTGATGGCTTTTTAATGTGCAGCAGAGAGGGATCAAGCCACAGGGTGAGGCTGGATATGAGGAAAAGGTTCTTCCCCCAGAGGGTGCTGGGCACTGCTCAGGCTCCTCAGGGAATGGTCACAGCCCCAAGGCTGACGGAGCTCCAGGAGGATTTGAACAGCTCTCTCAGGGATGCACAGGATGGGATTGTTGGGCTGTCTGTGCAGGGCCAGGGCTTGGACTCCGTGGTCCTTGTGGGTTCCTTTCAGGGTGTTCTCTGGCTCTATGAAAGGCTTTGGATTGGATGAGTCCTTGTACAGAGCTACAGCAATGCTGGGGCCAGCTCTGCCTTGATGCATTTCCAATGCCAGGAGTGAACACCCGTACCCAGTGCTGAGGGAATCTTATCTGCATTGACGAATCTCAAGTGTTTTCAGCTGCTCCTTTGCTTGTGGTGCACAAAGGATGAACGATTCCTGCTGGCTGGGTGTTGGGTGGGGGATTGAAATGTGGGCCAGGATTGATTTTTTTGGGGAGGCCATTGATTGGCGCTGCTGGCTTGATGGGAACGTCAGCGCGGCAGTGCCTCCAGCCAGCAAAAGGCAGAGGATGGATTCTCCATCAGTGGCTGGAGGAAGGCAACCCAGAAGTAGCTGTTGGTGTAAAACGCTGGAGGATGCAGCCAAAACTAATGGAGGTATTTGCTATTTAACAAATTTGCAGTCACTGTGGTTTCTTATTTTAAATAACATCCAGGTTGGGTAGCATGTTCAGGCTCACAATGTGCACTGGTTCTAGGGAATGAGAAAACTGAGCCTCCTTTTCTCCAGGTCCAGCACATCCTGGTTTGTTATGTGGAGCCCACTCCCCTGTTTGCTGATCATATTTTCAATGTTTTTCCCCTCCCATGATAAGCAGGGACCTCTTGGCTGCAGAAGCTCTAAAGGAATTCTGATGGGTTTCTGGGAGGTGTCAGCTGGATTTGGAAGGCTATGGAAGGCATGGCTTTAAGGCGAGAAATGGGAGAGAAATAACTCCAGATTAAGAAAAAAACCCTGCAAACAAAACCCAAAATCATCCCTTTTCTGCCTGACTACTTCTGAGTAAATGGTGCCTTAAGGAGTAACTTAAGTAGTAAACCCAAGTATCTTAATTTACACTTTTCCACTTGGCAGTGATGAAGCAAAACCCAACATAATGACACAGAACTGAGTTCAAATGAACTGGAGCAACCTGGCCTAGTGGAAGGTGTCCCTGCCCAATCCAGGGTTCCAACCCTGGGAGGTTGGAACCTGGATCAGCTACAATGTCCCTCCCAGCCCAAACCACCTACTCACAGTTACATCTGGAGACCTCTGCCGAGTACTTTTTAGAACATCTGTTTCCTTTTGTAACACACAAAAAGTATTTCATCATGCTGATTGTTCCCAGAGAGATCCTCAGGGACTCGGAGGTCCCCTGGGTGTTGCAGCTCCTGAGATTCCTGATTCCCTATGAAGGCTGCCTCTAGACAGACCTGGAGCAATCCACGTATGGAAGTGCAGCCCATGAGGTGGTTTGGTGCTGTTTAGCCCCCTGTGAAGGCTGTACCTTGGGGGTAAAAGTTCTGTGCCCTAAAGGAACAGACAACAATACTCATTAAAATGCTTTTGAGTTCATTTTCTCCTCTTTGTCACATTATTTTGAACATGAAGTCCAGCGTTGAGGCCACGCTTGGGGACGAGGTTTAGCAGTGGTGCTGAGTTGATGGTTGGACTCAATGATCTTGGAGGAGCCTTGCCAACCTTTTCTGCAAGTCCATGATTTTGGATTGGCCTTTTGTTAAGACAAACTTGCTTCTCCTTAGCTTGCGAACAGGAGTAGTTCCTCTACACACCAGGAATTAGAAATACCATTTTCAAAATGTGCCGTTCTCGTGTTACTGTGTTTAATGCAATTTAAAATGCTTTTACTAAAGCAAATCCCTATTACTGGTATTATCTACTATTACTATATTAGATCGCCATGGAATAATGATCCATTGTGGTAAGGAAAACCCATTATGCATTGCGGGAGCATTTCAGCTTGTGTGAACCCCTTATGTGCCATAGATCCAGAAAAAGGGGGATTTTTGAGCGCGAGGGAGATGTGGATTATGCCTTTCTGGTGGCAGTAGTGAGATTTTCCTCTGTTGGAGCTTTCTGCTGCTTTCCATCATCAGGATGAGTCAAAGGAGGTGCTGAGGGTGGGTGCTGGGAGCTGTCCTCTCAGTTGGGATTTGGTGGTCTCCATCCAGAGTTCTCTGTAGAAAGTGTTCGGCTTCTTCATGGCTCTAGTTTAGGGGCAGTAATTCCCACAGAAATATTTTGTTTTCGTATTTTACAATAAAACAGTCTTTTTGATGAATGACCCCATGTTCTTATCTTTAGTTAAAAGTAACCTTTGGTGCTTGGAACTTTTGGGGGGTTTGTTTCTTTTGAGGGTGAAGAGCCAATGGTGAAGTTTGGAATATGCATGATCAGTTTAATTGCTGTTTGTTTGTGTACTTCCAGGATTGTTGCACTGATGATTTTGATTTTGACCAAGCACTCTCTCCAGTTTTGTTTTGAGCATCCTGAATTAGCATGTTGGGACAGGATTTTGTTTTCTGGGTGCTAGTAATTTTTGGTCCAAACTTTGTGCACAAACTCACTCAATTTTTATGTGCACCTGCTTGAAATCTGAGCAAAACAAGGAGAAAACTTGTCCTCCTCCCTTTTTGAGAGTGGGGGTGGCACTCAAACATGTCATTGTTGTCTCCAGCAGGCATGGGGTGACTTGCAGGCTGCTCATAAGCATGATCACTGGTCTGTGATCCTTAAAACATTGGACCAAAAGGATTTTACCCTGATGAGCCAGAGATGTTATGCTGTTACAGGCTTGGATGGGATATTGTATGTGAAGATGAGTTTTCCATCCTGAAAGATGGTGGGTGTAGGAGAAAGGGTCATGGAGCACTGGGAAAGGTTGGGGCTGAAAGCCTTTGGAGCCTGACAGCCACTGCTCCATCAAACCCAAGGCCTGATCTGTTCGCTGACCATCCTGTTTCCATGTCTCCATATTTATTTTCCTCAATGAAACATCCCCCCCCCCCTTTTTTTCCCTCTGCTCTTTCCAATTATGCCATGTGCTCAGGCATCTCCCAAGGCCAGGAGGCATCTGCTTAGACCTGAAATCCTGGATGGCTCCCGTTGCCAGCAGTGTCCAGGGAGGGCTCCAAGCCTCAGTTTCCTTTGCCTCAGTTCTCCCTGCAGTCTCTGCTGCATACAGGAATTTCTCCTGGGTTAGCATGAGTGTCGTGGGTTGCTGAATAAGTGTCCTCATGTCCCTTTTCTGCACTAGAGAGGATCAGAACCTTTGGATGCAGCCTGCATTGGAAATAGTTTGTGGAATCACGGAATCGCCAGAGCTGGAAGGGATCCACAAGGATCACGAAGTCCAACCCCACAGACACCAACAGTCCCACCCTGGGCATCCCTGGGAGTGGTGTTCAAACACTCCTGGAGCTCTGGCAGCCTCTGCCCATTCCCTGGGGAACCTGGGCAGTGCCCAGCATCCTCTGGGGGAAGAACCTTTTCCTGAGATCCATCCTAAGCCTCCCCAGAATCATCACTTGCGTGGAACAGCCTTATTTAGCTCGTGTGCTAGCCAAGCATGGGGCTGAAAGGCAATCCGTGCTCTTTGCTTCCCATCACATACGGTTTGTTCCCTCCTGGAAGGAGGGAAGCCTTTTCTTCCCATGGCGTCTCATTAGCTTGAACATCATGTCCTGTGAGCGTGTGGGCAGGAGCAGGAGCCTTGTTTGAAGCTGTGGAAGAGCCAGGCTATCTTTCAGCTGGATTTCTTCCTGACAGTTTATTCATCCGGAGAGAAGGGAAAATTAAGCAGGCTACTGAAGCTTCTCTCCTGCCTTGAAAATGTGCTTCTCCTCTCTCTCACTGCTGACAATTGCAGATAATTTCAAGGTGCTTTCCCCACCCCCCCCCCTCCCTTGCTTCATTCTTGTATCAGCAATCAGTTTTGAAAAACCTGCTGGAACATTTGGATCAAAGGGGCATTGTGTCTGTGGATTTGTGGCTCTCCAGTGGGGATCCGTGTGTTCTGAATAGTGGGTGATTGGGGAGTGGCTGGGTGCCAGCAGCACCTCTCCTGCTGAATGCTGAGGGAGTCGTGGGGAGTTGGCTTTTTTTACTGTGCTGAAGTTCACAGGACCTGTCTCAGCAGATTAAACACCTCACTTTGATAACGCTGATCTCCTGGAGAAACATTTAACTGGGAGGGTGGAATCCTGCTTTTATCCTGTTCGCCTCCCAAGAAGGATGGAAAATTTTATCCGCCTCTGTTAAAAGGCTCCGTTACAACTTAAAACCAGAAGAACCCAGCACCACACGGGGAACCGGAGCATTTTGCAGAATGGCTGTGGAAAGAGCCTGTTGGTTGAACATAATATTCCAGAGTGAAGTTAAATGCTTGGACTATGCTAATTTCTTGAGGACAGTCACCTTTTCAGATGGATTGCACCCTGCAGATGGTGGCAGATTGTGCCCTCCTCCACTCCTGCCAGGAGCGTGTGCTCACTGACAGAATCAAAGCAGCAAAAGGATGAAGCTCTCCAGAAGAGTTGATGAATCTCTTGCCTTTAAAATTGAAGTGCTTTGTGCCAGGGAAAATATCTATGAATATATTTATAGTCATGAACAGTGGAGTCTCAGCTCCTTCGTTGCAAGTGGGAAAATTGCTGTTCCACCAAGTCTGTGAAAGTGGAATCTACTTTTAGATGCTTTGAAATGGGAGTCTGTTTTTTTTTTTTTTTATCTGGGATTTAAAAATATCTGAAGTCCAAATTTTAGAAATCTGTACATAATTGACATGAAGATGATATATACAGACAATCTAAAGCTGGTGGAAAACGGCAGGTATTATGGAATCACAGAGTCCCAGAGGGGTGTGGGTGGGAAGGGACCTTAAAGCTCATCCAGTCCCATCCCCTGCAGGGACACCTTCCACTATCCCAGGCTGCTCCAAGCCCTGTCCAACCTGGCCTTGGACACTTCCAGGGATCCAGGGGCAGCCCCAGCTGCTCTGGGCACCCTGTGCCAGGGCCTGCCCACCCTCCCAGGGAACAATTCCTGCCCAAGATCCCATCCATCTCTGCCCTCTGGCAGTGGGAGCCATTCCCTGTGTCCTGTCCCTCCATGCCTTGTCCCCAGTCCCTCTCCAGCTCTCCTGGAGCCCCTTTAAGGCTCTGCAAGGGGCTCCGAGCTCTTCCCTGGAGCCTTCTCTTCTCTTCCCCACCTCTCCCAGATTGGCTTCAGAGCAGAGGGGCTCCAGCCCTTGTGATGAGGAAGTTGTGTCCGGAACAGGTAGACAGAGATGTTTTTCCTGCTGCCTGATGTTGGTCCTGGTGGCTCTCTGTGGATTAAGGCTGGGATAAGGGGGACGTGCTGTGCTAAGTGCCAGGCTGATCCTGCAGGCAGCACCTCACCTGGGACTGATGGAACATCAGGACACGGTGCATCCTGCAGATCCCACCTTGAGTCTCGCAGTGCCCTGGGGAGCCCTGAGCTGTGTGTTGGGGTTTGCTCTGCACTGGGCAGGAGGAGGTGTTGGGTGGCCGCCAGCAGAGTCCTTCTGTCATCGTCCACAGGAGAGAGCCTGAAATAGAGCCGGGTCTGGGACACAGCCCCGTGCCTGGGAATGTCACTCCAGGGGCGGTGCCTGCCAGGGGAAACCAGAGCTCAGCCTTTCCTGACGGACCCTGGAGAGGCCAAACGGGCTGGGGCCGCCCGGGAGCAGAGCACCCAGGGGCTGCCCTGCGGCTCCTGCCCCTCTGGAATGGTCCGGACACTCCACTGCTCCGTGGGCCCCCACACCTCTGTGGGAGCCTGCTTGCCAGGTGCGTGTGGGGTGGTGGGTGGGAGCAGGTGTGCTCCTTGGGTTTCATCTCTCCTGAGCCATCCTCGGTGTCCAAGGTGCCACAGGTGATCTGCATGTTGTTACTTTAGGTGTGTGCTTGAGCTTAGCCCTAATTGTACCTGGCTTTCCGTAGTTACTGCCTATGGACCAAATGAGCTGATTTCAAAACCAGCTACAGTAAAATGGAATGAAAACCAGCATTAAATATGTGGGGGTTTTTTCACTTGGAAGAAAAAATAGGCATAAAAAATGTTGCATACCTTCTCTTCCTTTAAGATGTTTTATTTTTCCTTCCCTGCATTCTTTGTTGGGGGCAGTGGAAATGCTGGCTGTGGGGGGTTCTGGCTTTCCTTGCCCGAAGGGGAAGGGAAGCAAATCTCCTGGAATGGGCAGCTCCTCCTTCTTGCTGTAATTATGCCAGGGAGCGTTAACCTCTTTGATGGAGCGGGTGGGTTACTCCGAGCCTCTGCTCTCTTGCATTTGCATGTAAAGGATTATTTTATTCCTGTGGATTTCCAAAGTGACACATCTCCTCAGTTTTGTGTGGATGAAGTCATCAGAGTCTGATGAGGAGGCTGAAGATTGTCATGTTTAGGAGGAGTTGCTTTATCCTCCCACTGCAAAGAATTAAGGAAAATAATGGCATAGGAAGTGGAACACAATGCTTCCAGCGTTTAGCATTTGAGAAGTGGCGTCTTGTCATTTGGATATCAGTCTGTCAACACCTTGAGGACCACAGCTTCCTGTTTAAATGCTTCTTAGGTATTTTGGCTTCTAGGATAACTTCCTAGTAATAAATTAAATGTTGCTTTTTGTGTTAACAGCTGCTGAGCATTAGAGTCCCAAGAGGGTTTGGGTTGGAAGAGACCTTCAAGACCATGCAGTTCCAAGCCTCTGCCATGGCCAGGGTGCCACTCACTAGATCAGGTGGCTCAGAGCTCCAACCAGCCCAGCCTTGACCTTTTTTTATTTTTCCTTTTATGCTTTTACCTTGATGTTAACCGAACTGTGACCTGCTGGATTTATCTTTACAAGGTCCAGGGTAGGAGAGCAATACCAAGCTCTTGTAAATATTGCACCCGGGTATCTTCGGATTCTTCTGAGGTATTTGTGTGGATTCTAACGGAAAAGAAAGCTTGAACCTCATCCTGGTTCTCTCTAGCAAGGTGCTGGGTGCTGGGGTGGGCTCCTGCCTTTGGTGGAAGCCCCCCACTGACATCAGGACTCTGGAGCAATCAGGATTGTCAGGAGCATGAGGGGGGTTTGCTATTCCAGATGTACCAGCCTCTTCCAGAACTGAGGAAGCCACCAGCCTGACCTACTTTCTACTGCATCCAAAGCAAGGAGTCAGAACGAAGGCAAATTAAATATATATACACCAGACCATCCTGGTGATGGTGATGCATGATGTCACCCACTGGCAAGGCAAGATGGCTCACTTCAATATTAGCTGTAGTTGTAATAATCCTAATAATTAAAGAATTACCCCATATGAACGGGATTGGATTAACTTTCATCTAAACGGGTGTTTTGGTAACTCTGAGAGATCTGTCTCTTTTTCACTTGTCTCCTCTCCTCCTGTTCCCCGTTCTGCCCCTGTGTGGCTGCAGCGTTTTTATTTTTACCATCCACCTTTAAAGTAGGAGTAAATAGTGCTTAATTCCAGCTTTGCTTCCATGGAGTTCCACCGGCCGGGCGAGGTGCTGGCTTTTTACAGCAGTCGCAGTCGGTTCCAGTTGAAGCCATAATTGGTATTTCGGCCTGATAGCTGCTGTAAATCTCTGAGAAGGGAAGAGAAGGATGCTCTCATTTTGTTAGGCTGCCTCTCTTTCGGATGCAGAGTGCATCTTCCAGCTCTCTGGGCTAATTAAAATGCCATTACAGTACATGTGGTGCTACAATACAGTCTAGGGAGACTTCCAAAAATAGATCCTTGAGTGCAGACAAATTAGATAGGAAATATGCACTGAGCATTTTCTCATAGGTTTAAAGAGAAATAATCCATTTGCTGTCCTAATTGCTTTCTTGTAAATGTTGAAAGATTTTCCCCCCCGTCTGTAAATTTCAAGTGAGCAGACAAATAAATAACGCATCCATGATAATTAGCGTTCTCATTACTAATATTGTAACTTGTCACACTCGATTGATATGCAAGTCAGGATGTTCCAGTGGCCTGTGCTTAACGGTCAGGGGTGGAGATTTTTTATTCCTCAGCCAGCCTGTTTTAGCTGCCTGGTATCCCAAGGCTCCAAGGGCAGTGCATGATCTGGATTTTAAATTCAGCCAAACACTCGAGCAGAGCCACCCACGGACCCTCCCCAGATCCTGCCAGGAAGTGCGCAGAGAAATCCTGTTTGCACATTGTCCTTCCCCCCAGCCCAGCTCGGGTACAGAATGCAAGGTGCTTTTTATAGCGAGCTAGCCTGTGGATACTGAGAGCAGGGGGGAAAGAAACCCCACCTTCCTGTGCCTGGAGGAGATCCATGGAATTGCTGTGGGCTGACACGTGTAACGGAGACAGGCACACAACTGCTGGGCAGTGCCAGGACCAGCCAGGAGCTCTTGTGCGCTGCAGCCCGGGCCTCTCTGTCAGCAGCCTGATGGAAAGGGATGAGGCTTGTGCTGGCTCGTAGAATCCCAGAATGATGTGGGGCCTCAAAGCTCATCCCATTCCACCCCCTGCCACTGTCCCAGGGTGCTCCAAGCCCCATCCAGCCTGGCCTGGGACGCTTCCAGGGATCTAGGGGCAGCCACAGCTTCTCTGGGCACCCTGTGCCAGGGCCTGCCCACTCTCTGAGTAAGTTCCCTGTCTGCTCAGAAGCCCCGGGTTGCAGTTGTGCAGTGAGGTGCTGTCCAGAATATTTATGAGCAAAGGAAACACAAGTTAGTTGAGTGGTGTCAAACTCACAGTGTTAGCAGAAAACTGCTCATCCTGAGAGGTATCTCTGGGCCACTCTGTTGTCTTCCCTCAATGGAGAACAGGCTGATGCTGGCAAAACTAAGTTCTGCAGCCCCTCTGTCTCATTTTTAAAAATCATCTCTCTAAGGTTTCTCCTTGGTTGCCCACAGTTCATCTTCAGGTGTTGAAGCTAAAGCTGTGGCCACCGAGGCTGCCGTGTCCCCAAGGGATGGCCTTGCACGTGCCCCTTTTGGCACA
The DNA here is from genome assembly GCF_031753505.1 of Anomalospiza imberbis. Taxonomy (NCBI): domain Eukaryota; kingdom Metazoa; phylum Chordata; class Aves; order Passeriformes; family Viduidae; genus Anomalospiza; species Anomalospiza imberbis. The sequence goes on from NC_089687.1 coordinate 37,687,197, forward strand.
TCCAGGAGGGAACTTGGATCCTCTGCATTGTCACTGAATGTGGAGTGCTGGGTTTTGGAAAATCCTTTGGCTTTTCCTTCTTCTGGCTTTGCTTGGCCAGGTATTTCCCATTTTTAGTTGTACTTTCTTCTATCATTATCACAGCGGGAAGGTTTCACTCTTTTGTCACTGCATCTCCCATCTATTTTTTTTTAGCTTTAATTCTGCATTTCAAGCTCCAAAGGGACAAATCTGAGTCAGTAATGCTGATTTTCTCTTCCTCTTGCTCCTGCCTTTCTCCCTGTCTCTCCTAAAGTTTTACTTCTATGCCTCTGTAGAACTTCTCCTCTACTCTGAAGTGTCCTTTAAAGATAATTTTTAGTTGCTCATTGCTTTGCTCCAGGAATTCAGGTAGGCCAGGGTGATTTGCATCAGGTTGAAAGATCTGAATAAATGGAAAACTATTTAAATAACCTCTTCGTTCCCAGTTCTGCCCTGCATTTTTAAGCTCATCAGAGTTAATTATAGTCAGGCTGCTTGCAGTTTTCTTTAAGACCTCATTGAATGTTTCAGCCTTCAATTTCTCTTCATTTCTTGTCTTTTTTAAGTGGAGAAGTTGTATTTCCTTGTCTTCATCTGGTGTGGTTTTGCCCTGGATGGACTTAATGATCTCAGAGGTCTTTTCCAATCTTGACAATTCTCTGGTTCTGTGAAATAGTTCATCTTGCTGCTTCATCTTTTCCAAGGGTTTTTATCTGTCATGTTTCTGGTTTATTCTGGACTGAACTTATAAATATTTTGCCTTTGTTTTGCTATTTTCCAACTTCTTTAAAACCTGCAAACTCAGCTATTTCCAAACCTGTCCTGGCTATATTTTCTGAATAACTTAAACACCTCTTTGGAACAGATTAAGATAAAAACCAAAGTGTTCAAGTTTCCTTCAGTGAATTATAGCTTCATCTTGTTAACGAATGAGTAGAAATGCCCATCTGGAAACTAAGCTACGCTAAATGTTCCCTGACTCGAGCCATGAATCAGCCAGGCTGGTGTCTGCTTCCCTCCAGGCTCTGTGGACAGAGCACTTTGTCGTAGAGTTTTGGGGAAATCATCAGATTGATTCATAGAGAACCAATTTGAGAGGATGTTTTCTTGCCAGTTCTGTTTAGTAGCTTAGGACCAATTTGGCCAGCAGAGAGCTGAGCTGGGGAATATTTTGTAGCTTGTCTGGGCTGTCTCAGTATTCAAACCAGGGTTTGTGGCTTGTGAGGAGAGTCAAGCCCTGATTGCATGGCTTGACCTCTTTGCAGTGCTCTAGAAGCTCCACGTCCTTGTGCTGAGGGGGGACTCAGAGATTTAGAGCTTTATTTTCTGTTTTTTATTTTATTTTATTTTATTTTATGGAGCTTTATTTGGACAGCAAAGACAGAACCTTGGTCTTGGATAGCTCAGTTTTGCTTCAAGTGTTTCAGGTGTCAGTGTTTTAAAAGATCTTCCTGAATGTTCTGCTCTGATTAATCTAATACTCATTTTGAAACTAAGATTGCAAAGCCTTGGTTTGTGGGTTTGGGTTTTTTTTTTTTTTTAATGACTGGAGAAATTAATGTACTTTATTTCTTAGAATTAAGCAAGTCTTAAAAATCCCCCAAATTGACCTGGATTTGTTTCACAGAGCACCTGGGTGCTGCTACAGGTCTCTGTTTTGTCCATGGGTTCTTCTCCTATGAGGGAACATCTTTATCTGAAACTGCCCAGCAGAGAAGCTGAACATCCTGAAAATCCTCCCCAGGAAAACTAGGAATTCTCCTGGGCTGTGCTCTCCACTGACTCTGGAGCACCTGATGGCTTGATTATATTTAAAACAGAGATGTTTTGCTCTTCCTCTTCCATCTGGTTATGGTCACTGGAGGTGAACCCAGGCAAGACATGGGGAAGTCCCCAGCTGTGCTTTCTCTCCAGAAAAACAGAGAAAGCAGGGAGAAGAAAACAAATATTAACATTTTTCTAACACTGTCCTTTGCCTGAGAGAGATGGGGTGGCTTCTTTGATGTCTCCAGACAGGGTTTGGCTTGATCCTATCAGAGCTGCAGCACGGAAAGGGGTTGGAAGGGAAAAGTGAGACAGACTGGCAAAGGTGGAACAAATAGGTTTGTGATAAATTTTCTGTGTCCCAGGGTTCATAATTACACTGAAAACATAATTTAGCATTTTTTGCTTTGGCTTTTCTGGGAGGGGAATGGGCGACTAGAAACTCAGGTGTGGCAGTCTCCAACACTGGTTGTTCTATTTAACTCTACCTGGATGCAAGATACAATCTTGGAAATATTTTAAATAGGGAACTGCTTCAGCAAGATGGATTTGTGCATCTCATTTACAAAGTATGTTTTTAATGCCTTTCTGAAATCTAAACTTATGCAAAATGGGGCTTGTTATGCATGTCTCTGCATTTTAATCTCCTGCAGTGATTTGTCAGTTTTCCTTAACGTCTCCCTGGCATATTCCAGCCATTCCTCAACTTTGCTCCGTGGGGCTGCATCTCTGTCTTAGCTCAGTTCCCCCAGCAAGGAAGGAGTCACAGTTTTCTCTGGTAAGGTTTGTGAGCTGACATGCCTATTTCCTCGGCCTGGGATCAGCAGCAGTTGTGGACTTAAAGACCAGGAAACCCTGAGTGTAATTCGGGATAGAGTCTTCTTTATTTTCTGCTTTAGCTGTCCTGGGAATGTTCTCATTTCCATTGATTTGTGCTACTTGTGTTTCTGCTCTGCATCAATAATTGGTTACTGATTTTTTTTTTTTTTTTCTGCTTGGAATGGTTAAAAATAGCTCAGCTACCCAAAGTGTTGATGTGATTTTATTTTCTTTTTCCCTCCTCTTTCCAGATGGGCTTTCTGGCAGAGATCAGCCAGTGGAGCTGTTGAATCCACCTCGAGTGAACCACATGCCCAGCTCTGGTAAGGAAAAAACCTCCTATTAAACCTCATTCCTGTTCTAGGGTGTGCAGGAAAACGTTCTGCAGCTCTGCCTTGTGAGTAGGAGAGCAGAATGCAAATGCAGAGTGCTGGAACAGAGTCTGTTAGGACTTGCACACCTCTGCTTTCCCAGGCTGGGAGAGTGGGATTTGGGAAAGGAGCACAGCAGCCCTGGCAGTCTTGCAGGGGGCTGAGGGGAGCCCAGCCTGGTGGGACATGCTTGGTTTGCCTTAGAAAGGAGAGGACAGGAGAGCAAAGCAGCATCTGAAGGAGTCCCTTCCCAGCCCAGAAGGAGGTTTTGGAGCCGCTGCTCTCATCAGGGAGAAGGAACAGGGAGCCAAGGCTGGGCTGATCAAAGTGTGTCACGCTGGGCTCTGGGCTGTTTGCTGTTCTACCTCTTCTAATGATCCTGCCACGGCATCTCCTGGGGCTTGGCCTCCTGCTCCTCATCCTGGCTGCTCCTTGCCGAGCTGGGAGAGCTCTTTGAGCTCCGGGCTGCAGCTCTACAAGTGACGGAAACCAAGGTTCTGCTCCCAGTACATGGAATTCTGTGGCAAACAATCTGCTGCTGGCTTTTGTGTTTCCCCCTTCTCTCTCCCGGTACAAGCAGATTTTTTTTACCGGGGGTGATAGGATATAGCAAACATTATCTGCTCTTCAGGGAGCAGCTCAGATCTTCCAAACCTCCAACTTCCCCTTCTCTGTTGCCTTCCAAAATGCCCTCAGGCCCTTTTCTGTTAAGGATGAGATCTCGCAGAAGATCTGAGCACTTCTGGTAGTGCCAGTTGGAAAGATGTAAACGAAGTTTATTCAAAACAACTTTGGTACACTGGGAGGGGGAAAAAATAAAAGTGGGCTGCGACCTAACCTAAATTTTTGTGGACTTGAATGCCTGTTTGGAGAAGGAAACTTTCAAGAAGGTAGAGTTGTTGCACTGGGGGAAAAAAGGAAGAGATGGTTGTTTACCAGGCACGGGTGTTGGGCTTTGGATTCTGAGAAATCCCTCTCCCACCGTATGCTCCCAAACGTGTCTGTCAGGTAAGGGAGGTTCTATTTTCATAACCCTCAGAGGGATTCTCATTTTAAAGGCACTGTGGTAGCACAGGTCAACTTACAGGTTTTACTGTCCACCTCAGTGGTGAGCCGGGTTGGGTTCTGTGGCTCTGTGGATCATTGGCCAGGAATTGTGAAAGGGATGGGTTTGAATCTTCTATCCCTTTATTTTGGTGTTGATTTTGTTTGCTGGTTAAGTTTAATGTTTCCTTTTGAGGTATGTCAGGTCAAAGGCTGGTGGTGGTTGAGAGCTTGGGGTACTTGATGGCAGAGTCTGTGCTGGCTGCTTTTTCCCAGGTGAAATGAAGCAGTTTGCTGGAGCCATGCAGGGAGTTCTTGCTGTTTGGACTCCATTTTGGGTATTTTTAACAGCTCACCTCTGCGCTTTTGGGAAAACAGTGAGGCAGGGATCCCTGGGGAGCTGTGCTGGTGTGAAGTGGGTGGGATGAGAGATGGGCAGCGCCGCCTCTTTGTCAAATGGTTCTCCCAGTAACTGAGCTGTGGGAATGGAAATCAGGCTTGGAGAGCTGGGGGTGCTCACCTGCACAAGAGAAGGCTCCAGGGACACCTCAGAGCCCCTTGCAGGGGCTAAAGGGGCTCCAGGAGAGCTGGAGAGGGACTGGGGACAAGGCACGGAGGGACAGGACACAGGGAATGGCTCCCACTGCCAGAGGGCAGGGATGGATGGGATATTGGGAAGAAACTGTTCCCTGGGAGGTGCTGGCACAGTTTTTAGAGCAGCTGTGGCTGCCCCTGGATCCCTGGCAGTGCCCAAGGCCAGGTTGGACACTGGGGCTTGGAGCAGCCTGGGACAGTGGAAGGTGTCCCTGCCATGGCAGGGGTGGCACTGGATAAGCTTGAAGATCCCTTGCAACTCAACCCATTCTGGGATTGCCGTATCTGGCTTTTATCATTTTTGTCTTTAGGAGTTTGCTGCAGATCTTCCTGAGAGAAGAAAGGAGAAGTAACACCAAGCATTACTCTGGAAAAACAAGTTGTGTGTGAGATTGTCGGGTGGTGTTCCAAGTCTCAGGCATGACTGAAACAATGGTGTTAAAAACAGCATCAGGAAAAAAAAAAATTGCTTGATTGTGTCTTGGGATATTTTGTTTAAAACATTCTCCTGCCCTGGTCAGGGTAAGGTTGAATAAACTTGAGTGGTCGATGAGCTTTTATGCTGCATTTCTATTTCAGATAAAATCACTGCGGAGTGCTTGTAGGAAACCAAAATGTTTTTCTCTTCACCACGAACCAAGTGAAGGAGAGGTTTGACCCTTGTTAGTTGTTTTTCTCTGATGTGAAATGGTGAGAAAGTTCTAAAAATCTTCCTTCCTGCAGAACATTTCAACTCCAAACCAAGAAATGTTTACAGCAATTTTATGAAATGGTTTTTAGGAATGAATTTGGTTGAATAGAACTGAGTTCACTCATCAGCAGTGAAAATTATATCTATCTTTTTTTCTGTATAAATTAAGGATTAATTGAAGGAAGGGAAACATTTTCCATTTTCAAAGACGTGTCACCCGTAATTGGCGCGTCTGAATTTCTGAGGTGCTCGCAGAAGTACAACAGGAGAAAGCCCCCAGAGCCCACATCCTGCTCTGGAGTGCAGTAATCATCATTGGTTAACTCTGCCTGCTCTGCCTCGGGCTCCCGAGGATCGCTGCGCCTTTGGCCCGGGGAAGGAAACGGAATAAATTAACTTTATTGAGCAACCTTGCTTCCCTTATTTTTTTAATATTTTTTTTTTTTTTAATAATCAGAGCCTGGTGAGGCCCTAGTACAGATTTCCCAGAGAAGCTGTGGCAGCCCCTGGATCCCTGGAAGGGTCCAAGGCCAGGCTGGACAGGGCTTGGAGCAGCCTGGGACACTGGAAGGTGTCCCTGCCTGTGGAAAGGGGCTGGAAAGGCATGAGGTCTCTTCCAACACAGAGCATTAAGTGGGAGATTTCAGCTCCTTGCTGCTTTTTCTCCATGCTAGAGCTAATTCTCCACTCTCGCTTCCACAGTCATTTGCAAAAATAATAATGTTGATGTATGTAGGAGTCAATGGTTTGTACGAGCCTCTGGACTAATATTGTCCCTTGGTTTTGCAGTCAGAGATTAATCCCTGTCTGTGAGGGGAAAATGTGAGGTTTTGTCGTGCCCCAGAAGTAGCTACCCCTCAGAAAGGCTTTCCTTTAGTGTTAAAAAGATCCTGATATATAATATGGAGATGTACATGAAGCCTGGGATAGGGGAGAAACCCATCCAAACCCCGCCAATTATCATCAGAAGTGAGTTCTGGCAAAAACCCTTCTGATGTTACAAAGTACACTGAGCAGATTCAACCCTGTCCCCTCGTGAGGTTATTGAAAAGCTGCAGCTCTTATTGTCAGCCTTGGTGTGACAGTTTTGCCACCATTTAGAGGCTCTGGTGTAAGATAAGATTCCCAGAGGAGCTGTGGCTGCCCCTGGATCCCTGGAAGTGTCCAAGGCCAGGCTTGGAGCAGCCTGGGCTAGTGGAAGGTGTTCCTGCTCATGGCAATGGGTGGGTTTGAGTCCCTTCTCACCCAAACCATTCCATGATTCCAAGGTAGCAGAGAAACTGCAGCTTAAAGCCTTGAGAGTTAAAATCAGCTCAAGGTTGTATTTCCTGCAGTACTTATGATTTATTAATATTTGTCTTTAATTTCCAGCCCTGAGCTAAATGGACAAACTGTAGCCCGTGCGGTGACAACCAAAGGAGTGTTTCACCTGCTGGAGGCACTCCTGAAGCCCAGCTCCAGAGCCATTCCCCAGCAAGGAAAGCCCTGCACAGCCATTTCAGCCAACTCCCTGGTTTCCACAGAGGATTTGCTGAATTGTTGTGCTTCTATTAAAAGCCCTTTGCAGTCAGCAAATTTGGGGTTATTTATGCAGGAGAGGGAAGGGAACTGCCACATCTAGAGCAGAGGAGCAGGGAAGCTCAAGCTTCAGAACCTCCTTTCTGGACTAATGCTGTTCCCAAACTCATGTTCTGTTGGTCATGGGATAATTTAATGACCTTCTAGCTCTGCCTTAGCGCTTTGTGCATGTGCAGGGGTGTATGGAAGAGGGATGAGCTTTTTGGCCACCTCTGCCTGAACTTCAGCATTCCATTCCACATGGAATTAAGCCACTTCTCTAGCCAAGCTGAGAATCAGAGAATCACAGACTTGTTTGGGTTGGAAAGGACCTTAAAACCCATCTTGTCCCATGGGTAGGGATACCTTTCACTATCCCAGGTTACTCCAAGCCCTGTCCAACCTGATCTTGGGCACTTCCAGGGATGGGCAGTCCTGAACTAATCTGATGCTGGAGCCTAGAATGTGAATATCCTGATCCCTGTGGGTTGGGAAGAACAGGAGCCCACAGCTCCCCCAACTCTGCTTTGTTGTCTTTTGTCTCAGAAAACGTATTTATCTGTCGTGATTTATCTGTCTCCTTTCTTACCCATGAGGAAATGGTTATCAATTGGAAGAGCTGGCATGAATTATAAATGATTATCCCTCTCTTAACAGCTGAAAGCAGCACTTAAATGTGAAGCTCTTGAATGCAGCGCTGGTTTCCTGGATGAAAGGCAGGAAAGTTTGCTCTGCTGCAAGCTCCAGCTTGCTGGTTTTCTTTCTTCTTCCCTCACCTTGCTTAGTTCATTAATTCACACCGATCAGCTCTGGAATTCACTGGATTCTCTTAGTCCTGACTCTTCACCAAATGTTATTTTCAAAAATAAGAATTCTTACCGATTCCCTAGCACAGCAAAGGTTGTTTTGTGCTTTTCATTTATATAAAAGCAGGTGATGAAGGGAAGAGCCTTTGGATGCTAGAACTTTGTGAAGAAAACGTGGGGAAGGAGGAGATGGCAGGATGCGAGCAGGCGTGGAGGGGCTCCCTTAGAGGGTTATTCAGGAATTTGTTCCCATTGCCTCTAGCTTTGCTAAAAATAACAGTAATGTGTGGTGAATGAAAAGTGATAAATGTTTCTTGGAAATAGATCATGGATTGAGGCCTTCCTTGGGGAAAAAATTCCATGTGCCTCAGATGGGATCTTGGAGGCCGTGTCTTGTCTGCCATGTGTGTTTGCAGCCTGGGTGTTTTAGCTGGGTTTGCAGCCTCAGAGGGGTAATCGGGGTGAGATCTCTGTTGTTTTGCTTTGATTTCATTCTCAGTCCCTTCCCTTTTTGTAGGTAACACTCGTCCTGGGCCTGCAGTGGTCCAACACACCCTGTACTCAGTTCCTTTTTCCCATCAGCTTCCCCGCACAGATGGATGCCAGCCTTGGCTGGAGGATGAGGATGGACGGTCCCGTTATTCCCAGGGGCTGTGTTTCCTTTGCCTGCCTGCCCTGTTCATGGCTGTGCCCTGCACTGCAGAGCTCCCCAGGGTGCTTTCTGCCAGAATTAACTGGAGCTAGTTTATTGCCAAAGGGGAAAGAGCAGCCACCTGCGTTCCCAGGATTTTAGGAATTCCTCTTCTAGCATGACACGCGTTTATCATGATCCTGGAGGCTCTTCCCCAGTGTATATTGATTTTCGGGGCTATATTTGGCTCTGCTTTTTCTTCGGGCAGTGGAGGGAATATCAGGTGAATGTTTTGTGCAGCGATGCCTAAAATACAGCAGCAGTCTCCAGATACTTCCCTGGGGAATTGCTGATGGTTCATTAAAGAGACCTTTCCTTGTTGCCCAGGGAAGCTGTGGATTCCCCATTGCTGCAAGTGTCCAAGGCCAGGTTGGAGGGGGCTTGGAGCAGCCTGGGATAGTGGAAGGTGTCCCTGCCCAGGTGTCCCTGACAGGGCTTGGAATGGGATGGGCTTTAAGGTCCCTTCCAACCCAGACCATTCCATGATTCTGTGATTAAATATCTCCTGCTTTGGCTTAACTAATACCTTGTGATCTAAACCACTTAATCATCACTACTTTTCCATCTGTTTCTCATTCAAGGAATTGTGTCATATCAGATGATTCATTCATATTTGATTAGAGATTTCATTATAGCTGGCCTGAAGTTTTTTATGATCTAATGAAAGGCTTTGGAATCACTGATTTGGAACTGCAGTTGTAATATGCAGAATAAATGTACTGCACATTTTGATGATACTTTTCCTAGGTACTTTTTAAAGCTCTGACAGTTCTTGCCAGTGAATTGTGTACATTGAATTTTTGAAAAAAGTTTCTGGTGAAATGCAACGATTTTTTCATTGGAGAGAAGAACTCCCAAGCTACTATAGAATTTCTCCAAGTTGCATTGAATGACCAAACAGTGAAAGTTAGGTCAAAACTTGCCTTTTTTGATCCATTTATAATCCTGCTTGTAGACAGTCACACTGAAATGATTTTGATGAAGCTCTTGAAGATCCCGAGTTGTCCTGCTTGAGTGACATATGGGGAAGCTTTTTATTTTCACTGAGGACAGCCATCTACCACCTGTGTCCAGATTGTTCCTCAGATTAAGTAAACTGCTACACATTTTTTTCAATTTTTTTTTTCAAAAAACAGATGAAGTGGTTGCAGTAATGTATTTTAAAAAATATTAACGGGGGCAGAGTTGGAGCTGCTTGCCCAGGAAGTGCTGGGACTCTGACCATACAGATCTGGCCGGGCACAGGTGGGGTTTTGTCCCTCTGTTTCTGAACCCGTCCTCTGAAAAGCAGCGGGGTTTTCTGTTTGTTGCCTGCTGGCAGGAGGGGCTGGGACTCAGCAGCAGGTTAGGGAAGGTATTTGTGACGCACCCAGGGGGAAAGGGAGGGTAGCCAGCTCCTGCCTGTCCCCAGTAATCCTGGGAGCTGCTGTGCCTGTCACTTCAGCGGGACTTTCCTTAGGGCGGCGTGAGGCCTGCCCGCTCTGCCGCAGCCCAGCGTGGGTCAGAGGGGTTTTGCTGAGCTGGGCAGCAGAGGTTTGCTGGTAAAACTCAGCTCAAATCAGAAGGGAATTCCCTTCACACAACGTGCTGCAGCGCTCGGACAGGTTCCCCTCGCAAGCGTGGCTAGCTGAGCCCTGGGCTCCAGCAGCAGACTGGCTGGACACCTGGAGGCACTCAGCAGTCACAGAATCCCCGGATACCTCGGGCTGGAGGGACCTCAAAGCTCATCCCATCCCATCCCATCCCATCCCATCCCATCCCATCCCATCCCATCCCACCCCTGCCGTGGGCAGGGACACCTTCCACTAGCCCAGGTGGCTTCAAGCCTCATCCAACCTGGTCTTGGACACATCCAGGGATCCAGGGGCAGCCACAGCTGCTCTGGGAATTCCATCCCAGCCCTTCCCCACCCTCCCAGGGAAGAATTTCTCCCCAGTATCCCATCTAACCCTGCCCCTCCTTCTGCTTCATGGCTTTATAGTGGGAGCAGGATCTTGGGAGCAGCTCCCAGCTCTGTCCCTGGAGCTCAGCCAGACCATGGTGCCCAGGCTGCCACTCCAGTGGAATTGTGTGTCCGTGAGTGCATTTAACCTCACAAATCATGTTTTGGGCTTCAAAGCCAGCTCAGATGTTCCAGAGGGAATGGCTCCATGTCTCCCTGGTCCTGCCTTTGATAGTCTGTGGGGTCTGAAAAGCTGCCAGCTTTTTCTGGTGGGAAACACCAGGCCTGACCTTCAACCAAATGTTGTGCTGGCAAAATACAGCTGGAATATTATCAAAAAAATACCCCTAACCTCGGTATTAGAGGTTTGATACCATGTTTGGAGGTATCAAACATTTTTATAGATGGAAAAAATAAAATTCCTTTCACGTTCCATGTAAATCCCTGATACAAGGACTTGTATATACTTATATGTGTACATATATGTGTATATATTTGTTTAATGCTTGTATAATCTCTGTCCCAGGGATTTATCATGTCTTGAATTAGTGCTGAACAAAACTCATATCCCTCTCCCCCATCCCTGGCTGTGCCTATAACAAAGTCTCTAAAGCCTCAGGAGTTCAAAGCCCATTGGGTTAGAAGATAACACTGTGGAAAAGGCAGAAGGAAAGGCTGGTACTAAAAAAAAATAAGTAAATAGATTTAAAATAAAAAATCCCTTTTGGGACCTTGAGGACTTTACCTTGGTGACCCCACGCTGGTGTGGAGTAATCCTTAAAATTGCAGAGAAGGAAATTCTAGAATTCTCTGGAGTTTCCTTTCCAGGATGGCAGCGCAGGGAAAGGTTCAACTTCTGTTTTGGACACATGACCTGGCCGTGTCCCGAGGCTGATAAGGGATGGGAGTGACAGGGCAGAAAAGGTGCTGGCTGTGTTGACACGAGTATCAGGTGTCCTGGCTGAGCAGCCAGGAAACTTCATCTGGTTCCACGTGCAGCCAGACGTGCAGCGTGTCCGTGAGGAGCTGTTCCACCTCTGTTCGTGCAGCAGGGCATTGGGAGAGCCACCATGAAAACTCCACTCCTTTTTGGTTTGGGAACATGTTGCAGCAAAGCAGCTGGGGCTCAGTTTCTTCATGCAGAAAAGCCAACTCTTTATTCACAAAGCTCATATTTATAGGAAATATCGGAAGGCACTGCGTTAGACCCAACTGGCTAACAATAGACTGACACTCAGTTTATTGGTCTGTAAATGGCCAGGGTGTACGTCTGTCAAATCTCTCTATTTTTGGTTAATTCACGTATTTTGTTCACTGGTTCCCATGGGACAGATTTCTTGTTTATTACAGGTGCAAATGGTTCTCTTACCAGAATAGTTTGTTGTGCTAACTGCTTTCATTCTTATGATTTTTCATGTGGGAAGTTACAAGCTAGCTGCTAGCTTAGCTAGAGTAGCAGGGCCTAAACCATATTTTATAAGGCCTTTCTTTTATGGTATCTCTACCTGTGTGGAACAGGAACACATGCATTAATCCACTCTGAAGGGGATTTGAGTCCTTCAAGACACCATTCCCCCCTCCCTTTCCCAAATACTTGCTCACAGGTGCCAGCTTTTCACGGTCAGGGTCAATAATGTGGGGTTTACTCATATCCCAAACCCTCCATGTTTGTTGGATAATCTCTGTTTTCTCTTTAGTTTCAGCATAAATCGTGTTCCTCGGCAGAGGGGGAGCTTTGGAATTTGCTGCTGTTTGCTGGGTTGGAAAGGGTTCGTAGCAGCAGAGAAGTACAAAATGCAGTTACTTGGCAACTTGTCTCTGTACATCACCAAACCCCACCAAGTTCCTGCAGCTTGTAAATACTCCTCTACTCAAATATTCATGGACATTTGCCAAAAGGCTTAACAGTATATACTTTTCCATGCTGTCTCCTTTGTGTTTTAGTTTTATTATTTCTTTAGTGTTATTTGGAAATCATTTGGGCTTCAATGCAGAGATTTGGCTATGTGTTCTAACAAAGTTACTGCTGCTGGTGAGGATGCTGGTGCAGGAATTACACCGTAGTACTGTTCCACAAGAGAAAAATGATTTTTTAAGTGAGGTGCATGAGGTAGCAGACAAATGAAAATTACAGGTGATTTAAAAATCACCATAATATCAAGACAAATTCTAGTCCTTTCAAAGCAGCTTTAACGGGGGTTTCAGACAGTCCTGGAGCATGTTGGATATGAAGTTTTTGTGCAGTTTAGAATGCGCTTTACTCTTTATCCCATAAAAGATGTTCTTGCACAGGATGAGAATTTCAGCTCCTGATGAGCTATTACATAATGCAGGGTGCTATTTACACCTTGGAATTATATATTGTGCTGGTTTCTACCCAAATGCTGCTTTACATCTGGAATCCCGAGCTGTGCATCTCTGGGTGGGTATGGCAGGCAGTGAGGACAGGTTTCCTTTCCAACCCAAACCATTCCATGACTCTTTGCAGCACATCACTCCAGATTCTCCTTTACCTGTCAACAAATTCAGACTCCCTGGGCAAAGCAGTCTGAAGGAGGGCAGCATTTTACAGGAAGCTGAACTTATTTATCCTTTAAGCCACTGCAAACCAGATCTCGGCACAAATGCTAATTTTGAGATGCTGATCTCCACGAGCGGCAGATATTTAGTCTTACATGCGCCAGATGGGTTTGCTGCTGGCATCACTTGTGAGATTATGGTCAAAATGAGGACAAATCCGCTATAGCATTCCAAGACCTGACTGAATAATTTTGTGTTTGCCTTCCCAAGGATCAGCTAGTTGCCACAGTGCTTTCCTTTGTCGCTGTCGGTGTGGTAAAGCTCCTTCAGGCATCTGAGATGGGCCGGCAGCGGGAGGAGAGGCCTTGCAGTGAAGGATCTCTCCCACCTCAGGTTTCATTTGCTAATAAGCTTTGTATCTATTTTATTGTTTATTAAGGTCGTTGTAGAATATTTCCGAACTTTCGGGCCTGCAGGAGAGCCAGAGAGGGACTTTTTACAAGGACACTGAGTGACAGGACAAGGGGGAATGGCTTCCCACTGACCATCCCCAAGCTTTTGCTGAGCTCTTTGCCCATTATCCAGGGATATTCTGTATTTCCACTGGGATGACACAAAACCAAGCTGCTGCTGGTTCAGACATCTCCCAGTTCGTGTGCGGCAGTGAGGATTTCAGAAACAACACTTTCCTTGAGCAGAAATCAAGGCAGATGGTAAAACCAAGTGACCTACAAAACATAACAAGTTTTCTCACCAGAAATGTACAGTACAAACAAATGTACTGTCACCTAAAAATACCGAGATGACATTTCTGACAGAGTGATGATCGTACCGGGAAGTCAAAGTTTGGGTAAGGTCAGGAATGAATTTTGCATCCTCTAAAAACACGCTGGTGATCAAACTGACTGTAACATGCTTCAGCCTCTTGTTTCTTCCTCCTTGGGACTTGCTTTGTTTGGGTTTGTCTGGTTCTGTTGGATCTGAAAAACAAGTTATTATCTAAAACTACCTCTGCTGATGTGAACTCAGAGTCTCAGAGTCTTGTGGCCAGCAGCACTGGTCTGGACAGCTTGTGTTATTTTCCTCTGAAAATTGCCCCAACTTCCTTTCTGTTAGTCTATCGTGGATCCTTCCTCACATAGGACAGAATCATGGAATCACTAAAACTGGAAAAGACTTCCTGAGTCCAACTGCTCCCCCACCACTGCCACCACTAAATCATGGTGCCACATCCACACAGCTTTTGAACACTTCCAGGGATGGTGGCTCCGCCACTGCCCTGGGCAGCCCATTCCAAAGCCCAACCACCATTTCAAGGAAGAAAGTTCTCCTGATTCCTTCCCTGGCCCAGCCTGAGGCCGTTCCCTCTCCTCCTGTCCCTGTTCCCTGGAGCACAGCCCGACCCCCCGGCTGTCCCCTCCTGTCAGGAGCTGTGCAGAGCCACAGGGTCCCCCCTGAGCCTCCTTTTCTCCAGGCTGAGCCCCTTCCCAGCTCCCTCAGGGAGCCCCATCCCCTTCCGCAGCTCCGTTCCCTTCCATGGACATGCTCCAGCCCCTCGGTGTCCTGCTCCTGCAGCTTTGATAACTCCTTCATTTTTCAGGCATCGCTTCTGGACCCCAAACCCCTCATGCATGGACAGTGCAATCCGTATGAAATCTCCAGGGTTTGGGATCCGTGGCCAGGAGCTGGTGCTGTCTCACGGTCCCCGCCAAGGCAGGGCTCTGCAGTTCAAGGCTGCTGCCCTGAGAGAAGCAAACTTGAGGCAAATCGGCTGTGAAGTGGAAACATGGGAAAGAAAACAGGCGAAATCACGGGAGGATTAGGCTGTGGTGATTTGAGGCAGCTTTATTTCGGGATGGAAGCACTGACGCAGGATTTAACGCGCTTGGAGTTTGGCTCGTTATCTCCCTTGTTAAGAGGGGTGGTCTGACACAGGCGTGTGCAGGAATCCATCTCTTTGCAAGACCTTTCTATATGCAAAAACATGGTAATAATGGCATTTTGGAAATGCTGTTCCCTGTGTTGGCTCCTTGGGTTGATCAGCTGGGAAAGCAGAGGGGCTTTTGTAGGCGTCATGTCCTGTGGGCTTCTGGAATGTTGGGAGATGTGTAGTCTGGGATTCACGTAGAAAATTTGGATACAGTAACCTGGGCTAGTGCAAGGTGTCCCCTGCCCATGGGACAAGCCAGCCTTGGACACTTCCAGGGATGGGGCAGGCACAGCTGCTCTGGGAAGCGTTTTCACTCATGGTGTTCTGTTCTAGGAATGTTTCAGCTGGTCTGGCTTTCCCTGGAAGAATAACTTGTTTCTGTAATCTTTTGGAGGAAAGGGCTCCTAAACCTCAGGGATGACCCTGCAGAGTGCAAAGCTTCATTAAAGTGGCCTGAGAATCAAATACAGTTAATGTAAGATGTGGTTTGCCCGGTGGAGAAGGGATTAGCTGTGTATCAAGCAGGAGTTTTACCTAAAGAAGGTTCTGGTAGCAATTGTCTGTATTCTTTGGAGCTTCTTTACACAGTGTTTTGGCCAGGAATGTTGAAGTGAACCTGGATGTCCCATTTCCATCATTTATTGCTAATACCCAGGGTGTGTAGTACTTCGGGGAGGCAGCAGATAAGCCATTGCCATCTCTGCTTGCCTCCAGATAGCACTGAATCAGATTTAACCTTCTTAGACTTGCTTTTAAAAGCCTTCCTCTTCAGCTTGCCTCCTGCAGCTGTTCCTCAGCTGCTGCCTGGATGTCCTTTTCATCTTTGTCTCCCAACTTTCCGAGTGCCTTTTGTCCATGGTGTCCTCCTAAGCCTCTCTTGGCTGAATCCCTGAACCCTCTTCAGCTCCTTTCCCAAGTCTTTTATCTTTTCCCAGTGCTCTGAAAAGTGAGTCACTGTTATTTTGGGTATGTATAGGAGCTCCATCCTTATATAGATATTTTATGTCTCTCACCTTCGGGCTTCTCACAGCATCCTGTTTCTTTTTGTGGAAGGATCAGGCTGCAGTCGACTCCTTGGCAGGGAAGTTTGGTGCCTGAACGTAGCTGGAGCAGAGTTGTAGCCTCCCACTGAAAGAGACAGCCACCATTTAATTTGCCAGAATCCCTAAACCCCGTATTAGGTCCAAGTCTCACAGCTGAAGTGGCATTTTTAAGCAAGATAATCCAGAATTTATCAGAATTTCTGAGGGAGGACTCGCTCCCCTCCTGCTGGGGTTGTAGTAGATGCAGTGTAGGTGTGATGTGGTTTGGGAAGCTGCTTACCATGCTCAGCAGGAGACCACCCAACTCCGAGCCTTTAATAAAAGAAGCAGGAGGTTTGAGACTAGAAGCTCCCAGGGACAAAATTAAGTTGTTCTCTTTGTTCATTCATAGAGGTGTTTGTTCCTTAGGAAGGCAAGTTTAAAATGAGTTGAAAAACAGCATTCAGAGAATCACAGAATCCCAGGATGGTTTGACTTGGAAGGGACCTCAAAGCTCATCCAGTGCCACCCCCCTGCCGTGGGCAGGGACACCTTCCACTGTCCTAGGCTGCTCCAAGCCCTGTCCAACCTGGCCTTGGGCACTGCCAGGGATCCAGGGGCAGCCACAGCTGCTCTGGGCACCCTGTGCCGGGACCTCAACAGCCCCCAGCCAAGAATTTCATCTATCCCTGCCCTCTGGCAGTGGGGAGCCATTCCCCGTGTCCTGTCTCTCCGTCCCTTGTCCCCAGTCCCTCTCCAGCTCTGGAAGGGGCTCAGAGATCTTTCTGGAGCCTTCTCCTCTCCAGGTGAACACGCCCAGCTCTCCCAGCCTGGCTCCAGAGCAGATGGGCTCCATCCTTTGGCACCCTCTGGACTTGTTCCAGCAGCTTCACATCCTTCTTATGCTGGGGTTTCCAGAGCTGGAGGCAGCTCTGCAGGTGGACTCTCACCAGAGCAGGGTGGAGATGGAGAATCCCAGGAAGATTCCTTGTGAGAAATATCTAAAGCTCTTTACAGCCATACCTGGATTTAACCTGTTGTGTGGTGTTAAAACTCACCTTCAAGCTGATCCCTGCACGGCTCTGGCTCTGAGGAGCACCACCTGGCCGGTTCTGCTGAAGGAAATTGCCACAGGCTGGGCAGATTTTCAGCAGAAGCAGCACTGAGTTTTTGTGCCATGTCTAAAAGGCCACCTGGTGGCAGTGGTTTGGCCATAAATGCCAAGAGGAAGCTCACTCTGAGGAGAGCCATCCGTGATGTGGGGAATCCTGGTCATGCACAGATCACTGCTGGCATGGGGAATGCAGGGAACATCTGCCCTCATCCTCTAGAATTTGGGTAGCAGGCTTCTGGGTTTTAATGTGTTCAGTTCATCTGCTGGGTCTTGGGGAGAAAAAAATGGGAAATGTCTGTTTTTAAAGAGAAATCTTTGCCCAGGTGTGTGTCTAGGTGTGTGCATCCAGGAAGGGCAGCCCCTGCCTGTTCTGCCAGAATAAAAAGGTGTTTTCGTGCCATTTCTCTGTGCTGTCCAGGGGTTTGAATGGGTTAGGTTACTTGAATTTCTCTGGGAAACGGCCTGTGTTTGACACTCTCTTAAAAGACTTTTTTTTGTATTTTAACATGCATCTTCATTGTATTGAATGGAGAACAAGTAGCATCCTGGTCCTAACACAGCTGATACCTGAGTATATCCATTATTTGGAAGTAAAGCCCTTCCAGAGGGGGCTGCAGTAAGCTGTGGGCTACTTGCCCATTTGGATGGCCTTCTTTTCCACCATGGTCTGGATTTCTACTCAAAACTGCAGCCTTTGAGCTACCTATGAGTTTTCAAAAGCTGTGGAATAGCATTCCTATTACAATTTGCTGGTTACCTGCTCCTTTTGCTGCTTTATTTTTGTCATGATGGAGGACATGGCGTTGCACATTTTGGGGCTTGTTGGACAGCTGGGAGTCCCTTGGCTGGTGACAGAAATGAACTCACTCTCCTGCTAGTAATAACCATTTATTTGCTGTTGGAAATACAGTGGGACAGGAAATTCCTCAGAATTTTGTTTCACGTTCTCTTTTGGCAAAGGGTAATGGCCTTAGGCTGAGGGAGGGCAGGGCTGGATGGCATACTGGGAAGGGATTGTTCCCTGGGAGGGTGGGCAGGCCCTGGCACAGGGTGCCCAGAGCAGCTGGGGCTGCCCCTGGATCCCTGGCAGTGTCCAAGGCCAGGCTGGACAGGACTTGGAGCAGCCTGGGACAGTGGACAGTGTCCCTGCCCGAGGCAGAGGTGCAATGGGATGGGCTTTAGAACCCAAACCATGCTGTGCCAGCAGGTCATCAGCTGGCTTTATTCCTGCCATTGGAGAGCTCACCCCTTGGGAGGCTTTAGGGAAAACTCCAGAGGACCAGTGGCAATGTCCAGGTGTTTGTCTAGCCCCACCTTCACTGAGAATTCCTCAACTTCCCCATGCTGACCCAACCAGGTTGATTTTTTTTTTTCCTCATGGGAAGTTTTTCATGTGTAATCTCAGGATGAGACTTTCTGGCTCCTGCTCCATCTCTTCCATGTTTAATTCTCTTCTCCAAAGTGTCATTTTCCCTTGAAGGAAGCTCAGAGTGAGATTAGAGAGAATCATGTGAGAAATCCGTGTGGGTGTGTCTCTACAGAAGAGCAGCTGGGCTTCCTTCAACTCTGCTTTTTGTCCTGGGGATCTGCTGAGGGGAGAAGTTTCCTGTTCTGAAAGCAAGACTGATGGATAAAAGAGGTTCAGTTGATGGGTAATGCCTGAAGCAAAGAGGCAGGTGAAATTACATTCCCAAGAATCACAGAATCCTGGAGTGGTTTGGGTTGGAACGAATTTAAAACATCATCCAGTCCCACCCGCTGTCATGGACAGGGACACCTTCCACTATCCCAGGTGGCTCCAAGCCCTGTCCAACCTGGCCATGGACTCTCCCAGGGATCCAGGAACAGCCACAGCTTCCCAAGCCTTTTTAGAAGAGCTATACATTTATTTTTGTTATTTTCTGTTTTATTATTAATTTAGATGGGGTCTTTTTCAATGGAAACTCAAGTGGCTTTTGCTTATCCACTCCATGCAAGGAAACTGCAAGGAAAGGTTTCCCACAATTGTGTGAAGTTTGAAATGAGAAATAGTCCACGCTGACTCCTTACGTTCCATTATCTTTAATTTCACAAAAAGCTCTGGCTCCATCCAAGGCATTCATTTGTTAGAGATGTCACTGATGAAACCAGCGAGGAGATAAAGTGGGATAATGTTTGAGGAGGAGGTGGAGAAACTGGAGTGTCTCCCTTTGGAGCTGCTCTGTCCTGCACAGACTCATCTGTTGGAGACATCTCTGTTGGAGACGCCGGTGCCATCGAGGGTTTGGTGCTGGCCTTGAACTCTCCATATTCTCATTAAGGAAATACCCTTGGATATCTATCCATCGGAGTTTATAATTTTCCAAACTCTGATGTCCTGCTCTGAGGCGAGAGGGGTTGGAACGAGATCCGTTCTGGCCCAAGCCATTCTGGGATTCCTTGCAAACACTGGAAAATGTTGTTTTCTGTCTTTTGTGGATGTAGCTTGGTGGGTTTTCTTTTTCTTCAAGTGAAGAGACATTTTTTAATGCTTTGAATCTAAGATGGAGACAGTAGGATAAGTGGTCTGCTCTTCAAGCTTTGGCTTCCTTATATTGCCATGAATAAAATTTCCGTGTACGTTCCTAATAAATGCTAATGAGGTCTGTTCAGGGCAGGAATTGGGCGCAGGAAAGCTGGATATGTAGAAATCTAGAATCTCTGCACCCTTATTGTGTCTCCAGGTCTCGATAGTAATCAGGGAGAAGTTTCCTTGCAATGAATGAGTGAGTGACATTTAAAGCTCCATCTGTTGCCTGCGGAGTGCTGCCTCACGACGTGTTTCCATGGCTGATGGGATGATTAATTTCAGTTCCCATTCACAGAGCAGGAAATATTCCCCGAGCAGGGAGGGACTCCAGCCCTCGCCGAGCTGCAGCGTGTGTGGAGCTCGTAGGAAACCTCGGCTGCCGTTTACTCCGAGCTTGTGCTCCCAGACAGGATCCAGGCTGCCTTTGCAGCCACCCACCTGGGCTCTCCCAAAATTCCTGGGGACTGCCAGGTGCTGACCTGCCTTTGGTTCCAGCTGGGCTGTGATGCTCAAGCTTGTTGGCCAATTCCAGCCCAGAATATCCTCCCTGGGATTCCGGTCCTTGGAAATGGGCTAACAGAGGTAAGAATTGAGTGAAACAGAAGTAACTGTTTCCTCCTGCTGTCCCACCCGGCAGGGGTTTGGAACCAGATGATCTTTAAGGCTCCTTCCAACCCAGGCCATTCCATAAATCTGCGATAGTTCTTTAATTTGGTGTGGATCCATGGAGGAGCAGGGCTGTGCCCTCATCCTGCCCCCACGTGATACTCAGGATGTGCTCCAGAGGGTGTTGGTGTCCCAGGAGCTGCCCTGCCGTGTCCTACTCCCACCACCTGCTCTTGGACAAGTTTGGGGTTCCTCTAATCTAGCTTGGCACAATCTTGTCTAGAGAATAAACATTCAGAACTGAGTGAAGCTGGTAACGTGTTGTTCCTCCCCTCTCCTATTAATTTCTCCTTCTAGGTGGGACGTGCACTGTGCTGGAGGTGGAACCAGCTCCAAGGGTGCTGTGCCATGGCTTCGTTCTGCTTCCCCACAAAATCCTCTGCTTTTATCCCAGCACTGCAGTCAGATACTGCAGTAGCTCAGTGCTATTTATAGCTCTGATCTCACCGTCTCGCAGTGTTTTGGGGGGGTTTTAGCAATCTGGGGAGCGGGAGCCCCACTGGAAAAGGATCCCTGGGTCAGCCAGGTGGCAGATGGGATCCCGGCACTCCAGCCACTGCCGGGAGGGGGGAATGGATTTAATTCACAAGAATCCAGTGATGCTCGACTGACACACATCTTCCTGCCAGAATAAACCACCTCAAGTGCTCCCTTGGCTGTACTCAGAGTCAACAGTAGCTGTTCACCTCCCTTTCCAGGCTGATTCTGCAGGAAAACTGGGGTGATAGGAACAGTGTTCCAAGGATTTGGAGACGGCGTCACGCTCCCCACATGCCCAAGTCATTCCTGCCGGCAGCAACTTGGTGTTTAAATGTCTTTCAAAACACAGGGAATTATTTAAAAATCCAAAACTGTTGCTGGACGCCAAGGACAGCCCTAAGGAATAAAGTCAGGGAATAAACGCACAATTTTTTCGCTTTTCCCTGGGGAGGAAAGAGCTGGAAATAATGCTGAGAGGGGGCGATCCAGGCACACACTTCCTCAGCATCCCGCTGGGTGGTTCGGTGAGATGGGGATTATCTGATGGCAGCAGCCAAGAGTTTGGGATCCTGAGCAGATTCTCTGGCTTTGTGTTTGCTTTTTGTGGGTGCCCAAAGGCTGACGTGCTGCTCTTGGCAGAGCCTGGCCCGAGGGCTGGGCTGGCACAGCAGTAATTAAAAAGCAAACTCATTAGCTGGGAATAAAGCCCCAGCCCAGAAAGGATGGAAGAGAGGGAGAAGGTGAGTCCATGGGCTCTGGAAAGCCCTCGCTGGGGAGTGTCAACCACAGCCAGCCCCAGGAACATCTCATTCCTGGAGGGCAGTGATTTGGGAGGGCACCAGGCATTGGAGAGTCACTAGAAGAGGTTGCAATGCTCTTTTCTTGGGATTTTGGGAATCTCCCAGGCTTGCTCTGTCATGGGCAGGTGGGATGTGTCCTGGAGTGGGAGCTGATTTCTTCCTCCAGCCTTGACCAGACTCTCATTCCCAGGGTTTTGCAGCAGGTTTGGGGAGGTTGATGGGATTTCTTTCCCTTCTCCAAAGGGAATTGTTGAGGAAAGAGGAGCTGAGAAGGAGCTGTTTGTGTTCAGCGGGACTCGCTCTGTGCCGGAGGGAGAGAGAGCTCGAGAGCTCGGGGAAAGCATTTCCTGCACTTTCCCTTTGAAGGTGATGTTGGATTTCAAATGTGAGAGGCAGTTTTCTATGCTGATTAAATTTAAATTAAAAAAGGTATAAGATCAAGGAAAAAAAAAAAAAGGAAAGGAAAGAGAAGTTTTGGCAACACTGGCAACAGCATTCTACATTTGATATAAAAAAACCTGCATTTTGATGTCTAATGGAAAGTGTCCCTGCCCATGGCAGGGGGCTGGGATGTGATGGTCTTTAAGGTCCCTTCTAACAAAATCCCTCTGTGATTCCTGGATTCTGTGAGAATTTTTTAAATGAACCTTAAGTAAAGGTTATGCTGAAACAAGGTTTGAATTTAAATATTTGTTTGGTGCATCTCATACCGAATTTTTGGTTTAACATTTTAATGTGTTTTCAGGACTCAAACCTGTATTTCCATCCTTTAAAGACCAACATGAAAATGCTGTATCAGACAAGGGGAAGAAAATTCAATTATTACTGTTAGTTTTATTGAAAAGTATATTTGCAAGTTTAGTGTCACCTTCCCCTAATCCCTTCCAAAACACTTGGAACTTATGGAGAAGATATTTTCCATTTTGGAGTGTGGGAGAATCTACACATACAAACTCCCCTGATAATGTCTTATGTGAAATGTAATGTCTTTATGTGAAATGTTTTTAATTTTTCCTGTGGAGCCAGGCTGGGAGAGCTGGGGGTGCTCACCTGGAAAAGGGAAGACTCTAGGGAGAGCTCAGAGCCCTTCCAGGGCCTAAAGGGCTCCAGGAGAGCTGGAGAGGGACTGGGGACAAGGCATGGAGGGACAGGACACAGGGAATGGCTCCCACTGCCAGAGGGCAGGGATGGATGGGATATTGGGAAGGAATTGTTCCCTGGGAGGGTGGGCAGGCCCTGGCACAGGGTGCCCACAGCAGCTGTGGCTGCCCCTGGATCCCTGGCAGTGTCCAAGGCCAGGCTGGACAGGGCTTGGAGCAGCCTGGGACAGTGGAAGGTGTCCCTGCCATGGCAGGGGGTGGGATGGGATGAGCTTTAAGGTTCCTTCCAAGCCAATCCATCCTGTGGTTCCATGATTCAATACGTTTTGTAGGAAGTTCACTTTGCTTTCAGGTCAGAGATGGTCACTTCATTTCCTTGTGTTTTGGGTTGTTCCCCTCAGCGTGTTATGGATGAGCTGTGAGATGTCAGATTTCCAATCTCCATCAGCAACTAAGGGACTGAATTGCCTTAGGTCTTAATTAACGTGCAGCGTGCAGGCAGGCTTTGATGTAAAGCCATGTTTTATTTATTTGGGAAGGGAAACACCAGAAGAATGGTTCTAACTTAATATAAAAATCATCATAACATGACCATAGAATCAAAATCCGGCTAACTTGACCACAGGGAAAAAATAATTCCCTATATGCCAAGGGTGCGGGAAAAAAAAATTAAAATTGATGGTTTTCTATTCCTACAGGGAAGAAATAAAAGCAGGGAGAGACCGTGAGATAGTTTGTTATTCATAATCAGGATCTTGTCTCCTAATTCATGGCTTTGGCATTTCTCATGCCAGCCCTGAATATCGCCTTTGTGCCTTGGCTCACGTCACGACTCCGATTGTGCTCGTGCGTTCTTGAGGCAGGACCTAGAAAAGCAATTTTCGAGTGTCCCATCAAACTCTCCTGGAACACAGGCGGGTTTTTGTTGTGGGGCTGTGTTCATTGAGCAGGGAGGGCTGGCTGGGGCTCGGCGGGGCTCTGTGGGTCAGCGGCTCCTGGCAGGGCAAAGAGGGGATTTTTGGAGCCTGAAATAGTCAAGAGTCAGGGATGACGCAGCCTCTGCCAGAGCCCTGAATGGGAATTGTGGTCCTCATCCTTGCAGCTGTGGGGGGATGATGAATCCCATTGGATGGGAAATGGGGGACTGGTCAAGTTTTCTTAGGATTGTTTTCCAGCAGGGAATGGCAACTTAAGGCTCTTTTTCGGGGAGTAAAGTAGGAGGAATGGATCTCAAGGCACAATCAGAAGTGGTAGGATGTTCTTTCTGCTGAAACTGGGTTGAGTTTTGCATGCTTGGGAGGGTTGGGGGTGTTCAGCCTGGAGAAGAGAAGGCTCCAAGGAGAGCTCAGAGCCCCTTCCAGTGCCTGAAGGGGTTCCAGGAGAGCTGGAGAGGCACTTGGGACAAGGCCTGAAGGGCCAGGACATGGGGAATACATGGGATCCCAGGATGGTTTGGCTTGGAGGAACCTCAAAGCTCATCCAGTCCCAACCCTTCCATGGGCAGGGACACTTCCACTGTCCCAGGTGGCTCCAAGTCCCAGTGTCCAGCCTGGCTTTGGACACTGCCAGGGGCAGGCCCAGCTGCTCTGGGCACCCTGTGCCAGGGCCTGCCCACCCTCCCAGGGAACAATTCCTAATTCCCAAGATCCCATCCATCCCTGCCCTCTGGCAGTGGGAGCCATTCCCTGTGTCCTGTCCCTCCATGCCTTGTCCCCAGTCCCTCTCCAGCTCTCCTGGAGCCCTTTAGCCCCTGGAAGGGCTCTGAGCTCTCCCCAGAGACCTCAGACACAGTGTTAAGGTGAGTTTGCGTGGTTATCTCTGCGTCAGAGTGTGCTGCTCTCCCCAAAATCCCTGGCTGTGGCTCGGGAATCAATCCAGGACAAGGAACCCTTGCTGTGGCCCTGCTGGGGAGAGAAGGGAGCTGAGAAAAGGCCACAGGAAGGAAAACAATAGGGAAGTGGAGGGAAGAGCTTGTGGGTTGAAAAATAGCAACACTTCCAGTAATGTGACCTTTTGCTGAAAATGTTTCCATCAAGAAAAGAAAGTCTCCTCCTCCTCCTCCTCCTCCCTGGCTGAGCCTGGAGCAGGGAGGGGTGAACATGCTCCTGGACCTCTGCTCCATCAGAGTATTTGGGAAAAACCCTATGAAAACTCTCTCCCTGGGATGCATAAAATTAATGTCCTGACAGAGGATATGGAGAGAAAAGCCTCACCTTTATTTTCCAGTTTTGCTGAAGCTGAGTGTTTCTGAGGGATTAGGCTTTGTTATCCTGTAACTGATGTTCATTCAAAGCTCTCAGCAGAGTTATTGAGGGATTGCCCCGGGGAGGGGGGTGGTGGAGAGAGAGAGAGAGCGAGTGCAAATGTTGCAAATATGGAATACCTGTGAAAGGCAAAACTGTCACTCAGGTGGAATTTAGAAGATTTTTAGTCATTCATGAAGTGGCAGTATTTTTTTTTTTTAGGAGGAACAAGCTGTGTTCAGTTATTGCAAAGGGGTTGTAGCTTGTCACCGCCAGAGGGCAGGGATGGATGGGATCTTGGGAATTAGGAATTGTTCCCTGTGAGGGCGGGCAGGCCCTGGCACAGGGTGCCCAGAGCAGCTGGGGCTGCCCCTGGATCCCTGGCAGTGCCCAAGGCCAGGCTGGACACTGGGGCTTGGAGCAGCCTGGGACAGTGGAAGGTGTCCTTGTCCATGGCAGGGGTGGCACTGGATGAGCTTTGAGGTCCCTCCCAAGCCAAACCAGTTTGGGATTTATTATAGAACACACTGTGGTTTTTGCATGAGTTTCTTAAAAGGAGAGCCTCATGTTCCTGACCACGGCAGTCCATCAGTTCATCCATCAGAAGTCAGGATTAATCCTCTCTGTGGAGTCTTAGATTACTCTTTATCCTCCTTATTTCCAGTGGTGCTGGTTGAGTGGAACAGAGCTCTGTGTGTGTGTTTGGAAGGCACGGATGGGTCACACATGACGCTCTTTGCTTGTAGCAACCACATGGGTTTGTAGGAGGTGGTGCCTGGTGGAAAACTTGTTGATCCCTGAGTTCCCGTAGTCCTTGGTTACCCCTAAGGGAATGGTGTGAATTTCATGCTGCTGCTCTTGATTCAGTCCATGGTTCCTCCATCCTTTGCTGGATGAGGTCCACGCTCACCCCACTCTTGTGTTCTCCCCCGCAGTTGACGTGAGCACAGCCCTGCCCTTGCAAGTGGCGCCGAGCTCGGTGCCCATGGACCTGCGGCTGGACCACCAGTTCTCCATGCCGGTGACGGAGCCCACGCTGCGGGAGCAGCAGCTGCAGCAGGAGCTGCTGGCCCTCAAGCAGAAGCAGCAGATCCAGAGGCAGATCCTGATCGCGGAGTTCCAGCGGCAGCACGAGCAGCTCTCTCGGCAGCATGAGGCGCAGCTGCACGAGCACATCAAGGTAAGGGCGGCCAGGGACAAGGGGATTGTGGAATTGTTGAGGTTGGAAAAGCATTCCAGGATCATCCATTCCAACCATCAACCCAGCAGCACCACCACGGTCCCCGAGCGCTTCATCCCACCCAACTTCTGAACAATTCCAGGTGTGGTGAGTCTACCACTGCCCTGGGGAACCTGTTCCAACGCCTGGCCACCGTTTCAGGGAAGATATTTTCCCTGATCTCCAATATAAACTTTCCGTGGCATGGTTCGAGGCTCTTTCCCCTTGTCCTGTCCCTTGCTCTCCACCCTCCTCTCAGGGTGCCTGAAGGTCCCCCCTGAGCCTCCTTTTCTCCAGGCTGAGCCCCTTTCCCAGCTCCCTCAGCCTCTGCTAGGGTTGCAGCCCCTTCCCAGCTCCGTTCCCTGCCCTGGACACGGAAAATGCCTCAATGGATTTGACCCTAGCAGGAGGTTACCTGCCGCTGTGGTCACACATTTTAGGAGTAGTGGCACGGGAACTTCTCATTGGATATTTGCCATCAGCACAAGCTGCAGACTGAGAGTGTGGGACGGTGGTGGGACTGCGGGAACAGGGAATGCAGGGGCAGTGCCTGCAGGTGGGTCTGGACACGTTCTGATTTTTTGGAGTTAGGCACCGGGCAGGTGCTGTGCCCTGCCTGGGACAGGGAGGAAACACCAGGCAGGGTCAGTGGGCAGTCCAGTCTGGAAGATGGCTGTTGCAAGTGAAAACATGAGACATTATATAAATATTTCCCAGTGCTGGACTATTGCTATGGCAACGTAAGCTTTCCGAATTGGTAATAGGCTCCTTTTTTCAAAGGGGGATTAGTGCTGCACATGGTAAATAGCCTTAATGTAATATTAAAAAGCAACCTCGATTCAACCTTATATAACTTTCATTTCAATACAAAATGCATGTCAGAGTGAGGAAGATGGGATTAAAAGTTCATGGGGTGTTATTTACAGACTTAGTACGGAGAGGAGCTAGGCTTTGTGAGAAGTGTGCCTGTTTGAAGCTGGATTAATAGCAAACGCCCCTGTCCCTTGGGGAGTCCTCTGTGCTGTGGCCAGGGCAGAGGTGAGGAGGTGCCTGGGTGTGAATATATTTACACGTGGATGCACAACGTGTGCATCTCTGGGCGTGTGTATGGAACGTTTACATATCCCCACGTTTCTGTGGTTGCACATTTGCCTGTGGCTGGCACAAGCACTCGGGGTGGGGGAAGGATGGGGAATTCCTGTAACAAATATTTCCATTATTCCCTTGTAATTGTCCATGCCTGTAGTTATTTCGCTGTGAAAAATCAGGCAGGCTTGGTCCCATTTCATGGCCAGGCTCAAAGCACTGGTGATAGGAACGTATTTGCACTCATTTATGTCAAAGCTTTGACTGACTCTGCTCAAAATCTGTGTAAGGAGGAAGCTGAGCTCTAATTTTGAGACACCACAGTGTATCCAGCCCATTAGGCAATGAAGTTCTTGACTTGTGTGTAAGCTTGGCTAGATGAGAGCCTTAAAATAGGGATGGTATAATCCTGTACCAAAGGCTGGCCTGCAAGTTGATCTCTGAGAGTAGTAAGTGTGTCAGTGGGACCAGAGTTGCTTTAAAAATCTAACAGCACCTCATTGAAATAAGCCCTGTGATGCCTCACAAAGAAAATAACCCCCACACACTACCCCAGTGTGTGACTGTGGTGCATTTTCTCTGGGAAAACATCCTGCATGTCTCTGTGTCCTGGAGTCAGCCCACATTTAGGTGACTCTTAGAACTGACAACTGTGTTAAGTCCAGTGGCTGTGAGTGCAGGGAAGCGATTATTTTGCCCAGAAAATTAAAATGTATAACTTTAAATTTGGACTTGGAGCCGCCCAGCTCATGAAGAAAGCAGGGCGGGGATGTTAAAGCAAATAAAACCCATTTGTCTTCTGGGAGTGAAGCACTGGAGCTGTGCAGTTTGATATAGAAAAAGTCCTGAGTGAAGATGCAGAGCTTTATTTGGAGACATTTATTTCCTTTTTTTTTTTTTTAAATCCCATGTGCACACAGGCATGAACACCCCATGGCAGGGGTTGGGAGTGGGATGAGCTTTGAGGTCCATCCCAACCCAAACCATTCTGTGATTCTGTGGTAGTGTTAAACCCAGAATTGCTTTGGAAACTGCTTCAGTGAAGGGGAAGAATTTTTGCATTTTACTCTGTTCTGTGTAGGTGGTACTGTGTAGAATTGATTACTTGGGCTTTTTCCCCTACAGCCTGGCATCCACCTTTTAATCAATGAGTGCAAAGCTTTTATGTCATAAAATCCCTGAAAAATTTGGGTTGGCAGGGACTATAAGGATCATCTAATTCCAACCCCCTGCCATGGGCAGGGACACCTTCCACTGTCCCAGGTGGCTCCAAGCCCCAGTGTCCAGCCTGGCCTTGGGCACTGCCAGGGATCCAGGGACCTTTGCATTCCATAGAAATCATGGACAACCTTGGGGTGGAAAGGACCTGAAAGGTTATCCAGTTTTAAGTCTCTGCCGTGGGCAGGGACACCTTCCACTAGCCCAGGCTGCTCCAACCTGGCCTTGGGCATTGCCAGGGATGCAGGGGCAGCCCCAGCTGCTCTGGGCACCCTGTGCCAGGGCCTGCCCACCCTCCCAGGGAACAATTCCTAATTCCCAAGATCCCATCCATCCCTGCCCTCTGGCAGTGGAAACCATTCCCTGTGTCCTGTCCCTCCATGCCTTGTCCCCAGTCCCTCTCCAGCTCTCCTCGAGCCCCTTTAGGCCCTGCAAGGGGCTCTGAGCTCTCCCTGGATCTTTCTCCTCTCCAGGTGAGCACCCCCAGCTCTCCCAGCTGGTGAACCTTTCAAACAGCTCCTTTGTTTTTGGTGTTGACTCCTTTGCTAGTACAGGAGAAGTTGTGGTTTGGGGTTGTTTTATTTCTTTTATTGCTGTAGTGTTGGTGGGAGCAGAGGAACTGGTCTGGCTTGGCAGGAACTAAGTAGGGGTGAACCCCCTCCATCCCATCCCCCAAGCAAAGCAGGAGTGTGAGGAACACTTCAGTGAGTGAAGTTTGGCCTGGAAATGCTGGCATGATTGCCTGTTTTTCTATCCCAGTAGATAACTTTTTCCTATTGAGAGCTGGCGTTTTGGCTTTTTCCAGAGCTTGGAATTGCTTCCATCAGCTCAGTTTTAATCAACTGACCTAGTGCAGGAGGAGAAGGCGATGACTGCCTGAACATGTGATCCTTTCCCCGGCGTGTCGCAGTCCTTGCTTTTATAGACATTATGTTTTTGGCCTTCACATAAAAGTGCCAGATTCCCCAAGATGGTGCAAGTTGGAGAGAGCCAGGAAATGAGTGAAACAGTATTTGTGGAAGGGCTCTAGAATGGACACAGAGCTCGGCACAGGGGAGGAGTGGGAGGATAAGGAGAAAACCCAGGCATGGAGAGAGAGATAGGAGAAGGGGAAATGGCTTTGAACTGAAAGAGAGTAAGTTTAGATTGGGTATTAGGAAGAAATGAGTGATGAGGCACGGGGCTTGGAGCAAGCTGCTCTAGTGGGAGATGTCCCTGCACACTGCAGGGGGTTGGAATGGGCTGAGCCTTAAGGTCCCTCCCAACCCAAAGCGTTCGGTGACGATTCTATGAAAACCCTGACGTGTTTGGGGAAAATAAGCCGAGCCTTGTACGGAGCAGGGCAGGCTGTTTCTTTCACAGCTCCAGAGCAGCTCTGCAGATTGCCCAGGCCTGGCTCTGGAAAGCACCGAGGGAGAGGCTGGAGGCTGGAGGCACCGGCAGCTGCTCCTCTCTCCACTAGCCGCTCACCTTCAGCCAGGTGGATTTTCCAGTCCTCTGTGCATTCACCAGATGTGGGACAATATTTATGGCCTTCAAATCTTCCTTCCTGAACAAAACCAAGGATGGAATAAGGGGCCTGGCTCTCGGGTGAGATGGTGGAAAGCCTCTCCACAGGTCCCGCTGCGAGCTTTGCCTGACCTTTGGTTGTGGAGGAACAGGCAGGGAATTTTTTCCTTTGTGAGTCACTCATTCCCAGCCAAGATCAGCTGAAAGTTACCAAAAGCTTTTCCGTTTGCCCTTCTGGTCAAGGGCTGGATGGAAGAGGTGCAGGATGGGTGCTTTGGCAGGGCCAGAGGCACCTCGGGTGCAGTGAGCTCAGCAAGGAGGGAAGGACGTCGTGGGGAATGTGGTTCATCTGCTCTGTCCGAGCGTGCAGCAGGGCTCTTCCCAGCTCTGGCTGTTTTACAGCCACAGCCAGAAACTTCTCGGGGATGCTGACGCACGTCGGTGGCGGGATAACAGCACAGGGAGGCAGCTGAGCCTCCCAGCTCCTCGTGGGCCTGAAATCCTCAGCTGCAGGTGTGCAATCCCATTCCCAGTTTTCCCACCATCTGAGAAAGGACTGTGTGTATCCGTAGCACAGGGAGTGCTGGGCTGTGCCTGCAATGTAGACAGGAAGGGCAGGGAAGCAGCAGCAGGGAAAGGAGCTTTATGAGGATGTTTGCTGTGCAGTGATCCTGAAATTGTTCTTTTTCCCTTGACAGAATGAATTCCTATGTTGAGTGAGGGATAGTAACATATCCGAGGGATCGGCCTCTTGTTCAGATACACGGCGTGAAACTCCCGGGCCATTCCTTTGGTTTCAGGGAGTGAAAATCTTGCAGGAAATCTTCCAGACAGATTTTGCTGTACTGTAAAGAAATGTAATTCTTTCCCAAAGATGTCTAGACTTGATAGTTGTCATGCTGATGCTGAGGGGAGAAACTGCTCCTTGCTTTCATGTGGAGCCACCTGCCCATGGAATGGCAGGTTTGCCTGCAGGATAACCCTGGAGCTGCTCAAGGCCAGGCTGGATGGGGCTGTGGTGGAAGGTGTCCCTGCCCATGGCAGGGAGTGAAACTGGATAATCTTTAAGGTACCTCCCAACCCAACCCAACCCATTCCATCATTCCGTGGTAGCTCACTGGGCCCAAATCACGTCGTCCTTTAGTGGGGCTGCTCTCAGCATAGCTCTGACAGTGCCCAGTCCTTCTCTTTGGTGGCCTCTCCATGTTGGTTCCATGTTGATTCCTGCTCAGCAGAAAAAGCTGGGCATGTTTCAGTTCTGCTGCTAGGGTTGGTGTCATCTGCTGATCCCTTGAGGCACCTTCCCTGTGTCCCCAGGGACGCTGCCGGCAGCACCATGGCTCCTGCAAAGCTCTGGAAACCTTGGGCTCTGGAAGGGCCAACTTCCATCCCACCCCCTGATATCCCAGCTCCCATTCCTGGGCCTGTCTGCTCCGTGCTCTCTTCCTGCAGCAGCCGGCGTGGAGGGGCTCCGTCTGCTCGTTTTTGTGCCACTCTTCCGCAGCACACCCGTTCCTCACAGCCCGGGTCCCTTTCAAGAGGAGCTTGAAAAGCCCAGAGATACCAGGTGTCTGCCTCTGTCTGGATTCTGGGATGACAGGATTATTCATTTTAGAAAGCTGCAGCTGGGTACAGTCAGTGGTAAAAGAGCAGATTGAACATTTTGTGCCTCGTTACTACTCGAACACCTTGGAGCTCGCGCTATTTCCAGACAGCTTCTTGTTCTTTCTCAGTGACCTTGCCTCGCTTTTCTGGCACACCAAGCCCACTCCAAAACTTACACCTTAGATCCTTCAAAACTTAACTTCTGATGGAAGCAACCCTGGGGAAAACTTTTGGAAGATCAGAGCGTTTGCTCCCTTTGAAGGGGGTGGGTGGTGACTTTTCCTCAGCCTCAAAGTCGGGATCTTTTTTGAGAGCGGTGAGGACAAACCTGCACACGGAGGGGTTGGTTCTGTCAACAAATCCATGGAGCAGCTTGGACACCTTTTACCCCATCTCTTGGCTGAAGGAGTCCTGCATCAGGCTGGGATAATTCAGGCATCTTCCTGCCATCCAAGCACTGCTGGTGGTGTCAGGAGTGAAGCTGGAATGCTCATCCAGAGAAATTTGTCTGCTCTGGGCCTTACAGAGCTACTGGAAATCAGTAGAAGCAGCATTTGCTTTTGGTTTCTTCTGACATGGGCCATGGTTGGTTGGCTGGCTGGAAGGAGCACAATGGGAACTCCAGATTTTTCTGGAGTAAAATACGTGTGGGGCACCATGGTTATTTTTTGTCAGTTTATATGTTCAGAGTAAATGGCAGAAGAAGGGATATTTTGGCAGTTCCCACACCTAAATGTTCAACTCCAATTTTATCCTAATTTTGAACTTAGAAAATAACTGGAAGTAATCAAGGAGAACACAGAGAATCAGGGCAGGAATAAAGAAATACCTCACTGGATCCTGTTGTTATGCCAGGAATATTTACCTGTTAATGTACAGGTAAATATTCCTTTATTTCCTAAATAAAGACCAGGTTAATGTACATCTGGTGTACCGGTTAATGTACACCACTGCTGATCCATTCATGTCCAGAAATGTGGAATTCCTGTAATACCCAAAACACCCCAAAACAGTTCATAGAGGATGTAACTGCTCCTCCGAGTACCAAGGTCTCATCTCTTACTCAGCATCAAACATCTGGGGCTCCTCCTTCACAGAAATCTAGTGACTCTTCTGTTTACAGGGATTGGTTTAAGTCAAATTTTCTGATTTACTTACTGCCATCTGTGCTGGAATGGGCACTCCTTGCTCCTGATTCCCTCCCCTTCAACAATAACCACATAAAGCCCACCAGAGGCAAACTCAAAAAAGTTTTCCTCAGCTTTAAAGGGGAAAATTGGAGGGGGAGTTGAATGTGCTGGATACTACAAACGGAGCTTGCTGCTTTCTGGAAAGGCTGTTGGATATTCTGCTTCCGGAGAAAGGGAAAAGTTAGGCTGGAGTGGGAGTCAGGGAGCAAAAGGCTCATGCAAAAGTGCTGAACCTTTCCCAATGCTGAACCTTTGCAGGTATTCAGAGCTCAGAGGGCTTCCAGCCTTTTGGGAGAGGTAATGGCATGGGTAGGAGACTGGGGTACAAAATTCCATATCCATCTGTAAAGCTGCCAAGGTAAAAACATGGGATCTTGTCACCCAGAGCTGGCGTGAAGGGAACCTCGCCGTCATTCCCGGTCCTGGAGACGGTTTAACCTTGTAAACCCGAGCACCAGACCTTCTCAGTACAATGTGTCTGACTGAGATCAGTCTCCTGCCCAGGGAGTTGCTGGCCGGGAGGGATCATTCCCCTGCAGAAAATTCCCTGCCCATGGGAATTTCTGGCACGGATTAGCCGGCTGTCAGCTGCCCGATGGCGGGAAGGGGGCACGTGGGATGCGCGTCCCAGAAAAGAGATGAGAAGTGCTCCTTCTCCCAGATTGTCAGGGTCTGCTGGCAGGACCCCAACAGTGTGAAAGTCCTTTTTTCCCTAGCCTGGCAGCCAAAGAAAAGGTCAGGAAGGCGTGAAGCTGAGTTTTCAAGGTTGTTTATTTCTTCCTATCTATAATAGTTTTTCTCTGACCTGCCGAGGTCTGGCTAGTACAGCAGCCATGGCAGTCTGCCCCGAGCCCAGGGCGTCTCCCACATTACAGACTCAAAATTACCTGTGCTATGTTTACAGTTCCCCTACCAATACCTAAAATCTATGCTGGACAGTGTGTCCTTATCCTAGACCAATAGAAAAGTGTCACCATCACACCGAGACATGGAGGACAAGAAGAAGGAAGAAAAGGCTAGGGCATGCCCAGATTCCTCCACCTTGTACTGCTGAATTACATGCTAAAAAACCCCAAAATTCTACTTTTTTCACCCTGTGTCCATTCCCTTATTACACTACTCGAGCCCTTTTGGCTTGTAATTCCTCACATAAGGTTGGCAGCCTCTCCCATGGGCTAAAATCAAAGCCACGGGTGTTTTTGACTTCTTGACAAGGTCCCTGAGCCCCCTGCCAGGGTCTTGAGGCATCTGGAGCAGCCAAAGGGATGCTCTGGACTCCGACACCAGATCTTTGTGTCTTGGCTGCTACTGGAAGCCACAATGTTCCCCCCTCCCCTTCTCCCAGCACAGCTGATTTATTCTGCCCGGTGCTCCAGGAGATATCCCAAACACGCTGCCACGGAGCCAAGAGAGCACATCCTGAAACTGGAGCACAGCCTGAGGCTTCAGTAAACAGGGTGGGGGGAACATGAAGCACAGAGTCCTGCCAGTATTGGGAGCGCCGTGAAACAACCCAACAGAGCAGTGCTCCATCTATCATCTCCCAGAAATCCATCTATCTCCCAGAAATCCATCTATCATCTCCCAGAAATCCATCTATCATCTCCCAGAAATCCCAGTGCCTGTGCTTTGCTTACACCCATAGCCAAGGGTTTTTCATGGGGGTGATTTGAGGTGTACTTTCTTGGAGAGTTTTTCTTCGTCCTCACCTATGATTTGACTTTATTTTTACAGAGCCTGAGCCCAGAGATCATTTTGAATACCTGATTTAAACCCCCAAAACTGTAGAATTTGGCCAGGACAGGTGGTAGAAGAACCTTTCCCTGATATTCCCCAGTGCTGGAGTTGATCTCAGGTGTGGATTGAGATGCAACTGGGAGCTGGGCACAGCAACTTTGCATGCCAGGGAATATCTATCAGCCAGAAGCATTCCAACTTCTGTTCACCCAGGCTTGTGCTTGTCTCCACAATTATTTTGCTCTCCCTTCCACTAATTGCTGCTATTCAAAATATCTCCTATAAACACCCAGGAGCCAGTCTGAGCTGGGGGGGGGCAGGAAGGATCTCTTTGCTTGACTTCTTGTTTGGCAGCTGGAGGAGTGGTTGTGTAAGCCCTAATGCAGTGTGTCTCCATGAAATCCATCCTGGTTCTCTCTGGGAAATGGGATCTTGGTGTCAGCACTCCACGCTTCCTGGGAGGGCACTGCAAAGACTGAAGAGAACCATTTTGCTGCATTTTCCTTAAAGAAAGGTCTCTCTGTGACAGTTTCCCTACTGACAAGGTGTCAGTCCCCTTCCCAGGCAGACAAGCTGGAGCACTGAAGACAATTGAGGAATGTGGTAGCAAAATCCTCTGGATTGCTGAGTCCTCACGGTAGGCTGACGGTTGATAAATACCTGGAAATGCTCTGCATCCTCCCTGTTACCTTTATTAATATTAATTTATGCTAAAGGAGCACCAGCAGCACTAACTGCAGGTACAGTTGAACATTTGTGCAGTTTTCAGAAATAGTGGGAGCAGTGACATTAAACATATGCAGGAATCCCCATAGTTATGAATATTTACAAATATTGATTTTGGCAAGAGCACCTAATTCAGATGTTCTGAGCTCCCTAATGCAGCGTGTGTGTGTCTGTCACACAGTGCTCCTCAGACCTGGGGCTGAGTTAGTCTCAGATGCTGGGATTTCCCTCGGTGAATCACTTTGTAATGAAATTTCAGTGTTTGGGAAATACAGTTGGGGAATAAACCCCCTGCCCCAGCTGTGTGTGGTGAGCACACAGGGTCTGAGTGGGCAGTGCCTGTTCAAATTTGCCTCGATTGCTATAAATGAACCAGAGACTGATGTTTTTCGTGACACCCCAACAATCCCAGCCTGAGAGTACATCCCTGAGAGCGTTGTCCAAATGTTCCTGGAGCTCTGGCAGCCTGGGGCTGTGCCCATTCCCTGGGAGCCTGGGCAGTGCCCAGCACCCTCTGGGGTAGAACTGTTTCCTGATCTCCAGCCTGAATTTTTGTCTTTTCATAACATTCCTGTTAAGTGTGGAGAAATAACCCAGAGAAGACACCCGAATAGGTTTTTTTTTTCTTTTTTTGTGTTCCCAGGCTACAGCAGACACCAACAGTGATATCTTTTCATTCTTCATGGGTACAATCAGAGACGTGGCTTCGTTATTCTGTTTTTTAAATTTTTTTTTCCCAACTTTGAAACCATTTGAAAAACTATATTAAGAATAGGCTTTGTGGAAACTGGGGTCAAAATGAGCAGAGACAATACATCCCTAATGAAACTTCCCTAAACCATCCAGCGACAAATTGGGCTTTTCATTCTCATTTCACTCCAGATGTCAATGAAAGCACAGCTCCTTCTAAAGCAGCCTAATGTATGTAAACCATTGCAGGAAGCAGAGCCCACAGAGCCTAGGAGACTGCAGATGGAGAGAAAAGGCTCCTGATTCCATAAAAATAACAAAACCTGTTTTACCATATTGTGCATTAAATATTGTTCATTTGCATACTTTCCATGGCGAGGTTCTCAAAGCCCACCATGTGGTGGACTTGCTGGAAGTTGGGAAAAAGACTCTTTCCCCAAATGGAGACGTGTTAGTAGAAGCTGCTGCTTAATTAGAAAACAAAAATAGCTGGTTTCCTCTATTTTTTTCCTCCTTTTCTAGTTTGGTTTTTTTTTTTTTTTCCCAGTGTGGATTTTTGGTTGTTTACATATAATTCAATAGAATTAGGAGGGGAAGCAGAGGTGCAGTCACTGCAAAATAACTGGATTGCTGGTGTTTTACAACAGCCTGCCTGCTTGGAACAGGCAGCAGCAGGGATTCCTCCATGGAGAGTTTCCAGCAGATAGCCAGGCAGATTGTAAATAACTCTTAGATTGGGTTTTTTTTTTCCATCTTTATATAGAATAGTGTGATTTTATTTGTATTTATTGTGGATCCACTGCTGAAGCATTGGGCGGTGCAAATGTGCAATGCCACAAATTAATCAGAGGAGCCTAGAACGTCCAGAGCTGGAAGGGGCTCACAAGGATCACGAAGTCCAACTCCTGGCCCTGCACAGGACACCCCAAGAATCTCAGCTAAAGGGATTAAAAGGAAAATGTGCTCAAGGAGAAGAAAAAACTTTGGGGTGGGAGTCTCGTGTATGCAGGAGCTGTCAGGGTTTGGAGAAGGATGGATTGAGATGTTCTTGGAGAGAGCAGAATCTCTGTCTTAACAGCCATGGCTTGGACCCTGCCCACAGCAGGGGCTTGGAACGGGGCGATCTTTAGGGTCCCTTCCAACCCAAAGCATTCCACAGTTGCGTGCTCCCGACCCTCTCCGCCTCGGGGGTTCTGCGGGAGCGGTGGGTGGTATCCGAGCACAGGCCCCCATTAAGCGCGGCCCCGGAGAGGCCGGGCCGTTGAGGCTGGAGGCTGCCAGCTCCGATCAATCCCTTGGTTTATAAGCTGCCAACGTAAAGAGTGCGGGGTGGGCGCGTGCTCCGGAGGCTCCGGAGGGCTCTGGAGGCTCCAGAGGGCCTCGGCATTCCAGGGCTTTGCGGGAGGCCCGGGAGCGGCCCACGCTCTTGGCCCGGCCCGCGCCTTGCTGGGCAGGGTGCAGATCGAACTGGAAGGTGGGAAGTCATCGTTTCGGCTCCGCTTTTTCAAGAAAAAGCGGTTTTTAGCCCCGCTTTGCTGCTCTCCAGGCTGCTGGGATGTGCTGTTTGTACACCTGCTTTTCCAGAGCCTCGCAGCACACGGCGCGTCCCCTCGCCCAGCGCATCAAGCTGCCGCCCTGAGCCCCGTGGGGATCCCCTCTGCGCCCACAGGGTGCTCTGCGCTGGGGATGCACCCCACGTTTCCCAGGAGGTTGGTGGGGACACCGACACCTCCCGGCTGCTGGCACTTGGGGAGCCGGGGGGGACCTGCACTGGGGCAGGAGCTCTAGTGCTTCCAGCCTTGAATGTCCCATCTGATGGAAGCGTTGCAAATAATTACCTTAATTAGACATCATGTCTCCTGATTATTCCCATGAATATGGGTGAGTGGGGAGGGCCAGGGAAAATCTTTCCTGGAGAAATTGTTCGGGGAATTATTTCTTTTATCTATTGGCGCGATTCTTCTTTATAATTAATCATGGAATCTCTGTGTGGTTTGAGTTAGATGGGACATTAAATTCCATCTTGTTCCTCCCTCTGCCATGGGCAGGGACACATTCCACTAACCCAGGTTGCTCCAAGCCCCATCCAGCCTGGCCTGGAACACTTCCAAGGATGGGCCAGCCACAATTTCTACAATTTCTCTGTGCAACAAATAATATTGATGGTGCCTTAGTGGGGTTTTATTTAAAATCAGGTGATGGAGATAAAAGGATGCCCGTGCTTGTCCTTCTTGCCATGAATGAAGCACTGTTATTGTCACCTGCCTGCAGCCTCTGCTTTGGCTCTGGGAAGGCTGCTGGTCTTAATTTGCTCCTTTTCCCTGTTCCCTTCTCCGCAGCAGCAGCAGGAGATGCTGGCCATGAAGCATCAGCAGGAGCTGCTGGAGCACCAGAGGAAGTTGGAGCAGCACCGACAGGAGCAGGAGCTGGAGAAGCAGCACCGAGAGCAGAAACTGCAGCAGCTGAAAAACAAAGAGAAAGGGAAAGAGAGTAAGTGGCCAAAGCACCACTGCTTTGGGTGGTGACAGGCAGATGGGAGCCATGAAGGAGCCTCAGAAAGCTGGAGAAACCTCCTTGAGGGCACAGGGAGCTTGTGGGAATTGAAGGGAAGAGAGAAATGCGTTTCTCTGCTTTATCTTCATTTTTGTCTCGCTAAATGCCATTTTAGCATTTTTCAAAAGGAAGCGTATCCTCTCTTCCCTTGATTTAACATTTTTTGAAGTATTTTTGGCAGCATTCCTAATGGAGGCAGAATATTAAGCCCATAAAATACACCAGATGCATGCTGCACTCCTTTTCTCTTTCTGCTGCTCTGAATTTCACTCTTTTTAAGACATAGTTGAGTTCACAGCTCTCCCCTTTTTGAAGCATTTCCATTCATGAGGAGATTTTTTTCAGGAGGTTACAGATTGTGGGTGCCTTCCCCACTCTGTGTCATTATGCACTTGAGGAAATCATTGTGGCCTCACAATGTCCCTTATCAGAGACTCTGGGCTGCTTGTTTGGGCTTTTTCTGCAAGTGAATGGGAGGAAAAATACCTCAAAATACCTCGCCATGTTGTGCCATCAGCTCCTCAAGTCTGGTTTCAGATGGGAGAAGTGGTGGAAGGAAGATGGGATGCTGGCTGGGAACCAGGAATAAGATAAAGCTCCAAGAACTTTTTCAGTAGGAAAAAACTGGAGTCTGGGAGACCTTTTTAAGGGCTAGAAAGACCAGAGGTTCAGAATCCCTAAGCATTTGCATTTCCCCCTGCTGCTCCCATCAGCTGTTGATGTTTGATCCATGTTTTGCTGGGCCTCTCCTTAGAACCAATACCTGGCCATACTCATTAAAGCAATCTGAGAAGAAATTAAAATGCCTGAATCTCTGGAAAATGGAAGCAAAGCGTCTTTTAGGTGAAGCACAGAGGAGTAGAGGAAAAAACACAGAATTTGGGGATGTTAAGTTGAAGATCCTGTTCCCATGGCTACAGTTTTATTTTTAAGTTACTTTTTATTTAAGAAGTGCTGTGATGTAGAATCATTATTGCACCTCAGTGCTTAAGGATACTTAAGTTATTTTTCTCACATCACAAAATTTGGCAAAGAGAAGCTAAAATTGTCCTGATCCGAAATATGAAGAGAGTGTGAGAGAGGTGGAGTTTGTTCTCCTTACTTGTTAACACCTCTGCTCTGGAGCCAGGCTGGGAGAGCTGGGGGTGCTCACCTGGAGAGGAGGAGGCTCCAGGGAGAGCTCAGAGCCCCTTCCAGGGCCTAAAGGGGCTCCAGGAGAGCTGGAGAGGGATTGGGGACAAGGCCTGGAGGGACAGGACACAGAGAATGGCTTCCACTGCCAGAGGGCAGGGATGGATGGGATCTTGGGAATTAGGAATTGTTCCCTGGGAGGGTGGGCAGGCCCTGGCACAGGGTGCCCAGAACAGCTGGGGCTGCCCCTGGGTCCCTGGCAGTGCCCAAGGCCAGGCTGGACAGGGCTTGGAGCAGCCTGGGGTAGTGGAAGGTGTCCCTGCCCATGGCAGAGTTGAAATTAGATGATCCTTAGGGTTCCTCCCAACCCAAAGCTCTCTGAGGTTCTATAATATCATTCAGCTTCAGTAAAGGAGGTAAACCTTACACTCCAAACATATTGAACTTCAAGTCTTCTAAGTAAGAGGTTTATGCCAGCCTGACAGAACACAGCCAGGTTTGAGTGTTCTAAGGATGCTAATGGCTTAAGGATGACACTTTTGGAGGGAGAAGGTTTTCAAGCATGGATTTGTCACCGCTTCTGCTACTCAGGAATTTATCTCCAGCTCTTTGCTTGAACTTTCCACCAAACCTGTGTTTGTGGAGCTGGTGAGAAATACAGGGCTCCAAAAAAGGGAATTCTCTCACTTTGGTGTTTGAACCATTTTACAGCTCTAGGCAGTGCCTTGTGGGAGCACTGCAGCTCCCTGCTCTTGGAGAGAGCAGGAATAGTTCTCCCAGCATGTCAAACGTCACCTCATCATCGAGCAGGGCACAGGACACAAGAACATGGCAGGGTGATCTTTTACTTCTTGTTCCCAGCAGAGCCGGCAGCTTCCCTGGCCTTTTCCTTTCCTCCCAGCCCAGATATTTTCCTTTGGAGCTCCTGCCTTACGCCACGGTGTGGATGAACCATCATTTACCACATGTCCCCTTGCCAAACTTGGGCTGCCTTGCTCCATCAGGAGCCCTGCCTGGGAGTCTGGGCTGTCAACCCGATGATCACTGGGATCCATCATGGCAGGGGAACAGCCTGCTCTCCATTGTGCAGGAAATCATGATTAAGGATTACACAGTTGACATTTTAGCTCTGCAGAATGACTGAATCCCTTTCTTTAATTTTTTTTAAATGTTAGGTTTTCTATCTGAAGCGAGACATCGGCGCGCTTGTAAATGAAGCGAAATGTTACGTCGGCCGTGGTCGGCAGAGACTTGGGAACAAAGAGGTCCCTGTTTACAGGAGTTTTCAAGACAAAACCCACACATGAGCTACTGGGCTCATTCCCCTTCTGCTTTTAGATGTGACATTTAACAACTTGAGGGTGCACAAGACCCCTTTTCTTAAATAACTTTGGTTCAAAGAGAGCTGGATACTCCAGACAAGTGCTTTATTCTGAGTGTGCTTCTATGCAAGTGTAACATCCTCTTCTGGTGAAATAAACCCAATTTCATCTGTGTTTTCAAACATAACTTATGAATCTATGCCAAGCTAAAGGGATAAGAAGGGAGAGCTCCTTACTGGAGGCACTTTGTTCTTCTCTCTTTGAAAGCAAAGTCCTTTTTTTTTTGGACTGGAAATGAAAGATTTGATTTGGGGTCTATTTTAGAAATGTAAAATTCCTTCAAGCGTGTGAATTGATTTAATAACCTTTTTTTAATTTATTTTTTTTCAATCGCAGGTGCAGTGGCAAGCACAGAAGTGAAGATGAAATTGCAGGAATTCGTGTTAAACAAGAAGAAGGCTCTGGCCCACCGGAATCTCAACCACTGCATATCCAGCGACCCTCGCTTCTGGTACGGGTAAGTGGTGCTGGGCTTTCTGCAGGGCTCAGCCAGTGCCACCTTTGTCCCCAGTTCCCTGAGGGAATAGACCTGATGTGCTTGTGGGATGAGCCAG
This sequence comes from Anomalospiza imberbis, assembly GCF_031753505.1. Classification (NCBI taxonomy): domain Eukaryota; kingdom Metazoa; phylum Chordata; class Aves; order Passeriformes; family Viduidae; genus Anomalospiza; species Anomalospiza imberbis. The sequence goes on from NC_089687.1 coordinate 37,728,520, forward strand.
AGCAGTGACAGGATCCCTGTGCGTTCCCAAAATGCGTTTTCCAGAGGGCTCCAGTGTGAGTGGGTTTTGTGTCTGCTGTGATGGTGTCACAGTGCTCTGTGTGTAGGGAGAGGTCTTCGTGTCATCTGGAAGCCACAAGTATTCAAACTCACAAGTTCTACAGTCAGAGATCAGCTTTTATCAGTCCTCCAGCTTTTCACTCAGGATTTGATCCCAGCTGGTGTTATAAAACTTAAACTTTAGTCAAATGAGGAATAGTTTTTTATGTTCAGGAGCTGGAATTTGATGATCCTTGTGAGTCCCTTCCAACTCAGGATATTCTATGGTTCAGTGAATTCCTGCAGCTCAGGATAGTTAAGCTTTGCATTTTAAAGCTTTTAAGGCTTACTGTTCTTCTTAATCTCTCAAACTTGGAAGTTTTGTTCACTTGGCTCTTACTGGAACCATCTAGTGGGTCCAGTCTACACTTTTAATCACAACTGCCCCAACATCTCCATTTTCAACTGAAAATATTCAACTGCTGGTCTCCAGTTTCAATTTCAGAAATCAACTTTTTCATTGTACTAAAGACACTTGGAAATTTCATGTGACTTGGAAGTTTCCACTGCTATGATTTTGTCGCTGTCTTTATTAAATAAAAAGCCAAAGTGCTTTGGATGTTGGCTTTAGTGACCTCAAAATTCACGAAATTTAGAGTTACAAAAATCATTTTATTTTGCCGTGAAATTAATGTTCAAGCTGAAGCACTGACGGTGTTATAAGTCTTAAGAAATGAACGTGTGTGCAGGGAGGATGAGGTCATAGCCAGAAGATGCTTCCAAATTCCAGACACTGAGCTGCAATGAAATTTGAAAGCTATCCCAGCTCTGAGCCAGGACAGAAATGCTGAAGTGGAGCTGGCAGAAGAATTCAGATGTTATTGGAGGCAAAGTGAGATTGAGCAGCTATAATACATCTCTGAAAATCTAATCTGAGACTTGGGGATTTCATTAAAGGTGGTTGAAGACTCTGAGCCTCCATTTAAGGGATGGTTAAAATAACAGTTAACGCAGGAGTGGTACAAGGTCAGTTAGAATTCAGGATTCAGGGTGCCCAGGAAAGCTGTGGCTGCCCCTGGATCCTTGGAAGAGTCCAAGGCCTGATTGGATGGGCTTGGAGCAGCCTGGGACAGTGGAAGGTGTCCCTGCCATGGCAGGGGGTGGAATGAGATGAGCTTTAAATCCCTTCCCACCCAAACCATCCTGGGATTCTCTGTGATGCAAGGCCTGGGCTGCTGCAGGCTTTTAGCCACATTGTGTTTGGGGTTTCTTGTGGCACTTAGACATCCTAACACCCCTTCCCTGTGATGCTCCAGGGGTGCCAGCAGGCAGAGAGCACACAAAGCATTGCACAAAGATTTCAGGTCCTGCCATCCCCTCATTTTCCATCTGTTTTGTGGTGGGGTGAGGATTGTTATTCTGGATTCTGACCCAAGATGGACAAAGTCTTGGGGCCTCACAGCTCTTTCTCAGTGCTGAATTGTCCTTCTGAGCCCTCAAGGAGGGCAGATGGCAGCAGCACAGGATTTTTTAAATGCACCCCTCACTTGTTCAGGCAGAAGTTGAGGATTTTTTTCCTTTCCATTCTACTTTTAAGAAAATTTATTTTCTTTTTTTTTTTTTTTTTCTCAAAAGGAGAATCAACCTTTAAATTCCTGCTATATTAGTATTTATTTATATGGCATCTCATAGGTTACCAGCTGAGCTCTGGAGACATTCCTGTCCCCGCATAGCTGTGCTGTGATGCAGTTGGGTGGTGGCTGGGTTGAGCACATGCGAGCGGGGCTTGCAGGAGATCCACTCCACGCTCTCACTGTGAGCATGTGAGGCAATTAAGTGGTAACAGATGCTGGGAGAGCCTCTCGAAGCAACACGCCTGCTTTTAAGCACTTCCCTTGGTCTTACTAAGGTTTGTGAATTCCTTTAAAAAAAAAAAAAATTAGAAATGGAAAGCATTGCTTGGGGAAAAAAAAAAGGCTCCTAAGGGTATTGAGCACCATGATGGTCTGATGTCAGTGGCTATGACAGGAAAAATGTTCTGCTGGCACGGAATTACAGAGGTATTAGAGCTGGAAAAGACTTCTAGGATGATGTCCCAGCGCTGGAAATGCTCAAGGCTAGGTTGGACAGGGCTTGGAGCAACCTGGGATGGTGGAAAGGGGTGAACAAGGTGGACTTTAAGGTCCTTTCCAGCCCAAACCACTATGGGAGCTTCTTTGGAACGGCATTGTCAGACTGTCCCTCCCCTGGATTCTGAACACACTGGGCAGCTCAGCTCCCAGGAATTTCTGCTCTCTGTGATTTCCCTGGGAAGCTGTCAGCAGTGCTTGGGAAGCAGCCACTCTGTGTGCTAGCAGCCATGGAAGGGAGTTTAACTGAGTATTTTTGCACGGTGAGGAGGTAGAGAGGTACAATTATATTTTAAATTACGCATTGAATGATCCCAACATCCAGGGGTGTGAACACAAGACATTCCAGCACAGGTACACATGTCTGAATGTATATTCAGTGCATCTTGCTGAACATGATTGAAGGATGAAATATCAAATCATGAAATCGTTAAGGTTGGAAAAGACTTCCAAGATCATCACTCCAACCTTTCCGTCTGTGCATGTGGGTGTTTGAAGGAGCTCAGGGAACAGAGAACGCCTTGAATGAAGGGATGTGCTTTCAGGAATGTCTGCAAGCTCCATGCAGTGTCCAATTTCTTCTCCTCCCAGAGCTCTGACATTCCTGAAGGGGCATGCAGACCAGTGCATGCTGCTGGAAGCAGCGTCAGACCCCAGTCCTGGAGCCAGGGAATGTATTCCTGTTTGCAGAGCTCAATATCTGTCATTCAGCAGCCCTGGAACACATCTAAACAGGCCCTTTGAATTCCTGCATATTGCCTGACAAAGGGATGAAAATAGCTTAAATGTACTCGATTGTGCTGCTTAGGTCATGATTACAAAAAAAAAAAAAAAAAAGAAAAAGGAGGGGGGGGGGGGAAAGTCTGTTGCTCTTAGAGAGCCAAAACTGTCATTGTGTGACTTGATGGGGCTCGGGGCTCTCAGATCACAGCACCCAGGATTCCTGGGAGTGAAACATCTCTGTGTGCTGCCTTCCCATGGAATGAGCAGATCCCGGCAGAAAAATGCCACGTCTCTTCCCAGGAGGGATTTTTTTTTTTTTCAGTTTGTCTTTGTTTTGATTGCAGGTGAAGATTGAAGTGTGCGTGGGGGCCTTCAGGGGTGGGGATGTGGCACAGCATGGGGTGGGTGTGGGAAACACAGCCCTGCAAGAGCCCCAGAAATAATTTTTCTTTATGTATAGAGAAATCTGGATAATGAAGAGGGAGGGTTCAGAAACCACAGTCATTCATACTTCCATAGAATCCCAGAATGGTTTGGGCTGAAGGGTCCCTAAAGCCCATCCCATTCCACCCCCTGCTATGGGCAGGGACACCTCCCACTAGAAGGTCTGTGGGAGTAGAAAATGTTGATGTTCAAATAAAATTTGCAGAAGGTTTCTTTTTTTTTTTTTTAATTATGTAGAAAATTCAATGTATTTTGCTAGTATTTCATTAGCCCCTTATTTTTTGAAGGCTTTAACTTGCAGTGGAATTGATGCTCTGGATCTCAGCAGCCAACTTCTGAGTTGAACTTGCACTCAAGGGATTAGTACTGCTCGAGAAACAGTGTGAATTTGTGCAATTTTCAGCTGGGAATGGCTCATTTTGGTTCCTTGAAGAACCTTTTGTAGGAAAATATTTTCAGCTTGGTTTTTAGGCAGTACAAAATTTCAAATAGTCACTTTTGATTTTTTCCAAAACGCTTGCTTTCCGTTGTCCCAAATCCATTAGTATTTAGAAGAAATATGTGTTTTAAATTCTGTTTATTTAAAGTGAAGTTGTGAGAGCCCAGTGAGTGTCACCTGCATGGCTAAATCAGTCATTCTGCTGATGGAGCTGCTGTGCTGGCTGGAGCCTTCTCCCAGGCTGGTGGAGCTCCTGAGAAACAGCAAAGCTGGGCACAAGTCATTAAGCAGGAAAGATGCAGCCAACAAACTGGTAGGAGGCTGAGAAAACTCATTCATTATTTAATATCCTCAGCAAACAGACTGCAATTTACTTCCAGCAGCCTGCTCAAACAAAGCCATAAATTATCATCTCGGGGAAGTTCAGCTGGGAAGGTGCTGAGTGCTTTGGCCCCCGTCTCTGCTGAGCTCCTGGGATGGGAGGACAGGCAGGAGGAAAGGTGGGGGCCACCTGTGTGGCATGGCTGCTGCTGGCCAGGTGCAACGCTTCAGCCTTGGGCTCTATCTGCTGAGCCCGGGGTTTGTTTTGGGGAGGGAAATGGTTCACTTGTGCTGAAGTGAGATCTCACCTGTGCTGAGGTTCAGGAGCATGACTTAGCAAAACCCAGCCCAAGTTACAGTCTTATACTCATGGTTAAATACCTGCATGAGCCGAGCCAAGGTGTAGTCCTACACTGAAAACTGTGCTAATTACCTTCCTGTGTATTGGATTTTAGTTGGGTTTCTTGTAGGAATGCCCAGAAGGAGAAAGCCAGAGCCTTTGCCTTTGCCCCATTCCCCACTCCCTGAGGTGGCAGGCGCTGCGCCCGTCTCCTCTGCGTGTCACCGGTGTAAAGCTTGTCCCTTCTCCTTCTCTTTCCTTCTGTGCAGGAAGACCCAGCACAGCTCTCTGGACCAGAGCTCCCCACCCCAAAGCGGCGTCTCCGGCACCTACAACCACCCAGTCCTGGGGATGTACGATTCCAAAGACGACTTCCCACTCAGAAAAACAGGTAGGGCTGCCCTTCCCTCGCCACGCTGCCAGCCACCTCTGCCGTCACGCTCGGCCCTCTGATCTGATTCTCCTGAAAAAGAAGGGATGCTGCCAAAAAGCTGGATTCCAGGCCGTGCTTTGTTTCCCAAGCCCCCTCTCCATCTGCTCCCCCTTCACCTGTCACTGTACTCCCAGTGTTCCAGGGAGCCTGGGGCTGCTCCAGGGTGTGTGAGGAGTGCAGGAGACAGCGGAGCCGCGTGTCGAAGTTTGGGAGATGTTTTCCCAAAGCTCTCACAGAGATCCGCGTGCCTCCAGCCCAGCTATGCTTTGCTGAACGAGAAAAGCACTGAGAAAAAGTTCATTTCTTGGGGGATTTGCATTTTATGTCTGAGTTTGTACCTGAGGTAAATAAGGAGGTTTGTGCCAGGGCGAGCACCAGGGCTTCCTGCGAGGGTTTGGTTCACACCTAGACAGTTCTCTTTCAGTCTGGCTTCTCCCTGCATGGTGGCTGAGCAGGTCAGTTACTCCTCAAGCCTGTATTATGTAAACCAGGTTGTTTGGCTTGGCTGTGCTCCTCAGCTCCGTAGCACACGTCTGAGCCAGCACAGCCTGGGCTCCCAAACCCGGCCAGCTCGGGGCTGCTGCCTTCGGGGAACGGCTCAGCTGTGAGGGCACAGCCTCGCTCAGGGAGCAGTTCTGCTCACTGGCCGTGCTGAGGATCACTTCAGGACAGCAAAAAAAGCTTCTCTGGAAAGATCACACAATCATTCAGGTTGGAAAAGCCCTCAAAGATTATTCAGTCTTCAACCAGCACTGCCAAGGCTGCCTCTAACCCATGGCCCCACGTGCCACATCCACAGCTTTTTTAAACACTTGCAGTGATGGTGACTCCACCACCATCCTGGACAGCCTGTTCCAATGCCTGACCAGCTTTTCAGTGATGAAATTTTCCCCTTTTGGGAATTTCTTACTAGGAACCATAGCACCTACCCTGCTACGGATGGATTCCCATCTGGACAGTTGTCTCTGGTCCCCCTTGGGTTGGTTGCTTGATGAGTAATAAGCACTTCAGCTGCACAGGAACCCAGTCAAAAATTGGCTCCAACATGTGGGCTTTCCCTGGGAAAGGTGCCCCTGTGGCTTTGGGAATGGTACTTTTAACTGTGCCCTTCCTGAAGGACTCCAAAAGCCAAGCTTAGAAAACTGTATTTGCTGAAAGACAGGGCATCCTCTCCTCTCTGCTCCTGGGAAATGGAAGATCTTCCAGGCTGTCCTGGGGATTCACAGCATTTCCACGCAGGGAAGCATCCCTTGGCACCAAACCTATCACTTAGGGCCTGTGGGCAGCCTGATTGCAAGAGATTTTTAGCTCTTTCCTGTGCCTTGTGGTGCCAGGTGATCCGTTCCTACCCTGTTAGCATTACCACAGTAAAAATGGGCTTTGACCTGCTCCCAAACCTGCCTGGTTCGTCACCTCAGGGCACCTTGTCAGATTGGCTTGGAGCAGCAGTTGCCCTTCTTGCTCCCAGTGTCCTGGAAGGCAATTCCTGCAGGAGAAGGAAGACATCTGCACATCTCACCCTGTGCTGCTTCCCAAACTGGGATCTCACCAAAGCTCCTGCTGGGTGAACTCCTGCCGTCAGACAGGGGGAATTAAGGGTGATAAATGGAGCTAATCACATTATAAAGAGTGAAAGCCACCAAACCCATTGTTGTTTTCCAGCAGGAGGATGTTCAGCTCATTTTGGTTTGCCAGAACGCTGACGCTTGTTCTTTTTGGGCACCAGCATTAATCTCCTGGGCACTGGTCTGGGATACAAACGAGCTCACTTTTGTAAGGTTCAGGAGAGAATTTTTTTTTCATTGCTTTCTTTTATTTTCCTTTCAACGCAACAGCACGTCAGGCTCTGGCACAGCAATATCCTGCAGAATTCCCAGTGCCAAGAATGTTAAGTTGCTTGGAGAAGAAAGGCTCCTGAACAGTCTGGTGTAAACAAAAGGCAGGGAAGGCTGGAGCCCATCCTAAATAAAGTTCTTTATTACGGGTGAGCTTTTCAGATTTTTGGCACCAGGCAACACTCTGGCTTTGTGTTGGTAATTTAAAACCGCCATATCGTGTAGTCCAATTTTATTAAATTTGATTAAATATTTGCAGCTCAAATAACAGAACCCATCACAATACAGCTCTGATTACCAGGGCTGGAATCCAACTAACACCGTTGCTGGAGAGAGGGCGGCTTAGGGGGTGGTGGGAAGGCAGTTGGAATTATCATTTCTCCCAGTCTGCAGAGCTGGGAGTGTATCTTGCAGGTTGAGACATTTTTGGGAAGAATAAATATTCCCCATCCCTGGAAGTGTTCCAGACCAGGTTGAACAGGGCTTGGAGCACCCTGGGATAGAGGAAGGTGTTCCTGCCCATGGCAGGGGGTTGGAACAAGGTGAGCTTTAAGGTCCCTCCAACCCAAACAATTTCATGATCCCATCAAATTTGCCATTTCCCTGCATTTTAGCAATACCGTGTGTCTTTAATCTTATTTCAAGCATCCTAATGGTCACACGTTATGGGAGAGGGAGGATGTGCAGGAGTGATACCTTTAGAGTGTTTGAAAGCCTTCAGCAGGGGGAGCAGTCAGCTCCTGCATCGTGCTCCCGATGCTTCCCATGCCCTGAAATCCAGCTCTCTCTGATTTGTTTTCCTAAATTGTGCTCCAGTTTCTTGGCTGTTTGGTTTCAGCTTGAAATTGTTTTCCTGGTGCAGTTACTAATTGCTTGAATCCTGTTCTTAGCCTGGCTGGTGGATTGATTTCACTCTGCTCCCTCTCTCCAAGCACTTTGGGGCTCTTCCTTTTTTTCACTGATCTAAGATCAGTTTGGTTGGTGCTGCTCCTGCCTTTGCTGTTAAATACCTGGAGTAGCACAAGGATTTTTATTTCCCCTTTTGGGGAGTTTACTTTGTTCTGTGTAGGATTTAATGTCAGAGCTTTATTGACAGCTTTTGAGAGGGGAAAGTCTAAGTGACCTCTTCTGCTCCCAGATCAAGGTTGGTGTCTCCCAAACTTAATAACATTCGTTATGTGCTGCACTGGGATTCTCTAAGGAGAATCTCTGGAGAATCCTTATGGAGTGATTTTAGACTCTGGGTTGGGGACAGCCTGTTTTGATAACCCCAAGAGCTGTTTGTCAACACCTTTCTTGGAGCTGCTGAAGTGGGTTTTATCAGAGCTTTTCAGTTTTACATTTCCAAGGAATCCTGTCCTCGTTTTCTCCCCAGGAACGAGGTTGTTGATGGCATTCCCTGCTTTCTGAAATTTGAGCAGTGGGTGAATTAGAACATGCTGTTACTTAGAAAGCTGACACCACCACCATCATGAAGATTTGAAGGGAATTATTTCACTTCTCAATATGCTTTTTCTCTTGGACTCGATGATCTTAGAGGGCTTTTCCAACTTAAATGATTCTGTGACTCCATGAGTCTTTTTTCCATGCAAAAAAAGAGGAGCCTGAGAGCAGAGAGCATCCAGCATCCCATGTTGTTGGTATTGCAGAAAACTGGAGTTGTTTGGATATTATTTGCAGCTAAGCAGGTGAAATTGGTGTGAACTTGTTCCATTTAGAAAGAAATAAAAGGGAAAATGAAAGGATTTGTCAACAATTTTAATGCTGTGTTTTTCAAGGAAAGCGTAATGTCCCTCTGAACTGGTTCTGATTATTGGAGTGTTTGGAGTGGTTTGTTTTAGGACAAAAGGTTGTTCGGAGGAAAATAGACTAGTGAGAAACCCTGGTGTAATGTGGGAGTATAATCCAGAGCAAGCCTTGGAGCTCTGCGTGGCATGGAGTGTCACTCCAGTTCAAGAGCATCTCTGCCTTCCCACCCACGTTGTCCTTCCAGCCAGCATGGAAACCTGGCTTCCCACAAACCCATGCACTGAGAGGAGGCCCTGAGCCCTGGAGAAATCCCTGCTGGAAATACCCTGTCCTTCTCCAAGTGAAGGATGTCAGTCTGTCTGATCCAAAAATAACACTTAGCTTGGATATTGGGGAAGATTTCTTCCCTGTCAAGGTGGTCATGCACTGGTACAGGCTGCCCAGGGCAGTGGTGGAGTCACCATCCCTGGAAGTGTTCAAAAAATGGGATGTGGCACTGGGGGACATGGTTTGTGGTGATGATGGATTGATGGCTGGACTTGGTCATCTCAGAAATCTTGTCCAGCCTTAACGATTGTGGAATCCTGAAGACACTTCTTGTGAGTGGCGTACCAGAACAGAAATCTCTTCTAGGAGGAAACAAACAAAATCTTGTGGTTTAGTGTCACCTTTGGGGGATCCCAGTCACTCAGGGAACCCACCCTCCTCCTCCTTGGTCCTCCCAGCTCCATCTCTGCTTCCTGGGGGCTGCCAGGGGCCTGCACTGTGCATAGAATTCCAGGATTGGGTTGGAGGGAACCTCAAAGCTCATCCCATCCCACCCCTGCCAAGGCAGGGACACCTTCCACTGTCCCAGGGTGCTCCAAGCCCCATCCAGCCTGGCCTTGGGCACTGCCAGGGATCCAGGGGCAGCCCCAGCTGCTCTGGGCACCCTGTGCCAGGGCCTGCCCACCCTCCCAGGGAACAATTCCTGCCCAATATCCCATCTAACACTTTCCCTCCTTCAGCTTAAGCTTCCTGTCCTCATGGAGTTTTCTCATGGATGTTAGAAGGGAGTCCAGATAATTCTGTTGGCTTTTGCCTGACTAGTAAAGCTTCGTCTGAAACATAACAACAACAACAACAATAATAATAATAATAATAAAAAAACATCCCTTTCCAGTCCCCACCTACTGAAATGAAGATGTTCAAGGACTGGGAGCAGGGGTTTCATGCTGCATTGTTTGCTTTTATTCCTCAAATGTAGACAGGCAGTGGGAACAGGGCAAACTCTGCCCAGGACTTGGTGAGGTTTTGACTTCCACAGACCTAATGTCCAATTAGTTCAGCAGCTTAGGGGCTGCAATTCTAGGAAAAAAAAAAACAATGGGAATGACATAAATGTTGGAAGAATTGGATTGCATGGGTCCTGCTGCACACAGTGATGTATAAGAGGGGTAACTTTGTTTGTAGCCTGTGAAAACCAGGGAAGCTTTTGGCTTATGTTCTCGTTATTAATTTACTTGGAGGAAAACAAAATATTCTTTGTATAAATCCTTATTATAGGCCAAATTAAGTATGTCAGTGCTTAAGAAATCCCACTGGCTTAGTGGGAGCTGACTCAGATTTGGGCATGGGCTTCATTTGTTTGCTGGAGGGGGATTTTTCTAATTTTATAGCATTTGTTTTAAATACTTCACCTGGAGATGTAGAGGAGCAGTAATTTTTGAACTTAGGTTTGGTGATTTAGTCTCCAGTTTTTAAATTACTCCAGTTAGCTAGGCTTTGTTTGGGCATATTGCCTGGCAGGGTGAATTTGGGGAGATTTCCAGTGGAATTGGTGCTCCTGAGGCAGCATTGAACCTGCATTGACTGTCAGGTTTTGATGTTTCTGTGTTGTTTAAATTCCTGTTTTATACTTGTGAAAGATAGCTCTCTTCACCTTTAAAGTATTTTTATTATATAATAGTTTAAAAAGCCATGTGAACAAGCCTAAATGATTTTACTATAAAATAGGTTTTATGTAAATTCTGTGAGTTTGAGGCTGTGCTGCGCTGCCTGTGCTGAATTTTAATGCACCTACTTTGGCCTCTGGAGCACCCAATTAAATCCATGGAGGGATTATGCTCTCTGAGGTCCTGATGCCATGTTAGATTTGGGATTATATCTGAGGGATAAACAACAAAATCAGAGCAGGGCTTTAAATAGACCTTTTGGTGTTTCAAAACTCGATCCCCTAGCAGAAGGGGAAAACACAGAGTGATTTTGCCTTAAAATAGTTTAATCTGGCAAATTCCAATACGTTGCTTTGGCAATCACTTACACTGGAGGTGTTTTCTCTTTTAAGGCTGTCATTTTCTATGTTTGTTCACCTCTTTGTTATATGGAAGGAGATTTTTATTGTGGCTTTTAATATGGGGTCTGTTAGGTAATCTGTGACCCCAAATCTTTTGTTTCCTTGCCCACTTTTAAGATGTTTCAAACCGATTCCTTCTCTGTATTTAAAAGCCACCTAATTAATTGTGTGTTCCCAGCAGAAACCATCCTTCATCTGAGCACCAGGAATAAAATTTGGGCTGAAATAGTTTTTATTGCCATGTTTTCCTTTGTCAGAGGACAGATCCTTCCAACAGGTGTGGCATGGGCTTAGATTTCCTTGTTTTAAAATGGCTATATCAGCATCCAGCTGTGGCATCTTCTGCTTCCACAGAATCCCAGAGTGGTTTTGTTGGAGGGGACCTTAGAGATCATCTCATTCCAGCCATGAGTGTGGGATCCAGGCAGCTAATAATGCTCAGAAATTGGGACAAATTAAAGCTGGGAATGTAAGGATGTGGGATGAGGTGTGTACCCAAACACTGCTTTTAAAATCATGTCAACTTCTATTTCAAAGAGAACTCTGAGTAGTTGCTGCTTGGAGCCTGAGCTTCTGTTTGAACTGGTCCAGTCTTTAATATTGCCCTGGGAGCAGTTTTGCATTCTGTCCTCTGCCATTTTATATGCAAATTCTCTCTCTAAGATAATTCCCCCCTTGCTAATGCACTTCATTCAGCATTTGAAGCATCATCTTGAGGAAGCACTTTTTTTCTCAGTGCTCCCTTTATCTCTTGCTGGTGTTTTTCTGTCCAAAACAGTCACAAAAAAGCTCTTTCCTTTCTTTTTTTAATTTTTCTTCCCCCCAAAATTCCATCAAAGCGCTGTGTTGATGGCTTAATTTCAAGCATTTGATCTTGAATTCATCAGCCTTCTGAGTTTTTGAGCCCTGCAATTAACGTGGACAGGCTTGATCTTTGATGTGACCTGGTGGTCAAGGGAAACATAGCTGCAGCCAGACTGAGTTAATTCAAATCAGTTTGTAAACTCTGCTTCGGTTCTCCTAAAGAAATGTAGATCATTGGCCCTGGAGTGCGTTGGTTGGTAATGGAGTGAGCGCAGGATTTGCTGGTTCAAAGGGATTAAGCAATGGAGTTGTTGAGGAAGGGGAAGGATGGTTCACTCAGCTCTGTCAGGAGCCCTCAAACCCTACAGCAGGTGTTTCACTCAGGGCTCAGGAGATCAGAAAGCCCCCAGAGGAAATCATCTTGCAGGAGGAGTCTTGGATTAAAGCTTCGTGACCCTGATGGAGATTCGATAACGCGTGCGCCGTCACTGGCTGTCCTGGCCCCGGGGCCGCTGGGACTTCCCAGGAGCTCTGCCTTGGCTACTTGGGATCTCAGGATTTGTGTTTTGGAGGGAGTCTCTCAAAAGCGTGGTGTACACAAGGCTGTGGTCGCAGGACATGCACCCACACCTGCCCTGGGGAGTCTGGAACTTCCCAGGTGTCTGATGTGCTGTTAGATAGGGCTGAACTGTGGGGCTGTGATGATGTAACCCCAAGCTGCTTCCCAAACCAACAATCAAAGCTCCTCCTCCCTGGCAGTGGCTTTCCTTGGCTATGCTCTCATGCCCTTTCCCTTGAGTTGACACTGGCTCCAGCTGACTCAAGGAACCAGCAGGGAGAAAATCACCTGATTTGCTTGTGGGGTTTGAGTTTGGTGTTTTCTTTTCCCATGCCCTGGCATCCCTCCCTCAGCGAGCTCAGCCTGGGGTCGGATGACTCCGAGGGTGTGGAGCTGCCCATTCCAGCAGCACATCAGAGAGAACCAACAACAGCATCTCAGCTGGCTCAGCCATTCCTCTGCTGGATCCCATCAGCTGGGTTTGCCTCTGGGTTGGGCAGAGGTGGGAAACTCTGCACTAATCCCGAGTCTGTGCCTTCGTTCGGAGAACACTTCTCAGGATGACTGTTACATTTTTAATTCAAATGCCTGTCGTCGTCGTTGTTGAATTCAGACCTTGCATGGGCTGGGACCTGTTTGTAGATGTTTCATGGGCTGGGACCTGTTTGTTACATTAAAAATCTGTGTTCCAAATATTTGTTAGCAAATGACTTAATTTAATTTAGCTTCCTGCAAAGGCTCGACTGCAGCCAGCTCAACTCAACATAGCTCAGCTCAACATGGCTCAGCTCAACATGGCTCAGCTCAGCTCAACTGCAGGCTGAGTAAAACACTGCTGAGACACTCCTAACACTGTTTCCTTTTCCTGGCCAGCCTCTGAGCCCAACCTGAAGCTGCGCTCCAGACTAAAGCAGAAGGTGGCTGAGAGGAGGAGCAGCCCCCTCCTGCGCAGGAAGGACGGGCCCGTGGTGACGGCGCTCAAGAAGCGCCCGCTGGATGTCACAGGTACAGCGGGTAAGTGACAATTCCTCAATCCTTCACCCCCTTCTCCTTCCCAAAATGCCTCCCTGTCTCCTTCGTGTGCTTCAGCAGTGGTGGAACCAAGCTGAGGGCACTGGAGTTGTCCAGCCTGGGGGAGGCTGAGGTCAGGCTTCGTCCCTGTCCGCAGCTCCCTCATGAGGGGCAGCTGCCATCTCTGCTCCCTTTGACCAGGGACACACCTGGAGCTCTGTCAGTTAGGATGGAAAATAGGAAAAGGTTCTTGACCCAGGAGTTTTACACATACAGCTATATAAAACTTTTTTTTTTGGCTACTCAACTGACAGTCTCTTGTTGAAAAGTCCTGTCCTTCCAGGACCAAAGTTTGCAAGTGGGATCAGAGGAAAGAACGTGATGAGATTACCGTAAAGTTAATTCTTAGCACCATCTAGGGATGTCTCTGTGTAAGTACCACCCAGTGATGGCTTTGCCAGGCTTGTCTTGCTCTGAGGCACACGGTCATCACTCGTCAAGCTCAAAGTGAGCTCCCTTTAGACAGGGGCATGGGGCTGGGAGACCCTGGGGTGCCTCAGCACTTCTCTGTGTCAGAGCCCCTCTGTTTGCAGAGGGGAAGGAGGATTTCAAGAGCTAAAAGTTGTGGAATCATAAAATACCCTGAGTCAGAAGGCACCCACAAGGATAATCCAGTCCAAACCTAGGCCTGCACAGGACACCCCAAAAATCCCAGCCTGTGCCTGAGAGCATTTTCCATGAGTTCTGGCAGCCTTTCAGACCTGAAAATCCAATTTCCTTCACTCACACAATGCTATATGGCACGTGGCTCCTGGGATAAATCAGCCTCTGCTGGCTGACCATTTTTCCATGCAATGCCTTCAGAAATGGCAGTAGAAGCTCCCATTTCTCACTGGCATGGGCATGTTTCAAGAAGCCAGCCTGGAGCCTGTTAGAAAAGTATCTGAGTTGTGGTAAGACGGGACTTCTAAAAGGGAAGTCCCACTTTGAGGAATAGAAATTAATGTGTAATCCCTGAAGAACACAGGGGGTTCTAGTGGGACACCTTCCACTTGACAGGTTGCTCCAACCTGTTTTTGAGCACTTGGGGGGATGGGGCAGCCACAGTTTCTCTGGGCACCCTGTGCCAGGGCTTTATCACCCTCAGAGAGAAGAATTCCTTCCTACAATTCCCTCTAAGCCTTCCCTGTGGCAGTGGGAAGCCATTCCCCCAGTCCTGTCCCTCCAGGCCCTTGTAAAAATGAGCTTTTATTCCTCCTGGAGCAATGATGAACCTGCTGCAGCCTCAGCCACTGCAGCTGCTGGGAGATTCTCCTCCTACAAAAGGTTGGGGATGGGGAAAGTTCAAACAAAAAGGTTTGAATGTTATTAACCTTCCCAAATAAAAGGAGGAACACTGGCAGCTGTGCCATACAACAGGTGAGAGACCTTCTGAGGGAGGTCTGATGCAAGGAGATGTCTGTAGGGTTAGAGGGAAAGAGGGTAAGAGAGGCACTTCCAGAAAATTGAAGCAGAACAGCTCCGACATCCTCCAGTCTGACCTCTTCAAACCCTCCATGCCTTTTATTATCTTTCAATCATATTTCAAGTTACTAATACACTCTAAGAGAAATCCCTATGGAGAGAAGACTTAAATATTCTCAGTAGGTACTTGGATGAACCATTTGAAAGTGTTTGTTGCTATTTTAAGAGCCCTGGGAAGATTTAGGGGGAAGAAGGGGAGGAGGAGGGCTGCTTTCGATCAAAACAAAACTTGAGGGGTTGTTATCTGTCTAAATACCATCACAGAGATGGTTTCTAATGTTAAAAGTTGGTTGTGGATGTGTTTTTCAGACTCTGCATGCAACAGCGCTCCTGGATCTGGTCCCAGCTCTCCGAACAACAGCTCCAACAACATCAGCACCGAGAACGGAATTGCAGGATCAGTCACGAGTATCCAAGCAGAGGTACAGAGCCTTCCTGCCCTCCGGTTTGTAACACCCATCAGCCTGGGGAGAGTCTGAGGACTAAACCACACAAAAGGAAAACCCCGACTTGTGACTTGGAGCAGACTTTGGGAATTACCTCTCAGCCTGGAGGATGCCTTATCTGTTTATTAAATCTGGTTTGGACCAGCTCACAGGCAGCTTGTGGTAACTTGCAGTGGTTTTGTAGAGAGGAGAAAGTAAAAACAAAGGGATTCAGCAAGGTCAAATGCAAGTGTTTTAGTGTTTGGGGACTTTATTCCTGTATATAGGGTGGATTTATTGTGTGCAGTAGGCCGGTCTAAATATGACCAAACCATAATTGGATTAAAGGGAATGGATTTAAACTTTTCCTCCACAGCTGGGGATCTGAAAGCTTGGTGCCATGTGCTGGTTTATAATCCCATGAACTTTCACCATCACTTGAGGCATCGCTGGATGCCCAGGGCAGGGTGTTGGCCTGGGTGAGGTGGGGTTGGATTGAGCACAGCAGCTCCTGTGTTCAGCAGTCCGGGAGCCAAGCTTTTCCAAGGGGTCTGGGCCATGTGAGCTGGCTCCCACTATAAACTGTGCCTGTAGAAAACCAGTGTGGTTGTCTGATGTTACTGGTGCATTTCTTTTAATCCCGCTTCCCATTAGCTGTTCTCCCCATGAATAGAGTCTGTCTTAACACCAGGGCTCCAAAAACAGGCTGAGGCTTGTTCTCCACAAATATTCCTTTAGAATTGAAAAGGCCTTCTGATGGTGGAAATGTCAGTCCTTATTGCTTTCTAGTTTTGTACAGATTTGCACTTTATTTTTATTTCTAATGTAGTGTAACAGTATTCAATATGGGGAACATGCCTCCTGCTCCACCCTCTTCCCTGCCAAGTGATCCAGCACACATTCCAGCCACACTAGTCCATCGTAAACCTTGCAGATTTAGGTAATTCGTGTGAAGTTAAGATGGTGGGAGGTGGGGGCTTCACTTGCCCCAGGAGGACAAGCACTGAGTTTTGATTTTGCTGATCCAGGAGCTGTCAATCTTGTCTGTCCTTAGGAAACTGCAAATTCCCAGTTGCTGCTGATGGAAAAACTAGTGGATTTGACAATTTTTTGTGACATAAACAGAGCAAACAGCTTCCCAAAAGTCCCTGCAGGGGATTGGAATCAGGTGGTCCTCAAGGTCCCTTCCAGCCCATACGATTCCATGAAGTGAGAGTGAGCTCCTGCAGGTAAATGTGAAGCTGGAGCATCCTCCTCATCCATTTGATTTTCCAACTTAATAATTAGAGCTGATCATCTGGTACTAGACCACCAACACCTAATCAAATGGACACTGACCACAAGAAAAAGTCTTTCCTTCAACTGCCTGTAATGCAGCAATTTTGTGACTTAGGCTGAGGCATGAGCAGTACAGACTATTTGGGAAAAAAACCCTGTCTTGCCCAAGCCTTTCCCTTTCCCAAATTAAAATAACTCTGCATTTTATTTCAGCATTCATGTCATGTAATCCCAGCTAATCCATTGGCCCTTATTTGGGAAAAAAATAAGTGAGGTTTGGTGTCTTTAAAATGCTCTTCAGTAGGAGCTGTGTGACCTCGGAGCTCAGGTGCTGGAGATTCCTTTAATACCAATGGACCAGAATTCCCCATGTTCCCACCATTAAATGTTTAGGAAAATTTGAGTGTTTCTGAAAAGATAATATTGTGTTTCGTTCTTAGCTTCATGTTTCACTTTAAATGAGAAGTATATCTCACTGCTTCTTAGTTTGCTGCATCAGCCCTTGAACCAGGGGTGTTGGAAGATAGTGCCCAAGTTCATTATTTGAGTGCCTTCAGTGCTGAAAGACTGCAGCCCTGCCTCCTTTCTGTTTTGAAATACTGTTTTTAAAGGTTTTTCCCTCTCTGAAAGGCACACAGCATTCGCTGCCATTGCAGTTGGTGCAAGGCTGTAAAAGCTCCTGGAGTGCAGCTGCAGAGTGTGCATTCCGGAGTGGCTGTGTGCAGTTCAGCCCAGAGATGGGAGCTGTGTGTTTAAAGTGGTGATAATGCTGCCAAATCCCATGTGCTCAGAGCATCAAGCCGCTGTGTTCTTCTCTCCTCTGTTTTCCATATCAAATCCCCAGGAGACACTTTGAGGCACAACTCCAGAGTATTGATTGTTCAAAGGGAAAATGGATGTAGTTTTGATTCATTTATGGTATCAGTAAAATATTTCATCCCTCTGCTGACAATAAGTATCTTATTTTCAATGGCACACTGACATTATGTAATTTAATTTAAAGCAAAATTGCCAGGAGTGCTCAAAAATCACTTGGAAGGAGAAGTGTGTGGGTACAAATAATCACATGGAGAGTCACTTTAGATTAGAGAGAAAAATGAAGTTTTTTTACAATGAGTCTGTTAAAAAAAAAAGGCACGGCCTGCCCAGAGAAGCTTTGGCTGCCTCATCCCTGCAAGTGTCCACAGTCAGGCTGGATTTTGGATTTGGAGCACCCTGAGACGGTGGAAGGTGTCCCTGCCCATGGCAGGGGGTGGAACAATCTGGCCTTGAACAATTCCAGGGATGAGACAGCCACGACTTAGGTACAGATTGCCCCATAATAGAATACTGAGTTAAACAAAATCCCCTTTTTCACAGCAGCACCTGAGTTTAACAGACTTCTGTAGAATTCTTCTTGAAGTCTAGATTCTATTTATGTTGGAAAATCACCTGCAGAGACCTCAGGGTGATCAGAACACTGGTTTCCTAACAGGAAAATCAGGCACTTTATTGTAATTTTTATAATGGGTTTTCTAGCGCGTATTTCAAGTCAGTCTTGTTTAGAAATTAAAGGTATTTTTGCTAAAGTGTTCCTGCTTCAAATGCCTGTAAGATAACTGAGCAAATTTTGCATTTCACCCTGAAAATCAGGAAATAGCTCCATTAATGCAACCTTGAGGCTTTTGGATGAAATTTTGAAGTCTGATTTATGCTAACACACGCTAGTAAATAACATAAATTGTCTGTTATTTGCTAAAGAGAAAAACACCAATTGT
This sequence comes from Anomalospiza imberbis, assembly GCF_031753505.1. Lineage (NCBI taxonomy): Eukaryota > Metazoa > Chordata > Aves > Passeriformes > Viduidae > Anomalospiza > Anomalospiza imberbis. Next base: position 37,746,664 of record NC_089687.1, read on the forward strand.
AAAGCTTTTTTTTTTTTTTTTTAAGATAATTGGTTTTACCTTTAAAGAGGCAAATACTTGAGAAGGGCAAGTACCAAGGGAATGGCACATAGCTGTTCCAGGAGAGGCTTAGGCTGGAGATTAGGATAAGGTTCTTCCCCCGGAGGGTGCTGGGCACTGCCCAGGCTCCCCAGGGAATGGGCACGGCCCCGAGGCTGCCGGAGCTCTGAGAGCGTTTAGACACCGCTCCTAGGGAGGCACGGGGTGGCATTGTCAGGGTGGCCGTGCAGTTCTGGAGACCCTGTGTCCCGTCCTGCTGCCTCGTCCTGGTGAGTGCGGTGTCCTGGCAGTCTCTGGGGACGGGCTCTCATCAGGGCCCCGTTCTCACTCTCCTTTCCAGACCAGCCTGGCTCACAGGCTCGTGAACCGCGAGGGCTCTGTGACGCAGCTCCCGCTCTACACCTCGCCCTCTCTGCCCAACATCACGCTAGGACTGCCTGCCACCGGCCCTTCCAGCGTAAGTGGGGCTGGGATCAGCCTCTGGGATGTCAGCGGGGCTGGGATCAGCCTCTGGGATGTCAGCGGGGCTGGGATCAGCCTCTGGGATGTCAGCGGGGTGGGGATCAGCCTCTGGGATGTCAGCGGGGCTGGGATCAGCCTCTGGGATGTCAATGGGGCTGGGATCAGCCTCTGGGATGTCAGTGGGGCTGGGATCAGCCTCTGGGATGTCAGTGGGGTTGGGATCAGCCTCTGGGATGTCAGTGGGGCTGGGATCAGCCTCTGGGATGTCAGCAGGGTGGGGATCAGCCTCTGGGATGTCAGTGGGGCTGGGATCAGCCTCTGGGATGTCAGTGGGGTTGGGATCAGCCTCTGGGATGTCAGTGGGGCTGGGATCAGCCTCTGGGATGTCAGTGGGGCTGGGATCAGCCTCTGGGATGTCAGTGGGGCGGGGATCAGCCTCTGGGATGTCAGCAGGGTGGGGATCAGCCTCTGGGATGTCAGCGGGGCTGGGATCAGCCTCTGGGATGTCAGCAGGGTGGGGATCAGCCTCTGGGATGTCAGCAGGGTGGGGATCAGCCTCTGGGATGTCAGCAGGGTGGGGATCAGCCTCTGGGATGTCAGCGGGGCTGGGATCAGCCTCTGGGATGTCAGCAGGGTGGGGATCAGCCTCTGGGATGTCAGTGGGGTTGGGATCAGCCTCTGGGATGTCAGCAGGGTGGGGATCAGCCTCTGGGATGTCAGCGGGGCTGGGATCAGCCTCTGGGATGTCAGCGGGGTGGGGATCAGCCTCTGGGATGTCAGTGGGGCTGGGATCAGCCTCTGGGATGTCAGCAGGGTGGGGATCAGCCTCTGGGATGTCAGCAGGGTGGGGATCAGCCTCTGGGATGTCAGTGGGGCTGGGATCAGCCTCTGGGATGTCAATGGGGCTGGGATCAGCCTCTGGGATGTCAGCGGGGCTGGGATCAGCCTCTGGGATGTCAGTGGGGCTGGGATCAGCCTCTGGGATGTCAGCACGGTGGGGATCAGCCTCTGGGATGTCAGTGGGGCTGGGATCAGCCTCTGGGATGTCAGTGGGGCTGGGATCAGCCTCTGGGATGTCAGCAGGGTGGGGATCAGCCTCTGGGATGTCAGCAGGGTGGGGATCAGCCTCTGGGATGTCAGTGGGGCTGGGATCAGCCTCTGGGATGTCAGCGGGGCTGGGATCAGCCTCTGGGATGTCAGCGGGGCTGGGATCAGCCTCTGGGATGTCAGTGGGGCTGGGATCAGCCTCTGGGATGTCAGCACGGTGGGGATCAGCCTCTGGGATGTCAGTGGGGCTGGGATCAGCCTCTGGGATGTCAGCGGGGCTGGGATCAGCCTCTGGGATGTCAGCAGGGTGGGGATCAGCCTCTGGGATGTCAGTGGGGCTGGGATCAGCCTCTGGGATGTCAGCGGGGCTAGGATCAGCCTCTGGGATGTCAGTGGGGTTGGGATCAGCCTCTGGGATGTCAGCGGGGCTGGGATCAGCCTCTGGGATGTCAGTGGGGTGGGGATCAGCCTCTGGGATGTCAGTGGGGTTGGGATCAGCCTCTGGGATGTCAGCAGGGTGGGGATCAGCCTCTGGGATGTCAGCGGGGCTGGGATCAGCCTCTGGGATGTCAGCGGGGCTGGGATCAGCCTCTGGGATGTCAGTGGGGCTGGGATCAGCCTCTGGGATGTCAGCGGGGCTGGGATCAGCCTCTGGGATGTCAATGGGGCTGGGATCAGCCTCTGGGATGTCAGCAGGGTGGGGATCAGCCTCTGGGATGCCTCCTAACCCCCTGTGGCGTGTGCATTTGCAGGCGGGACAAGCGCAGCAGGACGCGGAGAGGCTCGCAATCCCAGCCTTACAGCAGCGGATCTCCTTATTCCCTGGCACTCACCTCACTCCCTACCTGAGCACTACAGCGTTGGAGAGGGATGGGGGAACTGCACACAACCCTCTCCTGCAGCACATGGTCCTACTGGAACAGCCAACTGCACAAACGTCCCTGGTCACAGGTGAGCACTCTGGGCACCTGGAAAAGAGAGGAAACCAGCAGGGATCTGTTGGGTTGTTGTCAAGGCAGCTTCAAAGTCCTGCATCACCTCTACACCCCGCAGGTAGAACATAAAACTTTGTTGATTCATTGATTAGTGGTGATTTTTCCAAAATCGGATCTCCCACCTCATTTTGGGGAGATGAAAATAAATACTCTTACTCCATCAGGACAGCAAGAGTTGTTTGGTAAAAGTTGAGAACTCTATTTGTTTAGAGCTCTGACCAGTTCAGTTTAAAATGAGGGCAAAACCGTTGCACCTTAATGATTCCTGTTTTCCATGGATGGTTTCTTTTCCATGAAAGTATGAAAGGCACACACTTAGAAAATCACAGGTTAAAACACTTCCTTTCCATCATTAATATAAATAGCAAAACTGTGGCAAAATCAGCTGCCTCCCAGCAGATTGTATTTGTTTGTGTGCGTTCCCTTTCCAGGATGTTAATTGCCGTGAGTCACTCCCGCTGCTGCGTTTTCAGAATGAACTACCTGTGGGAAGGCCTGTGGCTATAAATAAGCTGGATTCAAAACATTCATTCCCACTGGGATGTGTTCCTGGTTTCCTGTGTGTGGTGCTGGGACAGAGGATGTTCTGCCTCAGTTACTGACGTGTTGGTTTTCCTTCCCTTCCTTCCATTTCTATTGGAAGTTCTTGGGAGGCGTCAGCCCCTGCAGCATTGCAGCTCGTGGCTGGTTGTACATCCAGACCCCAGGAATATCCACGGGGTTGGGATAAACTTGGGAGCACATAGATATGGGGAGGCTGATGCAGAGAAGTGTGGTGTTTGCTTCCCTCGGTTTCCAGCACACTGTGTTTACTTCCAAGCTAATTCCTTCTACTCCACCTGCTCCGTGCAGGGCTTTCTGAGCGAGTACAACGTGTTACAGCCCGACATGCAGGAGAAAGAGTCAGCACAGAGAAGCAAGGAGAAACACGCGTTCCAGAGGCAGCAGCTGAGAGGCAGCGAGCTCACACATGGTCCCCAAAGCCTTGAGTGCACCGGCTGCCAAGCTGCAGCTAGTATTTGGAAACTCCTTGGAAATAAAGTAGAGTTTATTAGGATTCTGCTGGAGAGCCTTGAGCTCTGGAGATAGTCCCCTGACAGCTGCAGAACTAGCCATGATGGCTCTCTCTAGGCTGGAAGGTAGACGTGGCCAGTTTGGGAAGCTAGACTGGAATTCCTTAGTTGTGCCATTCCTCTTGGGAATGGTTACTCTGGGTAGTATCCTCCATGTTGTGATGTATGTCCTGATGTTCCTTATTCCTGATGGAACATACTCAGGGCTTGGAGCAGCCTGGGATAGTGGAAGGTGTCCCTGCCTATGGCAGGGGGTAGAATGACATGAGTTTTAAGGTCCCTCCCAAGCCCATCTGTTCCAGGATTCTGGGAACATGGTGTCTCCTGGAAAGCTTTCCCAGGAGCACCTTGGCCATTGCTTTGGAGGAAGGTAGTCTTCCAAAATATCCTCTGCAAGCTCTGCTGTCTGATTTGAACTTTTGGGAGAAGGAGCTGTGCTCTCAGGGAAAAGGAAGACATCTTTCCCAATTATCCGTGTATTCGTACACAGACCTGTGTGTGTACACACCGATATCTGCAGGAACATGCATTTATAAAATCAAATACCCTTTCACGTAATCCCTTTCAGAAAAAGCAGAGTGGGAGAAGCTCAGTAAGTCTACCAAGAAAAGAGGCTTTCCCATGAGTCAGCTCCTTCCACGTAGGGCAGTTCTGTGAATTGGTGGGAAAGGAGGTCCCATCCTAGGACACAAGTGCCAAGGTGTTTCTAATCCTCAGCATCCAGCTGGCTGCAGACTTCTGGGCAGCTTCTCCCTCTCCTAAACCAAAGCCTGAGGAGAGCAGAGGGCTTCTTGCCCAAAAGTGACTGCAGCCCTAGCCACGCTAGGGAAGCAGCTGGTTCCTGCAGCTTGAATTGAACCTGGGATCAGTCCCTAAACCAAGGTGAGCTGTGAGGTTTAAACCTCTCCAGACCAATGTGATCTCATGGAGTGACAGAAAGGTCAGTAAGGTGTTGGTGGTTTCAAGAAATGTTTCCAGAGGGTCTCTGAGTCACCAAGCAGACACAGAATTCGAACCAAGCAAAGCATTGCTCCGTGCAGTGGTGATTAATTTATCTGCTCTCTCTCAAGGCAGCTCCAGCTGTAGATGGCGAGGTGGCTGGGTTTGTCATGGTATCACTGTCACCATCAGCATTACTCAACTGCCGTTTTCTCCTTTCCTTTCTTCTTCCTTTTGTTTCTCCTCTGCTGTTTTTTCCTCCATATTATCTTCAGACTGGTATCTTTCAGGACTGCCCCTGCACGCACAGCCCCTGGTGGGTGGAGAGAGGGTCTCCCCTTCGATCCACAAGCTGCGGCAGCACCGCCCGCTCGGGCGCACCCAGTCTGCTCCCCTGCCCCAGAACGCCCAGGCCCTCCAGCAGCTGGTGATCCAGCAGCAGCACCAGCAGTTCCTGGAGAAACACAAACAGCAGTTCCAGCAGCAGCAGCTGCACATCAACAAGGTAGGCACGAAGTGTTCAATGCCTTTTTACCTCCACAGCAGCCTAAGTGCATGATTTCTGGGTCTCTACTGCAGAGGTGTTTGTGGGCTCTACCTCCAACATCCCTGGGCCTCTCATCCTTGGACCTCTCATCCTTGGACCTCTCTCAAGCATGACAACACCAGGATGTATTTGTGAGGGAAGTTACTCAGATACACTGAAACATTTGCTGAAAGGCTGAGCGACTTAGGGGCATTCACCTGGAGAAGAGAAGGATCCAGAGAGAGCTCAGACCCCTTCCAGGGCCTAAAGGGCTCCAGGAGAGCTGGAGAGGGACTGGGGACAAGACATGGAGGGACAGGACACAGGGCATGGCTTCCACTGCCAGAGGGCAGGGATGGATGGGATCTTGGGAATTAGGAATTGTTCCCTGGGAGGGTGCTGAGGCCTGGCACAGGGTGCCCAGAGCAGCTGTGGCTGCCCCTGGATCCCTGGCAGTGTCCAAGGCCAGGTTGGACACTGGGGCTTGGAGCAGCCTGGGACAGTGGAAGGTGTCCCTGCCCATGGCAGGGGATGGAACTGCATAATTTCTAAGATTCCTTCCCACCCAAACCATTCTGGGATTTGTACTATTTGGAGACTTTCTAAACACTCCTCCCAAGGAGTTGCAGTGGAGGCTTTCCTTAGGACAGCAGTAATTCCAGCAGTAAGTCTGGGGCTCAGGACAATCCCGTGGCAGGCGGCCGTTCAGATCGCTGCTGTTTCATTTACGGCAGAGGTTCCTCCAAACATTTCCACCGTTCCAGTCCTGTGAGAAAACACAACTGCTGAGGCCTGGATCAAAGAGTGGAAGTAGCCACAACCCCCCCACCCCCAAACCCTTGTTTATGGGCCGGGGCTGAGGCAGGATGATTACACAAGTCACTGACGTCAATGCTGTCCTCCTGGAGTGCTGCCGCCACGGGTGCCAGCCCTGGCCCTGGCTCAGCCCCGCACACGGGGCCCCGGGGAGCTGCTGCTCCACGGGGATCCCATTTCCTCCCCCCTCCAAGCACTCCCTGGGACCGGGGCCATGGGGTGCGGGGCAGCGAGTTGGGGTTCTTTGTTCAGGGAAGTTGTCAGCTGGAGGGATTTTTTGCGTGAAGGTTTTTAAAGCTTTTCCAAAGCCTTGGATGTGACGTATCCACTGAGCTCATTCAGACTTTCTCCTGGACCTCCCAGGAGCTGGAGAGCCACTGGAGCACTCTGACTTCCAGCTTTGTCCATCGCTCTTCACTGCAAAATCAGTCAGAGAGAGTTTAATTAAACTGATTTCCCTGTGTTTGATTTATAGGAGTCACGAGTTAAAATCGCTTTAGTGCTAGTGCTGCATGCATGTGATAGATTTATCCCATGGGATAGCATCCAAGTGCTGACATGGGAAAAGACTTTTCCCAGATTGGGGATATTTTAGGACCTTCATGTGTGTAGGAGAGTTAAGGGCAGGACTAAAAATAAAAGAAAAGATTATTTAATTATTAACAGGACTGCTAGCACTGCCTGTTAATTTTTTTTTATTTGCGGATTCCCCATAAATAATACTCCTGAAGTATTTTATATATTTATATACTCATAAATCAAGCCTTTCCTAATTCCATGTGATTTTCCAAACATTGAGATTTTGGCCCTAAATGTTCCCTTTTAGTTATCTGCAGCAGATGAAATTTTTGAGGGGACTGCATCCAAAGCAAGTCTTGCTGTTTCCAGGAAGGCAACTAAGGAAAATATGTTGTTTTACATGAAAATATTAAGAATAATCATCTGAGTAGCTGTGGCTGCCCCTGGATCCCTGGGTGTGGGGAAGTGTGGAAGGTGAGGTTGGACGGGGCTTGGAGCAACCTGGGACAGTGGAAGGGGTCCCTGCCCATGGCAGGGGTGGAATGGGATGAAATTTAAGATCCCTTCTAACCCAACCCATTCTGTGATTCTCATTGAGCTGATATTCCACCATCAGCCTGTGCTTCTGTTTCCCACCTTTTTTGCATGTTTAACGTTCGAAAGGGAAGTGCCAGGGGAGGTTTAGGTTGGAAAAGACCAGAAAAAGATTTCTGCATTGAAAGAGTGCTCAGGCACTGGCACAGGCTGCCCAGGCAGTGGAGGAGTCACCATCCCTGGAAGTGTTCAGACAACCTGTGGATGTGGCACTTGGGGACAGGGTTTGGCAATGCTGGGGAAACAGCTGGACTCAATGGTCTTAAAGGGCTTTTCTAATCTTAAGGATTCTGTGATTTGTAATATCAGAGGAAGTTTTACTCCAAGCCCCATCCAGCCATGGAGGTGGGTTTTTCTCTCTCCTCCAGGCACAAAATCTCCAGGTCCTTCCAGCTGTAGGACTGAGGCTGCCTCAGACAGTTGTTTTCCCCTGCTGTTGCATCACTTCAGGGAAGAAAAAAAATCAGATCAACAGATTTCTGCAGGCTTTGGCTGCTGCAGAAAGCTTTGCCAGGCACTCTGGTGCCCAAATCGGCCTCTCCCCATCATCCCTTATCATCTCTTGTTTCTCCTTAGTCTACAAAAGTTAAAAATCAGAACCCAAAGGGAACATGGGAAGAGCCATGTCGAGTTAAATGAGTTCAGCCTTTATGATCCTTTTTTTTTCTTTTTCCTGTTTTTTACTCGTTTTCATCAAAGCTGTGTCTCGAGCTGTCCAAGAGTTGTTCTGTTTCTTCCTTGAGTTCCTCCTTCCCCTCCAGAGGGAGGAAAGAGAGGATTCTGCTGACTTCTGCACATCATGGCATGGTCAGGGCTGAGCTGACATCCTCCTTTGCTTCCTGGCTCCTCTCTTCCTCTGGCTTTCCTGCTGTGCCAGCCCACCGATGGGGATCAGGGTCCCATCCAGCCCAAACCATTCTGGGATTCCATGTTTTTCAGCAGGGGTTCCTCATTGATCTCTGGTGTGTAAATAGATATCTCTGACCTCTTGGTAGGGCCTTCAAGGTCTTCAGTGTTCCAAGAACTTGCCACTGTGGAGAAAGGTGTCCTGGAGAAGATGGTATGGAGTGATGGGCATGGCGATGCTCAGATGTTGGATTTGATGGTCTTGGAGGTCTTTTCCAGCCTTATTGATTCTGTGGTTCTATTTGTCACATCTACTGGTTCTATTTATCACATCTACTGGACAAATCCAATGCCAGCTGAAATGTCACTAGTGAAAAATGCAGCTTTTTTTCTCCTCGTGAAACATTCCACATAAAATGATGAACTCTTTGGTTTCCCTTGTATTTATGACCTGACTTTACTATGTAGTTTTTTTGCTGTGGTGTTTTTTTAGTTGTTCTTTTGGTTTTTTTCTGGGTTTTGGTTTTGGCTTTTTGGTGGGGTTTTTTTTTGTTTGTTTGTTTGTTGTTATTGGGGTTTTTTGGGGGTTTTTGGGGGGTTTTTTGTTTGTTTGTTTGGTTGGTTTGGTTTTTTTGTTTTTTGGTTTTTGGTTTTTTTTCTGTTCTTTGTATTTCAAAGTTGTGGAGGAGAAATCTTGCCAGCTGCATGGAGCCTTTTAAAAATGCTTGTGACTAGAGAGCTGTAATTTATTCTGGAGTGAAGTCGTTATCTGCCCGAGGCTGAGTCCCAGTCGTTATCTGCCCCAGTCGTTATCTGGAGAGGCAGTGCCTTTACCAGAGGTTTATGGTGGCAGCTTGTGACAGCCAGAGGCCACTGGGTATGAAAACAGAGGAGTAACCTTGTGGCAGAGGAAGCCAGAGAGCTAATTAAGGGATGGAGAGGTTATTTATGGTGCTTTGTGCTTACTATTTCAGCTGTATTTACAAGCATTCTCAATACTACCATTACAGCCAGCCCCTCACACTTTTATTCCCTCAGATTTTAAATTGCATGAGCACGTGCTCGTAAAACTGCACAAATGGATGATTTTTAACTCCAAATGGAGTTTGGATGGGCCTGGCATGCAGATACTGGATGTAGTATGTGGAATGTGTCTTCTCTGCAGTATCTTCCTTTAAGGGCAGGGTTGCAGCAGCTGGAACTGGTGACAGACCAGGAGATTGCCTTTGCCAACAGAATGTCTGAAATGTCCTTGCCATTGACCACTTGGTCTTCTCACTCTTCACTGTGGTTGTCATTTAATTCTTACGTTTTTAATAGGAATAACTTAAAACTTCCAGGGAATTACGCAGCCTCTCATTCCTATTAGGTATGACAATGGCACTGTAAGTTATTTTTCCCAGCAATTACCTCGTGCAGTTCAGAAGTTCAAAAGGCATTGAGTTCAAAAGCTTGAGACCTTCGATTGAAGCAGGGAAAAAAAAAACAAAAAAACAAGCAGCAGATGGTTTATGATAATTTAATTATCTTTAAAACAGATAATATTCATCAAGCCTAAGAGGGCTTAAATGAAATTGATAGAAGAACTTTTAGCTTCATGTCGTTTGGTTATTCAGTGTGTGCTAGAAGGAAAGAAACTGGGGTGGGGGCAGGGGGAAGCTCACAAAAATCCTTGAGGAGTTTGGATCCCTGAATCTTTGCAGGAACCTCCTGAGATCACTGAGGGCAGTGTCCCTCCTCTAACAGGTTGCCCAAGGATCTCCAAGGATGGAGACTCCAGAACCTCTCTGAACAACCTGTTCAAGTGTTTGACCAACCTCACAGGGAAAAAAAAAAAAGTTTTATTGTGTTCAGAAGGAATTTTATGGGTTTTAATTTGTGCCCATGGCCTCTTGTCCCATCACCTGTGAGTGCAACCCATGAGAGTCCCATGGACTCAAGGATATCCAGGTCTTTTAAGTGTTACCTAAACCTGGAAATTCCTTCACCAAGGGAAATCTTCCTTGTTCGAGACTTTTCCTCTGGTATCAGAGTCCTGGGATTCCTGAAGGATTATCTTAAATAAGGCATTAATTTTATCTCATGTGCCACCAGGGGCCTTCCTTCATTCAGCAGTGGCACCATGATCTCCTTAGCCTTCCTCTTTTCTTCCTTTTCCTTTTCCTTTTTTTTTCCTTTTCCTTTTCCTTTTCCTTTTCCTTTTCCTTTTCCTTTTCCTTTTCCTTTTCCTTTTCCTTTTCCTTTTCCTTTTCCTTTTCCTTTTCCTCTTTCTTTCTCTTTCTTTCTCTTTCTTTCTCTTTCTCTTTCTCTTTCTCTTTCTCTTTCTCTTTCTCTTTCTCTTTCTCTTTCTCTTTCTCTTTCTCTTTCTCTTTCTATTTCTTTTCCTTTTTCTTTTCCTTCTTCTTTTCCTTCTTCTTTTTCTTTTCCTTTTCCTTTTTCTTTTCCTTCTTCTTTTCCTTTTTCTTTTCCTTTTTCTTTTTCTTTTCCTTTTTTTTTCTTTTTCCTCTCTCCTCTTCATGTCCCTTGCTAGATTCAACTCCATTCCTGCCCTCCTGCCTTGCTTAGGTTACATGGCAGAGTCTTCCTTCCTGCTTTTGGGGGGGAATAAGGCTTAATTCCAGATTGGAGCCACTGTTCTTCAAAGAGCAAGTTACTGACAAATAGTCCCTGCTCCTGCATGTGTTCAATAACCATGTTTTGATTTAGCTTTATTAGATTTAAAATCAATATTGCTTACCATACCGATGACCTAATCCTCATTAAACCCTGCCCTGACAACTTTCAAAGTGCAGCAGTTTCTTTATAAGCCTGTGAAACAGGGGCAGCCTGAGCTCTTTGAAAGGGAGGAAATAGATTGGTTTTCCTACACTGGAGTTAAAAACTGGTCACATTTGGGTTTTTTTTTTTTTTTATATCCCAAATAAAAATCATCGGCAGTCTGAGACAGAGAACTGTGAGTTTTATCCTGCCAAAGAACTTACAAAAAGTCTGAGTGAATTACAGTGAAAATTAAATTGTTCCTTTAGGTTTAGGAGCTCCTCTCCGAGACGTTTACTGTGTCTGGTTAGGAAGGTCAGGTTAGAACAATGCTGCTCTTGAGGTTTGCTCTCAGCTGCATGTCCTGAGTTTCCTCTTAAGCAGCTCCATAAGACTACAGATTTTCAAGTAATCATTATTTCAGCCTCACAGAAAAATTCAGGGAGTGATTTGAGGCGATGTTGAGCAAACAGGCAGCAAAAGCCCTGTTGGAGGGTTTGTGTCCCCTGTATTCTTTCAGAATTTAATTGCTGAGCATCTCGATGGTTGCTCTGCGGGTTTGTGAATGGAGTAGCATCTGGAGGCGTGCAGGAACAAGAGGCTCTTATTCCTTCAGAGGGAAGATGAAGTGGAAAATAAGGGGGTGTCATCACCTGGGACACGGGGTTTCGGAGCCCTTGACACCAAGGTTACCCTGACCTTTCCCTGCATCGTTTCGGGCCTGGATTGTGAGACCATAACTCAGAACTGCTCCTTCCCACGAGCCTGGAGAGCAGAGCGAGCTTTTGCCATGGTGGGAGGCAGCTGTCTGATGAGTGTGGGGTTCTTTCAGATCATCTCCAAACCCACCGAGCCGGCACGGCAGCACGAGAGCCACCCCGAGGAGACGGAGGAGGAGCTGCGGGAGCACCAGGCCCTGCTGGAGGAGCCCTACGGCGACCGGGCCACGGGCCAGAAGGAGCCCCCGGGGCTGGCCAGCGTGGTGCAGGTCAAGCAGGAGCCCATCGAGAGCGACGAGGAGGAGGCAGAGCCGCAGCAGGAGCTGGAGTCCGGGCAGAGGCAGGCGGAGCAGGAGCTGCTCTTCCGCCAGGTCTGGCACTTGGGTTGTTGTAAGACATGGATTTGGGCTTGGAAGTCACCTTGTGCTGCTCGGAGGGGGAGACTCCGCGGGGAGCCAGCTCCCGAGGGTTGGCTGGTTACGGGAATCTGAGGTAAAATCAGGTGATTCCTTCCCTGGAGTCACCTGCCAGCTGGCAAACCCGAGGGAGAAGAGTCTGGATCACCTGCACAAAACACAGTCACTGTGTTTACTGAGCCACTTCCAGGGGTGTTTCTTTGGGAAGATCGAGTGTATCCTAACATTTCTGAGCACCAGCCACCAGCAGGAGACTGTATTTTGGTTTCATGATTTAAAACTAATTTCTCCAGAGAAAGACTGAACAGGGGACAAGTGGAGGGTGTTCCTGTTTCAGAATTAGAGATCCTGAAGCCTCCAGCCAGGCTCACTTTTGAGGGAAAACACCCAAGGCTTGTGGATTGCAGGTGATAAATAAAATAACAAGGGAGCACAGTGTAATGGAGCTGGTCCATGTCCTCCAGGAATGTCATTGGGATGTTGCTCAGGAGCTGCATTTGCCCAGGAAAGCTGTGGCCACCTCATCCCTGGAAGTGTCCAAGGCCAGGTTGGATGGGGCTTAGAGCAACCTGGGATAGGGGAAGGTGTCCCTGCCCATGGCAGAGATGAACTTTAAGGCCCAAACCATCCTGGGATTTTCTAATTCTGTGTTGCTGATGATGCACAATTTTCAGTAATACCGTTCCTCTGAGGGTGAAGCCTCTCCACCTTAATCCTGAATCCATGGTCACACCTCAGGAGTCTTTAAAATAGTATGTCCTTTGCAGCTGTTCTGCATCAAAGCAGGAGGGAATTTATAGAGGGCATGGGATGGAACAGCCATCCCCTCTGACCAGGAGCCTGTCCAGCTGATGGTGTGGCTGCACAGAGAACCAGCTCCTTGGTTTCCCCAGTTAAGGGCTCCCTCTCCAGGCTGGGATCTAGCTGAGGGGGACTTGTTCCATGGCCTGGACTGTTTCACTGTTAAATGTCCCAGAGCATGGGGTGAGAGCACAGGGGGAGGAAGATGAGGGAGCTGTGGGGGAGCATGGAGCTCCCCTGGCAGTGACCTTGTCAGTGCAGTGTGCACCAGGCTCAGGCTGGGGCTCTGTGTGCTGTGCCTGTCTGACTTGGCCCTAGAAACGTCACGTTTTCCCTTGCTGCACGCGAGGGACGGGACTCCAAGTCTGAGAGCCTTCAAAAACCCTTTTGGGAAGGCCCTTTCAGCAACTGCCTGCTTCTCTTGCCCACAGCAAGCCCTGCTCCTGGAGCAGCAGCGGATTCACCAGCTGAGGAACTACCAGGCGTCGCTGGAGGCAGCTGGCATGCCCGTGTCCTTCGGGGGACACCGGCCCCTGTCCCGGGCACAGTCCTCCCCGGCCTCGGCCACCTTCCCCATGTCCGTGCAGGAGCCACCCACTAAGCCAAGGTTCACAACAGGTGAGCTTTTTGGGGGCTCTGGGCTGTGGGGGGCTCTGGTGACTGGTTTATTTTACGCTGAGCTGTTCTGTGAGGGCACGGAAAAGAGGGAATGGCTTTAGGCTGGGAGTAGGGTTAGATGGGATATTGGCAGCAAATCCTTCCCTTTGAGGGTGGTAAGGTTTCCCAGAACAGCTGTGCCAGCCCCATCCCTGGAAGTGTCCAGGGATGTGCCAGAGCCCAGGGCTTGGAGCACCCTGGGATAGCGAAAGGTGTCCCTGCCCTACCCACGAGGTGAGCTTTAAGGTCTTTTCCAACCCAAACCATTCCATGGTGATGATTCTATGATTTTCTTCCCCGTCCTTGCAAATCCGTAAGCGTGGGCTCTGCATCTCGTCCCCATTTGGGCACTCCATAACATCCTGCCTTCCCCAAGGAGCAGACTGAGTCATCCCTGTTGTCCTGCTTGTCCCTTCTGCTGAGCAAAAATACCCTGCGCACAGCAGCAGCAGCACAGCCCTGGAGCTGTGTGTCTCCAGGCAGACAGAGCGAGTCCCAGGCTGTGACAGAGCTGATTTAGAGGCAAGGCGGGGAGAGCCAGTGCTCCTGAAGGACAGAGTGCCAAATGCAATGCTGGCTCTCTTTCCTCCACCTTCTCCAGTCCCTCCAGCATCTCATGCCATCAGTTATCCACTCCGGGCTCCCTGCCAGCCTCCCCTCCTCCTGTTGCACAGGAGTCTGTGCCTGCAGGTTGGGAAAAACGAGGTGAGCTGGTGATTTCAACTTGTCTTGAGGAGACACAGAGACCAAAGGATGTTTGCTTACACGGGGAGGAAAATGATGAGTGCAGTCCTGCATGTGTCTGGTGGAAAGCACAAGTGCAAAATAAGTGTTGATCCCCATCCCTTGGAAGTGTTCACAGCCAGGATGGAGCAGCCTGGGATAGTGGAAGGTATCCCTGCCCATGGCAGGGGTGGAACAAAATGGGCTTTAAAGTCCCTCCCAACCCAAACCACCCTGGGATTCTGTGATCTTCCTACCAAGAATAAAAGTGGAAAACTTAATTGTTCTTCCTGTATCCTGACAGGCAACTTTTCTACTCCGAAATCCTTTCTGCTTCTTCAGTGCCCTTAGCATCAGCTCAAAGTTGATTTTCCATGCAACTCCCCAAGCCCTGTGCTGGGTGATGAGGACTGATTTCGAAGTCCGCCTTCTTCCCCAGACGTCGGGCTCTTCGCATTTACTTTGTGAATGAACAGTTTGCAACGTGGTGTGTTCCCTGGGAAAAGGAAATGGAAAAGGGGGGGGAGGGAGGGGAATCCACAATGCCCAGATAAGAGCGACTTATGATGTTATTTCCCTTTCACTTCTGCATTTATTGAATTTTTAGCCTACACTTTTTGCATCACTCAGCTCAGTGCTGTGAATTGGGTTTATTTTCAGGCCCTGGTGGTGTAGTAATAGTGGCATTTTCAGTCCTCCTCAGCTCCTGGCTGCAGGCAGGGTGAGAAGCATGTGCTGTCAGTTCTGGAAAAACCCAGGGAATGGCTCAAGTTTTGCAAATCAGCCCTTTAAAGTCCCTATTTGTTGTTAACTTTTAACCCAGAATTTCAGCAGAGCTGCATTTCTAATGCAGTCAGTTCTGGCCAGATTAAAAGATTTTGGCTTTTGCCAAGGGTGCAAGGAAAGGTCCCCTGGCTCAGGGGGGACAAAAGAGTTCAAGATGAAACTTGAGCTTCTAATACACTTAACCCCAAACCTTGGGGCTTTAAAAACAAGGAAGCCTGGCCCTGCTTGAAGGGATTATTAATTCCTTCTCTTTCTTCCCTCCTCCTCCTCTGCTGGTATTGAAGCTGCCCAATCAATCACATGCAAGACTCTGAACATACAATAAATAACATTTCCTACCAAAGGATCTGTGTTTGACTCAGATCTGTTCCTCTGAATTTCATTCAAAATTGCAGGCAGCAGTAAGAGTGCAGACTTGAGAGCTGTGCTGCTTGGAAAAGATGCTGTTCCAGTATCAGGATTTATTTTCCTCTGAGGCAGGGTTTGAGAAACTAAAAAAGTGGCTTAAAATATGAGGTGGAATATCACACGGCTTTTATCCAGCACTGCACAGAGTGATGAGGTGCAGAATGCAGGTAGTTCACTTGTAAAATACCATTTTCACAGCATTTATCCATGTTAATATTCCAATGGCTTGACTTTTCTTTTCCCTTCAATCTCTGCATTTATGCTGGGTGAATGGAGAAGGAAAAACACAATAAAATCAGGCATTCACTGGCACTAATTAAGGTGCAAAGCATAAAGGTAAGGCCTCTGTACTAGTCCTAAAACTAGTCCTAGGTCTGGTTTGATTAACCTGCACTGTCTGCATAGGAGAGGCAGGGAAAAAAAGCCCACTGCCATGGGCATGAGAGCAGGAGCAAGGGGAGGAAAGGCATTTCAGCTGCTGAGCATGTGTGTGAGTTAAATTGCCTCATGTTTTGTTGGAGTTGTCCACGGTGGCGTGTCAGAGATTGTGTTTCTGGAGGTGGATACTAAAGCTTAATCACCGGGATTGAGCTATTCTTTGGAAGGCAGGAAATTAAAGTCTTGGGTGTTTTTCAAAAGCAAGTAGTGCTGAAGTGCATCAGGCTTCTTTTTCCTGAGGAAAATCCATCTGGCTGATAAGTGCTTTGGAGACTGATCCTACGGCAGAGGAATGAGGACTGGAATTGGTGTGATGTTTGGTAAGAGGGCTGCAAGAAGCAAGCTTCATTGAATGGCCCTGATTAAGCCAACCGTGATCACTCTGGATGTGAACATGGCCCTTAAGAGATCATTGTCCAACAGACAAAGGAATTGTTCCTCCTTTTCATGTTTGGTACATTATGTAGAAATAATACAGAGAGCTGATGCTCTCCCTGGACTGAGTTAGCTCCAGACAGCTGGAAGTTCTGGGGTTGATGTATATTTTATTTGCCTGTCTCTCTCGGTGACCAGCACCTGAGACTTCAAAGGTCCGGGGCAGAGAGCCGCATCCTGCAGCTCTCAAACATGATGTCCATTACTCCACATCAAAGTGAGAGCCGTGTCCTTCCTGGATCCTTCCAGCAATCAGTTTGATGTCCCGAAGCATGACATTTAATTTTCCTTCCTCCCAGAAAGCCGGTCCTTGAACTCACCCTCTCTAGCTCCAGCAGCCCCTGTGACTTTAATGAATACCCATGCCTGCCCTGTTCTACACACTTGAATAAGGATCCTCAGGTTAGACCATTAATTTGCATAGCTCCAATTATCCAGTCTCTGATCTCCTGCAAAAATGGGTCCACAAATTATTCTGATGTTCTGCATTAAAGGGTTTTTCCTTTCAGATGAAGGCATTTATTCTCTCCTGTGCAGAGCAATATAATTATCTGAACCTCAGATCATATGTTTATTCTGCCAAGAAAAGCCAGTTGGTTTTGCTTTAGTGCTGACCTTTAAAAATTATTGTTCTTATGTCTGAAAAGAGTCTTGCTTCCAGCACCACTTCAATTAACTTGTAACAGCCAGTGTAGTTTTGTATTTTGAGCTTAAATTGCCGAGCTTCCCTTTGTGCGTGCGTGTGTGTGTGTGTGTGTGTCTGCAGCTGAGTGTCCCCAGCCACAGGAAGGAACTGGGAACAGCTCCCTTTTCAACTGGGCTGGTTTCTAGGAAAGAGAAATGATGAGTGATTGACGCTGCTGTTATCAGTGAACCCTTGGGAAAGGAGAAACCACTGATGAACCAAGTTCTGTGAGCACCAGCTTTGGAGTGGGACAGATTCCTTGAGCGGTTTGGGTTGGAAGGGACCTTGAAGATAATCCAGTTCCATGGGCAGAGACATCTCACAGTTTCCCTGGCTGCTCCAAGATCTGTCCAACCTGACCTTGGATGCTTCAAGGGATGGGACAGCCAGGGCCTCACCACCCTCCCAGGGAAGAGTTTCTTCCATGAATCCAGTCTAAATTTCTTTTAGTTTAAGACCTTACACTAGTTCAGTCAAATTCAGACTGGGGTGAAAGCTTCTCCTCAGGTGAATTCTGAGCTTGCCTTGGCCCAGCAGCTCCTGGTGGTGTTTGATGCTGTGAATCAAACACGGGAGACCTTGAGAGAGCTTTTCAGCACAACGTCCTCCAGGTGAACTTCGGCTGACCCGAGGGCAGCCAATTACCAGAGCTCTGTTCTCTCCCTGGAACCCATCGTGGTTTGGCTTTTGTGGGGGTGTTTTTTCCCTCTGCACTCACCTACAGCAGAGCGAGGAGCTGCCAGACACCTCCCCTGAGGCTGCAGAGTGCCGGGGCCAGAGTGGGGAGCCAAGATTCCAGGTGGCACAGCCAGGAGGTGGGACTGCAGCTGCAGCCAGGCCTGGGAACGTGCAGGGGCACAGCCTCGGCTCCAGCTGCTCTCAGGGTTCCCTGCGAGCCCCTTAGAGCTCCCAGGTTGTGCTGTGTGTCTGTGCTTGAGCTGGGAACACTGATCCAGCTGTGGCTGTGCTCGCCCGCCATTTCCCCGGAGTGCTCTCAGCTGGGGTGCACATCCTTGGACATCGGGGGCTGGGACCAGCTCCTGCCACTGCTGCCTTCGGAGGCTTTGCATTCTCATCTGGACCTTTGCATTCCATAGAAATCATGGACAACCTTGGGGTGGAAAGGACCTGAAAGGTTATCCAGTTTTAAGTCTCTGCCATGGGCAGGGACACCTTCCACTAGCCCAGGCTGCTCCAGCCTGGCCTTGGGCACTGCCAGGGATCCAGGGGCAGCCCCAGCTGCTCTGGGCACCCTGTGCCAGGGCCTGCCCACCCTCCCAGGGAACAATTCCTTCCCAAGATCCCATCCATCCCTGCCCTCTGGCAGTGGGAGCCATTCCCTGTGTCCTGTCCCTCCAAACCTTGTCCCCGGTCCCTCTCCAGCTCTCATGGAGCCCCTTTAGCCCCTGGAAGGGCTCTGAGCTCTCCCTGGAGCTTTCTTTTCTCCAGGTGAGCACCCCCAGCTCTCCCAGCATAGGGGCTCCAGCCCTTGAACCAACTTTCATACAGATACTTCCTGCAAGAAACCCTTTTCCTGGGGAAAAAACCCCAAACCAACCACTTTTATTCTGTTTTCTGGAGCTTCTGGTGGAAGGAAATTTGACTTCGTGTCTTTTGCTCGAGAGAAATGATTGAATGTCTTCTGTCACTGGGCAGGACCTGCTGTTTTCCTCCGGTTGGAGTATTGGCTATGGAATCCCAACTTCCCCTCCAAAATCGTACCCAGGCAGCTCTGGAGCATGAATCAAAGCCTCCTGCGCTGCTGTCATGCTGTAAATGCCTGGGAATGCAGGGGGATTTAGCTGCCCTCGTTCAGCTGAACACCTCCGTGCCGTGCCCAGGAGCGATGCCCAGGTGGGCGCTAATGGCCACAATGAGCAAATAACCTCGAGGACTTGTGAAACACAGCCAGGAACCACTCGGTTCTTCTGGGTTTGATCCCAAGCCCTGGAGGCGTTTGGGCAGCCAGGGGAGAAGCCCCAGATCCCGTCCCTATGCCCTCTGCCCTCACGTAGGTGTCATTTAATTCCACATCTTGGTACTGGTTTCCTTCTCATATCCCTTGAGGGTTTCCATGGGAAGGGGTGGATGCAGGTCTGGGTTTTCAGTTCTCTGTGGCTCCCAGTCAAACACAGTTTTGGGCTAGAACCGCTGGCTCCATAGAGCAAAATACACATTTTTGTCTCCCTATAACTGGCAATTTTTGGGTTTTTTTTTAATCCAAGAACAATTCTGTCCCCTGTGCCGCAGGGCTTGTGTACGACACCTTGATGCTGAAGCACCAGTGCACCTGTGGAAACACCAACAGCCACCCCGAGCACGCGGGCAGGATCCAGAGCATCTGGTCCAGGCTCCAGGAGACGGGGCTGCGGGGCAAGTGTGAGGTAAGGGAAACACCAGGAAAGGCCACATGGCTGGTTTTATTAGTATTATTAATATTATTACAACACTATTTTTATTATTATATTGCTATTCTATTGCTATTATGCCAAAGAAAAGAGCAAGGTATGATGTAACCCTCTCATTTGTTATCCCTCCCAATTATTCCAGCAAAAGCAACAGCTTTTCTGTGGTTTAATAACTTTTTTGTACTCTTTAATAAGCAGTGGGCAAGCTATGCTGTAAAAGGAGTGGGGGTGAGAGGAAGGCACAGAGCACTATTCCATCACAAGAGGTTAAATTAGATTTATTTGATGTATTTTAAGAGCCAGCAAATGGAGAGAAAAGCTTAGATATTAAACAGAAAGAATGAAGGTTAATAATAAAAATTAACGAGTGGTTATTAGTTCCAGCTAACAGCAGTGGTGATAAATGGGGGTATAAGTGTGTGTTCATCAATTCTTTGAGCGCCTGAGGGGACTGAATCCCAGAGCATAAATATTTCAGCAATGTCAGGATCGGGCTGGGAATGTTCCCTAGCCATCAGATAAGACATCCACGTGGTGGCAGCATTGCCATTGCCTAAATTTCCCTGTCCTGCCCTCGTTTATCCCTTTCAAACCTGTCTCTGTCTGTGAATACCTATTTAATCGAATTTTGGGATTGTTTGGCACCAAATAAACCTCACTGCTAATTGCCTGGCCTCCTCAATGGGTGTTAGAGGTACTCTCCAATGTATAAGTTTGTGACTGTAAGATCCCAGGCAATATTACTGTCCTTAATTTCCTATTGATTTACTTAAAAAAGATTTATTTTCCTTAATTTCTGTGCTTACCTTGGTACTTGGTTGCTTTCACGATGGGAGCTGTTGTTGATCTTCACCTGCTTTCCAGCTGTGTTTCCCTCCTGACCACTGGTGAGGAGGGCCTTTCAGCCTCACCAGACTCTTCTTTTTTTTCCAAAAATAGTAAATTTCTGCCTTAATTCCCTGCTGGCTTTCTTCAAGCTCTGCCCTGCCATTTCAGGATGCACTCCCTTGTCTCTCTGGTCACCTTTCCTTCATCCCCACCACCTCCTGCCAGCACGTCTTAAAGTGTCCTTCTTTATCTTGAATGGATCTGAAGATGACTTTCTATGTTGAGCAAATAAATGTTGCGAGTAAGGGATTAACCCAAAACCTGAATTTTTCCACCTCAGGACCCATTTTAGCATTTTGTTGTCTGCCTTGATGGCTTGCTACAGAAACAGAAAAGAGTCAAGCATTTCACCAGTGACTTCACTAACCTTTTCCTTCCCCTTCCAGTGCATCCGTGGCAGAAAGGCCACGCTGGAGGAGCTGCAGACGGTTCACTCGGAAGCCCACACGCTGCTCTATGGCACAAACCCTCTGAACAGGCAGAAACTGGACAGCAAGAAGCTTCTAGGTACCATTCCCTGGGGGGAAATCCCCCTTCCTGATCTCTGGGTGAGGTGCTGGGGCTCCCTTCATCCTTATGAACCTCTAAGAGGATTGTTCCCAGCTCCATGCACAAGATCCATCTCCCTCTCTTCAGGCAGATCCCTAAACCCTAGAGAGCTTAAACCTCCTTTCTTTGATGTCTTCTGAACCTAAATGGATGTTTTCCTGAGGAGGAAAGAAAATTCAGGCAGTTTGTTTCATCCTTGGGCACTCTGTGTGTTAGTTATCCATGGGCTAGGGAAGGAACTGGAACACCCTCCCAAGGATTTGGATCTGCAGCCCCCAACCAGCTGCACAGGCATCAACAAGCCCCTGTCAGGTTTGGACAGTCAGCAAGAGAGATGCAGGGGCCTCTACATTTGTTTGACGTGGAGTGGGATTGTTCACCCCTTTCACTGGAGACCAAATCTTCCTGAAACAGGGCCGTGTCTGTTGTAAAATACAGACAAAACTTTAAAAATATTTTCCCAGCAGAAATTCTAAGGGATGGATGTTCAGATAACCAACCCTCCAAAGCAACCAAGTAATGTGGATTTTAGCACCTCCGTGGAGTCATCATCACCTCCCTTTACTTCCTGCCTTTTTGCAGCAGCAGGCTGGAGGGACGATTTGGGGTGTTGTCACGTGAGGATCTGAAATGAAAAAGAAAAAAAAAAAAAAGACGACAGTTCTGGAACCTAGACGTTGAGAAAGTTTATTTTGGGATTAGCCTGACTTTGGATGATATAAAAAGAGGTTTAACTCCATAAAAAGAGGTTTAACTCCGTGCCCTTCCTGATGTAGTGGTCACAGCAAAGGAGCTGGAAAGATTTTGCTCAGTGTGTCCATGAGCTCCCAGGGAGGGAAGCCATCAGCCAGTAGTTAAACACGCAAATAGCACGATATTTATAGCTCACTTCCCACCTCTTTAAGGCCAGAGAGCCCAAAAGCAGACACCTCCAGCTGAATGATAGATCCATCAGGATGTAAACTTCCAGGAATGTATGATGTCATATGCTCGGGAGTGGAAAACCCACAGCCCGAAGGAACTTTGGTAAATCTTCCCTGGGATGTCAGAGAAGGTTCTCTTGGGATACTTTTCCACTCTGTCCTTGGCTCTGGGCACGATCTGTCTCAACAGTTCCACAGATCCCTTTGGAGATACAGTTTATTCGGATAGCATTTTTGAGGGGCACCCAAATTGCTGAACCATTCCTGATGGTTTCTGTAGAGAACCTGTGGGGGAAGCAACCCTTGCTCTGCCTCTGCTCCATGTGTCCCCCATGGTTTCCATCACTCATTTTAAAGTGTTGCAGAGGTCAGGTTTAATCCTATACAAAAGAGGAATTCTAAGGGCTTTCCAGTACAGAACATTCCCTGTTTGGATACAACTTGCAGAAAAGCCCGGGAACTGCAGGAGGTCATGTCCCCAAGGGTCCCCAGTGGGAGGGGAGGTCCAGGAGCTCTTCACTGGGCTTAGACCTGGTTTCCTAAGCCCACCTGGCACCATTTTAGCCTGGAGATGCTGACAGTGGCACTGGCTGCCAGCACACATGACCCCCTTCTCTGCTGATGGCTTCCACAGGGCAAGACCTGAGCAAGAATATCAGGGAAAACTCCATGTGGAGAGGGGAACGTGCCTGTAAAAAACCCCTCCTTCAGCTGTCCTCTCCCGTTAAATTTACAAATCAGCTTCCTGGGGTTCTTTGAAACAGTAGAGGCTGGGTTTAGGGCAGGTTTGAACGCTGAGGGCAAAGCTTTGTGTGAGGTTTCGGGATGCAAATGAGAGTTTGTTAGGGCTGAGAGTCTTGGCAGGTGTCTGATGGCTCCGTGTAAACTCTTGGCCTTTGATACCTCTGTGAGGAAGAAAAAAGCCTGAGAAGCCTCAGCCTGAAAGGGAAAAGGCTTTTCAGGACACAGGATGTTTCTTGTTAAGCTCCTGCAAATGAAAAGGGGGATGAGCCTTCACAGAATCACAGAATCCCAGCAGAACGGTTTGGGTGGGAAGGGAGCTTAAAGCTCATCTCATCCCACCCCCTGCCATGGGCAGGAACACCTTCCAGTGTCCCAGGCTGCTCCCAGCCCCAGTGTCCAACCTGGCCTGGGACACTGCCAGGGATCCAGGGGCAGCCCCAGCTGCTCTGGGATTTCCATCCCAGCCCCTCCCCACCCTCCCAGGGAACAATTCCTTCCCAAGATCCCATCCATCCCTGCCCTCTTTTAGTTTAAAGCCATTGCCGCTTGTCCTGTCAAGGATGCAAAATACAAACCCATCTCTCCCTGGACAGTGGAAATACTTGGAACCTGTTGGACAAGTTGAAACTTAGGCAAATCAGGCTGCTTTTAATTTGTGGGGAGCAATCATAAATTGTTGTCAAGAAGATAAATACGGAAATAATGGGTGGGTTAGCAGTGAGAGATGTGACAGGAGGTCCGAGGCAGGATGATCTAAGAATTTCCATGTGGATCTAATCAAAGAGAGCATCTCACTTTGAGCTCAGATGAGTCCAGATGCATGAACCCCTCTTTCAGGAACAGAATCCCAAATGTTATGAGTGGGAATGGGCCTTAAAGCCCCTCCCATTCCACTCCCTGCCGTGGGCAGGAACACCTTCCACCGGACCAGGTTGCTCAGGACCCCACAGAATTTTGAATGGAGGATAATTTGCTCACACACGAGCCCAGAAAGCAATGTTACATTTCCTACAGATTCAAAATTAGCCCTGCAGATGGTTTTCTCAATTTTTCTCACATTCTCCTTGTTGGTTTTGCTATTTCAGTCAAAACACATGGGATTTTTTTTTTTTTTTTTGCTTGCCACTGGTTTATTTTTCTGTCTTCCTCTTTTATGAAGCCCATGCTCTCCAAAGTGATCTAGTAACTGCAGATGAGTGACAATTGGGGTGTTTTTATGATTTCCTGTCCTCCTGCAGTGGCAAGGGGTTAAAGTGCACATCCGAGAAGACACGCTGAGCGATTGTTGGTGGCATCTTCCTCATGTATAGTCTTGAGACATCAGGCAGCACCCACACCTTGCCTAAAAATGAGTGATTTATAGACAGCTTTTGCACGAGCCCGAGTGTGCACATTGTGTGTGTGCGTGTGTGTCTGTGTTGTAACAGGGCTGGCTGAAAATGGGAAGAAAACTCCCGGTCTGTGTTTCTGTGCTCGGAAAGATTGCAGAGTTGCCACAAAATTGGCCCCAGAATCTGGTGACCTCTGACTTTCTGACTCAGGGAGTGCATTTCTTGTCCCCCCACAGGTTCCCTAACGTCGATGTTTGTCAGGCTGCCTTGCGGTGGTGTCGGGGTGAGTACCTCCCTTTAATGTGGAAATAATGTCCTGTTTGTTCTCTCCCGGTCCCCTCAGCACCAAAAATTGCTGCTTTGCATTCCATGGGCGGTAATTGCAGCCAGATGCTGCCCATGAGCAGGGGCTGCCTGGGGCGTGGGTGCCGCGGCCTCACGTGCCTTTCTTCCAAAGCAGCCGCAGCATTTCGGAGCTGCTCCGGAGAGCCTGAGCGCGAGGGACACTCAGAGGCATGTTCAGGAGGGAAAACCTCATTTCCCAGGCTGGGATGTTCAGTGGGGAAGGGGTTGCTGTGTTTGGAAGCAGCCCTTGCATCCCAAAGTGCTTTTTTTGCTGCGTGGAAAGCAGGACGTGCTGATGCTGTGCAGCTGTCCCATCCTCAGTCCTGGGGCTCCAGAGCTGCCTGCCTCCCACAGCAGGTGGGAAACGTGGCCGTGAAATAGGACAATATTTGGGAATGTACATTTTCCTGTGAATAGCGAGTTTGCTGTTTCTCTGCCCTGGAATGAAACAGCATTTGGCATCTTTTATTCTCCAGCTCCAGGATAATCCACGTGGATTCTCCAGGAGGTGACTAAAATACCCCTCCATCCCTCGTGGAAAAGCTGAGTGTTACTTTTCAGCTGTCAAATTTCCATATAATCAGGCTTTTTGCTACTGTTAGTTCCCATAAAGCCGAAAAAAACCCAAACCCCAAATACCTTGTTTTGAAGGTTTTCTTGTTTTCTTTTGAAGCCTGAAGGCTTAAAAGTTTCCCTTTCAAGTCAGACTTTCTGCTCCAGAGTTTCTGTGGAGGGTGACAGGACAGAAAATCGTGGAGAACAGGAAGGGGAAAAGAATGAGAAGAGACAATAAAAGGCATTGTGTTTGAAAATTCACAGTGGTAGTTCTGCTGCATAATTGTAGCTCATGAGGTTGAATTTTCAAGGTCTGGATTCTGTTATGGAAATGAAACAAAATTGTTTTCTTCCTGAGTCTTTGCAAAATCGCTGCTTTGAAAATTATCCCGTCAGGAAAAAAAAAAAAAAAAAAGAATAATCGTCGTTTATTCATACCGCCACTCGTGGAGATATTTTATTTTGTATTGTAAATATGCTGCAGTCGCCTAATTCATGGCAAATTTTTGGCCAGAGCTTAAAAGGTTTGGATTTACTCTGCCCTGCAGTCAGGCATGCCATTCAAAGCAAAAAAAAAATTATCATTTGCAAATGAAGACTGAATGGTAACAAGTAGAGACAGTGTCTGAGCCCAGCACGGGCCCAGAAGTCTTGCATTAAATCCCAAATCAGGGCAGGAAACGCCTCGGTGCTGGTATTCCTGATATGCTCCCAGTAAAGATGGTGCTTGCTGCTTGGTTGTCTCCACAGACCCTTAGCATTGCATATTTGCTGACTCTGGTGCAGTGTTATAGCAATCCTATCAGCAAAACCTGTGCCAGGGCCTCCCCACCCTCACAGGGAACGATTCCTTCCCAAGATCCCACCTCACCCTGCCCTCTCTCAGTGGGAAGCCATTCCCCATTGTTTGCCAAATGTATTTTTCAGAGGGCAAACATGATGTCATAAAGTCAAAAGGAAAGGAAAAAAAAATCAAAAATCAGTAGAATAAGGTGGGACAGGTCCTCCTTTGGATTTATACTGGAGCAGGATAAAGCAGAATGATGGGTGATGATTGGAATTCAGGAGCTGAGGGTGTTGTGTGAAATTACAGGCTGGAAAGCTCTGAAATCAGGCTCTTTTCCTGCAAGCAATCAAGTGTGGCTCTCTTCCTTTGGGGATGTTGTGTAAATGAAAAGGAGGGATGGGTCTGGAGAGGGCTGCAGGGCAGTTTTGTGGGGGAGAAGCCCCTGGAGAGCTGTCTTGCCTCGGGATAGAGAATGGAGCTTGGGCAGCCATGAGTTCTCCTCAACAGCGATTGAGATGAAGGACAGGCAAGAGAGTAAATCATAGAATACCCAGAGCTGAAAGCACCCTCAGGATCATTGATCCAACCCCTGGCCCTGCACAGACAGCCCAACAGTCCCACCCTGGGCATTCCTGAGAGCATTGCCCAAACACTCCTGGAGCTCTGGCAGTGAAGCAGCAGGAAAACTGTTCAGAGCAAATCCCTTCATCTCATAACACCTTTCATATTCTCTCTTAGAATTAAAAACTCAGTCTTGGTGAATTGAAATCGAGGAGAGAAAGGCTAAATTCATTCCCAGGTGCTTGGAAACTCTTTTTCCTTGTTGGTTTATCCCAAAAAGCCTTCCCATGGCTGACAAGCCTCCTCCCTTCTGCAGCCTTCTGGTCCTAGCAGGAGAGGAAGAAAGAAAGCACAGAAGCACTGAAATCAATAGGTGTGAGCTCTGAGTGAAACATCACTCATTTATTTCTGCTGATCACTTGGGAATTTTGCTTAGCTTCACTCCACTGCAGCTCACACCCCTTTTTCAACGTCCGACTTCCACGCACCACGGCCTTCCCTAATCCAGGATAATTATAGAAGAATGTTTTGGGAGAAAGGAGGTTAAGCTTTGAAAATGTGCAAGATCATCCCAGCATACTTGCATCCAGATTCTTTAAAACACAAAAAAGGCTTGATTTTAGGACAGCTGATAAATTTGTTTTCTTTACTGTGTAGTGTTTTGCTACGCACATTCTAAAAATATCTGAAGACCTGCATCATTTTTCTGCACGTGTTCTAAAAACTCCAGAGGTGTTTGTGTTGTTGATCTTCTCCAGAGTAGGTGATTCTATTTTTGGGTGCAAGGGCTTTGATTAGAGCATATCAACAATTGTAACTATGCAAGCAAAGTAAGTTCTTGCAGAGCAGAGAGCACAGAAAGGACTTTTGTGGAATGGAAATGAGGAGGAACTAATTAGGGAGTCAGAGGAACAGAATGTGAGAATTATTTAATTGAGAGCAGGAGGAGACACGGTGGGGTGTCTTCCTCTGTGAGGGAAGAGCAGAACTCCTTCACTTTGCAGGGTCTGGAGCTCTGGTACAACCTGTGTCTACCTGTCCTGGTGCTTGATTTCTTAGCTGTGTATTTTTTTCAGTAGAATTTTATTGTATTTTTATTCAGTAGAATAGTAAAATCTTCTGTGAGGTGCTCATTTAATTCTGAGGTAGCTGCACATTAGTGGATAGGAAAGTTTACAGTGTGCGTAGGAGGAATTTGCAGTGTGAGTAGGAGCCTCATTGTGGATATTAATAAAAAGACCTCAGGTTTTCCTTAAAGGAAGGAAATAATTGTAAGGAAATTGTAATTTTTATTATGAGGAAGGAAAAACTCTTTGGGTTTCATTTTGGACATTCTTCCTGGAATGCTCCTGGCAGGAGCCTGGTTTCTGCTAGGGCCTGGACGTGGCAGTGCTTGGCTCTGGCACGGAAGAATCCTGTCTGTTATGGGAAAAACTGGCCCCAACAGCCATCTGAGGGTCTGTTGGCCCCTTAGGACACGTGAATTTGGGTATTTTGTATTTCCATTCCTCTGGTGCCTCACAGGGAATGAAGAGGGCCCATGGAAGGAGCCCTGAACTCGCTGTGCCCAGGCAGGAGGGGAAGCTCTTCCCTGCTGGTGTCCTGAGGTATTTTATTCCAAAGACCAAGAAAAATGGGTTAGGTTTGCTTGAAGATGGGTTAAATGTGCCCAGAGATGGGGTAGATATACTCGCTGGTGGTTAGATCCAGTGACAGGAGGCCAAAGATGGACCCTCACAGAGCACCAGTGCTCTGGTCAGTGGGGAGAAGCAGCAGCTTGGGCTTCTTCCCACCTCTTCAGGGGCTTTTGGAGAGACCTGGTGAGGGCAGTCCCATCTTCTGCATGTGTGCAGTCCTGATCCAGGATTCCTGGAGCTGTCGTGTGTAACTCAAACTCCATCCTGCTGCTGTTCCCATGTTACTGCCCAAACTTACTTTCCCATGTTACTGCCCAAACTCCTCCTCCAGAGGAGCCCTGAGGCCACAAGTAGTCATTGCAGGGCTCTCCCACAATGCAGTGGCATTGCTCAGAGGCTTTTTGGTGTTCTCCAAGTGCTTTCCTAGTTTATTGTGGCTTCCAAAGCATCCTCGGAGTGGATGCTACCAGAAACCGTCTATGATCAGAGCGGGAATCACTTCCAATGACAGCTTCAGCATGGCTGGGAAGAAGGTGGATCAGTCCTCTGTGGGGCCACTTGTGTCTCCTCACTGCTCAGTGAGCCAGGCACAACGAATGATCTCTTTCTTCCCATCTCTGCTTTTTGCCATTGTTTCCATAAATACACTCAGGGCACAGTAATATGTGAAAAATAGCTGGTGGTCCTTCCCGGTGAGGAATGTCCCATTTATCTGGTGACACGATCTGGAACAGCAGCAACACGGGCATGCCTGCAGGCTGCCTTGCCTTGCCTGTGGCCTGTTTCCACATTTTCAGGGGGGAAATGTGGTGATCTGTGTAATATTTAGTGTTGAAGCAAATCTGTGTGGTCAGCACGGGATGTTTGTTGTTCGGGTGGGTGAGCTCGTGGCTCTCCAGGGAAGCTGCTGTCACTCCTGGGCAGTCATCTTTTAAATGCCCAACACTAATCATCCCTCTTTATTGTGGATTTTTTTTATTATAAAGGATCATTGAATTATTTCATAAACCTTTTTATTTCGTCTGGGATCAGCAGCAGTTGAAGAGAAATGCTGATTCTTTGGTCACAGAGTCACAGAATCACAGAATGGTTTGGGTTGGAAGGGACTTTAAAGACCATTTCAGTCCATCACCTGCCATGGGCAGGGATACCTTCCACTAGCCCAGGGTGCTCCAGCCTGACCTTGGACACTTCCAGGGATCCAGGGGCCGCCACAGTTTCTCTGGGCACCCTGTGCCAGGGCCTCCTGACCCTCACAGGGAACAATTCCTTCCCAGTATCTGAAAGAAACCCCCTCCCTTTCAGTTTAAATCCATTCCCCTTATCCTATCACCCCTTGTGAGTGGTGTCTTTATAAGATAGGGGTCTCTTGATTCCTGGCTGTCCTCATTGCTCCTCACCTGGTTCCTGCGTGTCCCCATCAGGTCGACAGTGACACCATTTGGAACGAGGTGCACTCGTCGGGCGCTGCTCGCCTGGCCGTGGGCTGTGTCATCGAGCTGGTGTTCAAAGTGGCCACAGGAGAACTGAAGGTATGGAAACAGCCCTCAGCTGTGCTCTGTGCAGGGCTCTGCTCGGGGCTCTGCCATGTAGCAGCTCCAGGACCTTTTCCCCCTCCACAATGAGGGAAAGCGTCGTCCACTGCTATGACCTTGTGAGGAATCCATCAAGAGCAACTCCAGAGTTCCCAAGCAGGATTAAGGCTTCTGGCTGCAACCCCTGTGTCCATCCTTGTCCCTCTGACCTTTTCCTTTCCTTGTTTTTTGTGTGCAGAATGGATTTGCTGTTGTCCGGCCCCCGGGTCACCACGCGGAGGAGAGCACACCCATGTGAGTATGGGATTCACTGACTTCATCCAGGGCTCCTTTGGTGGGGGATCCACAGCTAGAAATTCCAAAGGAATTCTGTTAGGTTATCGCTGTGGAATTTCTGTTTATTGCTAGATGAGATGTGTGATGTTCAAAGCTCCCCAGATTCTCTGGAGCAGGGTAAGATCCTGCTTAGTGCTTTCAGGGGAGTGTTTCCTAGCAAAGATCAGCATTGGGTTTGGGCAAGTGTGGGACATTCCCTGTTTCCCTAGAGCCTGCTGCTGGAATTCAGCACTTCCAATGGGAAATAGATCTGGTGGAAGGTGTCCCTGCCCATGGAACGAGATGAACTTCAAGGTCCCTCCCAACACAAGCCTTCTCATGTTTCCAGGAAGAAGAGTGAGAGCAAAAGGAACTCCTTCCTCTTGTGTTTTGTCTAGGTGATGGATGCAGTGGGACCACAGGAAGCTGTAATTAACACCTCTTTTTTCCTCTTGTCTCCCCTCTCCAGGGGTTTCTGCTATTTTAACTCTGTGGCAATTGCAGCCAAGCTGCTCCAGCAAAGGCTCAATGTGAGCAAAATCCTCATTGTGGACTGGGTGAGTAAATGCCCCTTCTTTCCCTTTGGGAGAGCAGGTGGAAATTATTCTGGGTGGGTTTCTTCTTGCAAGAGCAAGCTCTGTAAATCAGTGAAAAACTTCTTGCCTGTGGTCTGCAAGCCAAAATTTGGGGTTTTAATTGAATACAAGTGTTCTAATCAGAGAAAAAAATCTTAAAGGGACCAGAATTAAAAAAAAAAAAAAAAAAAAAGAAAGGGCTTCTTTGGGATTCTGCTGTGGCAACGTTAAGATTTTTATTTTTTATTAGATTTTCTGTGGCTAGGAAGGCATTGGAGTAACTGGGGATCAGTCAAACATATTGGTTCTGTTGCCACAAATAACCCATGGGTTAAACCCACAAGTTAAAATGCATTTATTTGTCTTTTGGACTTACTGGATGGATGGTTTTTTCCTCACTTCCCACCTGTTTTTCCTGTCAGGGAGGGACATTTGAAATAGCAGTCCTGTCCCAGGCTGTGTTTGTGCACCACACAGCTCCCTCAATAGGGGAGCTCTCGTGGGTTGTGTTGTTTGACCTGGATCCAACAGATCCAATTTGTGTCAGTGTTCACCCCACAGACTGACTAAAGATGCAGATCTGGGGCACCAAATATCCCAGTATCTCCATCTGCCAAGACTGGTATCGATCCAGTTCTTTCCATCCAGAAATGAGTCCTCAGTTCGATAGACAGTTGGGATTGTGTTTATCCCATGTGTTAAACGAGGAGTGTAATCTCAGACTAGGTGTGCAAAACAGGCTATTCCCATTCCCGAGAAACTGCTTCAGCCAGGTTAGAGAAAACAAAGCTCAACAGCAAGGAAAAGCCCTCCAAATCCCGAACTGATGCCTTTAATCCGTGTTTTTACTGAAGGATTAACCTCCCTGGTGTGATCCCTGTCCCTGCAGGATGTCCACCACGGGAATGGTACTCAGCAGGCCTTCTACAACGACCCCAACGTCCTTTATATCTCACTCCATCGCTACGATGATGGCAACTTCTTCCCAGGCAGTGGCGCTCCGGATGAGGTGAGCACGTGGATCCCAGAGTCCTGGACTCAGAGGAGCTCCTGCCACCTTGTCAGAGCTCCTCAGGACTTTGTGTTCCCATCTAAGGACAAGCCAAGTCCGTGTGATGCAGCAGCCACGGGCACGGTGTCCTGGCTGGGGCTGGTGGGACGGCAGCAAGTGAGTCACTGCAGTTAAGATCTCCAGCCCCTGAGGGACAACCTGTTCCAGAGGAGCCCTCTGCCAGCGGTCCCAGCACTCCCTGTCCTGTTCAGGATTTCCCGCTTCTCAGCAGAAGTTGTTTCTTAGATGCTGAAGGAACAGATTGTGCATGGCTGCACCACCCACACTCAGTTTTCCTGGCACAGCCATGGAGCCTGTCCACCTCCCCTTCTCCACCTCCCCTTCTGCTGGCCCTTCTCCACCTCGCCTTCTTTCTCCTGTCCTGTCCAGGCATCGCTCACCACCGCCAAGGCTGCATCTCCACCCCAAAATTGTGGGATTTGAGGGCCAGTCATGATGCTGCTGGAGCAAACCCCCCCTTTCCTGGTAGTGTCCTCAGAGCCTGCAGCAGGAGCACTGGGCCAGCGGAGCTGAGAGCTGAGCTCTGGATGGATACATCCTTCCTTTCCCTCTGACATGGCAGGAAATATGGTCCTTCAGAGTGATTTAGCAAAGGGAAATTTTATGGAATACTTAGAGTGCTCCGAGACTCTCCAGGTGACATCTGAAAACTTCTTCCCCTGTCAATTTAATATTTTCTCATTAGAAAACATCAGCATTTCCATTTCAACCTCTAAAGAAACTTAAATGCGACGTGATGCTGCTCCATCACCTCTTTGTAGTGAATGAACAGTAGCCCTTTGTATCAGGCTTAATTCCTGCTTTTTAGCGATCTGGTTTACAAAAAGAGTCATTTTTAGATGTGTCATTTTAGACCAAATAAAAGAAAGGATACAAAACAAGTTTGATTTAAGCCAACGATGGATAAATAACCCACCCCTGTGTTTTTCTAGCAAAAATATTTGCACCAGTATGAGGAATAATGTGCAATAAAAGCCTTGCAGTTTTATCCTTTGATTTTTCACTTCTTAATTCTATTTTTTTTCATATGCAAACACCTTCTTGGCAAAAAAAAAAAAAAAAAAAACCAAAAAACCAACCAAACAAAAAAACTGGAAACCCCTGGTTTATTTTTCAGTTTTCCCCTCTCTCAGGTAGTTGCAGGCAGGGCAGATGGGGACATTTGCAGTACAAGCAAGGAGAGGGATGTATTTACATCTCCCACCCACATGTCCCTCACCCAGCCAAAATCCCTTCTCTGTGAATCCTATTTTCCTCCAGCAGAGGGGGAGCTCACTCTGATGAAAATACACTTTTTCCTCCAGTTGCAACTGTAGTGAAATATAAAATATGCTCCTGAATCAAGCATAAAATGAATTATGGGAAGGTATTGCATGCAGCACACTCTGATGCAGAAAAATCAAGAGGGTGCAGTTGATGATGGGGTGTTTTTTTGGGTGAGCAGCAGTCGAACACCACTGGTCCTCAGCTCCCATAAAGATCTGAGCGTGGAGGAGCTTTATTCTCCCTCTTGTTTCAGGGATCAGAGACTAATCGACCTCACTACTGAATCCAAATCCAAATTCGACTGGGAGAACATCAAAACAGCAAAGATGTGTTGCCAGAATTTGCTAATTAAGAGTCCCATTTCCCTTTTCCAGGTTGGCACAGGAGCAGGAGTTGGTTTCAATGTTAACATGGCATTTACTGGTGGTCTGGATCCGCCCATGGGAGACACGGAATATTTAACTGCCTTCAGGTACTACAGAATTTTCCCTCTCACAAATGTATTTTTCACCTCAACTGGCTTTCTTTTTCCTCGTGCCATCCTCTGTGATTTTGCTTTTGATAAGCTTTAAAATTTTGATATTCTTCATCCAAGAGAGGCCCTGGCACAGGGTGCCCAGAGCAGCTGGGGCTGCCCCTGGATCCCTGGAAATGTCCAAGGCCAGGCTGGACACTGGGGCTGGGAGCAATCTGGGACAGTGCAAGGTGTCCCTGCCCATGGCAGGGGGTGGCACTGGATGAACTTTAAGTCTCCTTCCCACCCAAACTGTGCCATGATTTTTCTTAGCCACTGTCCTGTCCCACTCCTGGCTCCCCTCTGCCATGGGGTCCACCTGACCTCTCCTTTAAGAATGTGAAGTGCTTTTCTGTCCTCACACTGGGTTTAGTGCACCTCTGGTGGCCTAAATTCAGGCAGACACACACTTGCCAGAAGACAGGGTGTGAATTTCTGAGATACCACCTTCATGGAACGGCATTAAATCCAGGAGTGTTATTTTCATCTCTTCCCTGTTCCATCCTGTTAGGCTGAGCAAAAAACACCTTTTCCCCCTCTTCATTCTGCCATCATAAAGCCCCCAGAGAGCACACACGATTTAAAATGACACCACATCACTGCCATTTGTGTCACTCCCGGCTCAAGAAGGCAGCACTTTGCTCCAGAGTGGAAGCCTGGCTATCCCAGCAGTCCCCAGGTTGGATCTCTTTGCTAGCCAGAGCACCCGGAGCTGGGGACGTTCATTATTAATTGAGTGTCCAGGCTCCTGGAAGAGGCTCGGGGCTGCACAGTGAGGCCTTTGCCAGCCATTCCTGGGCTCTGCTTGCCTGGGCACTGCAGCTATTTAGGGAGCAGCCTTTGGAGTGGGTCACAGCCCTTGTTTGGGGGAGTTCTGGGGGAGCTGAGGGATGCTCCTCCCAGAGCCTGCACACCTTCAGTTTAACCATAAGTTAAACGAGAAGCTTTTTTTTCATCCTGTGCCAAGTTTGGCCATGATAGTACATTATCAAGTGACCTTTTTAAATCTTAACCAGCTCCTTTGAAAAACATTTTTCCCCCCCAACCCCCGAATCTTTCTATTGATTTTAATGTAAAATAACGCTTTGAAGTTTGCAATTTATAGTCCCCCGAGAGTTAGAAAGTGAAGGGATTGGGTCATATATCCTATTTTTTCCCCCTTCTTTTCTTGCTTTAGCCCCTTGAGACAATACATGCCTTCAAGGCAGCACCTTGTTATTCCACCCCGTCGAATGCCACGTTGCATTTGCTGGGGATCAAACCGAAGATGAAGAAAAGATAAGAAAATTGGCCATAATGAACTCCAGAAGCAGGAGGCATTTTCACCATGAACTTGGAAACTCACAGTGGAGAACTGAGCTTTAATTCAAACCAGTCCGAATGCCAAACTGTGAGGCTTTGAAGTCTGGAGAGGAATCAGTGGAAATCCTTTGAGCTAGGCAAAGATACTGATAGACTTTTTCTTTTTTCTTTTTTTTTTTTTTAAGCCTTAACTCTTCACATGCCTGTCTATTTTTGGGGAAAAATGTCTTTCTTCTGTGTAAAAGGAGCAGATTTAAATAAGCAATGTGCTCCTCATTTTTTGTTGTTGTACTTCAGGAAAAGCCAATGTGTGGGTTCGAGAAATGAATAACTGAGATAATTGTCCTTCTAAACAAGAGAAATGAGGGAATAAATAAATCCCAGTGAAACCTCTCATCCCCACACTGAAAACCCGTTTCAGAGTGGGTTTGCTCCACTCAGGAAAGAGGTGGGAACTCACATCAGTGATTTTCATCCTCTCTCCAAATGTTATTTCCCCAGTCTTGGGGTGCCCAAACTCTCCTGTCTTCTGGATGGTCCATAATGCCATCGAGACGTATCAGAAGTGAGAAGAGGAGTTAAAAATGAGGTCTTCCCTGCTCTTTGTCACTTGTTGCCCTCCTGACCTGGGGCTGAAATCACTACCTGCCCCAGCTCCAGGTTGGGGTGTCCTGTTTTTGTAGGGGGGGAGGGGGTGATCGGAAGGGATCTGGGGAGTTTTTTGGGAGCCTGGAGCTCCTGCACCCTGTGGTAGCTGTGGCTGTGCCAGAGTCAGCTCCACATCCCGCATCTGAAAC
This sequence comes from Anomalospiza imberbis, assembly GCF_031753505.1. Classification (NCBI taxonomy): domain Eukaryota; kingdom Metazoa; phylum Chordata; class Aves; order Passeriformes; family Viduidae; genus Anomalospiza; species Anomalospiza imberbis. The sequence goes on from NC_089687.1 coordinate 37,781,449, forward strand.
CACCCCCCGAGTGTTTGGACAACCCCAGATTTCACAGATCAGGCAGAAGTGGGGTCAGTTTAATGGGAAAAAGGCAGGGCACGTCGTTCCCAAAGTCCTGAACTCCTCAGAACGTCCCCGGTGCCTCCGCTGTTGTTCATAGTTACAGAAACAAACAGTTGTAAAATTCAGAGGGGTTTTTGGGACCAGGATTTGCTCTTACCTAACATTTTACATGAGCTGAAATCCTGTTTGTCTCTCTCAATCCTCCTGATCCAGGTGCAAACCCGGCTAAGAGACCTGCAGGAAAAATGGGAAGGCTCAGGCAGGTTCCTTACTACACAGGAGCAGCAATTAGCGAAATTAAGAATGTTTTATCTGCAGGAGTTTCCCTCTGAATTTACTGCAAGGAAGTTTTCCTGATGATGCCAGCAGTTGTGTTGTGTCTGAGAATTTGTTCCCCTGTCCCAGTAATTCCACCATAATAATTCCAGCCATAACTCTACGTACAGCTCGATTCCACATTCAGCTTTATTTAAAACACCTCAACCAGAAGGAAAAAGCCAGGACTGTGCTTCCCCCTCCTCCTGCTGCTTTCAAAAACCATTAAACAAGTTCAGAAAGCAATTTTAGGGGCACTTGGGTTTTTCCCCTCAGTCCATAAACCATTTCAGGAGTGAGGACGAGGATGAGGGGGAAGAGATGATGTTTTGCCTGGAACGATTGTTGCTGTATTTTCAATTTCATGCTCTCCCCATGCTGATTTCATCCCCAAATTCCTAATCCCTTTTGACACAGTAAACGACCATGGAGAAGCAAAGACTGGAATTTTCGGGAAGCCGGTTAGCCTGAGGAGCAGTGGATAACATTTTTATTTTATGTATATAAAATATGTAACCTGTATAAAACCATATATACATAACATATCTAGAAATACACACATGATATATTTGAAATATAAAATATACCAATAGATACATAAATATATGCATAATGTAAATATATACACTTAACATATATAAATTTATACATAGCACATATAAAAATATATATAAAACATACATGTGGCCAAGAGTGGGAAAAAGTCTCTAAAAAAGTGTTCAGCCTTCTAAGTTTCACCAATTTACTCACTGCAATTGAGCATTTAAAGCCCAAAATAATCCTCTGTAGGATTGTTTCATCTACCTGTCATTTATTAGGCATTTAATTGGGGAATTGGCTAATGCCAGGCTAAAAATTGTTCATTCAGCCTTCTGGAAAACAGATCTAAAATTGCATTTTTTTTTCCTCTCTCCCAAGTGATTGCAGAACACAGTGGGGAGGCTTTGCTAGTTCCAGCCATCAGTTTGCTTTCGTGTAGAGCTGTACAGCTCAGCTGTAACCAGGCAAATAAAAGGATTTCATTTATTTAAAGCAAGCAAAACAAGCTTCTGAAATTGGGGAAATTTCAGTTTCCTTGTTTTTTAAAAAATTCTACATGGATTGAATGAATATTCAGTGTTAGGAATATTCATTCCTCAGTGAATAACTTTACAGCCACCTCAGCCATTCCTTAAAAGACCCAGTTCCAGGCAGAACTGCTTATCTCCTGGGTAATAATTGGAATTTCTGGCTTTTTTAGAGTCTCATCAGCAGGGCAAAGCCACGGGTTTGTTTGCGGTTTAATCCTTGTTTCCTCTGAGGGTTTGGCTTTCCTGGGGTGGATCTGAGCGAAGGGTTTGGTTTTATCTGTGGACAAGGGAAAGTTAAAGAGCGAGAAGCTGAAAGAGTTGTGTCCAAAACGTTGTCTACAGATGGAATCTCAGAAACACACCAGATTTTTGTCATTTTTTCTTACAATTAAAAAGACAAAGTGAGGGAGTTCTGGCTTTGACCCTCCTGGATCAAGTTTTACAATCAGGGAGAGCATCAAACAGAGTTGGGGCTGGAGCTCTGGGATGCTGGTATGGTACTGGAATTAGGAGAAGGGCTTTTTCTCTCCTGGCCCTGGCAGGGTTCGGGGTTAGCCCTGGGGGCTCTGTGGCTGTGCTGGAGGAGTCACTCTGTCACTGTCACCCACAGCCACCTCCAGCTGTGGGGTCACCAGCTGCCCCATTCCTCAGGAGCCTCTGTGCTTGGCAGCATTGGACACCCGAGCCAGGGCTTGGAATGAGATGGTGTTTGAGGTCCTTCCCCACCATGCTGTGCTCCATGAGCTGTTCCCCCCATGGAACCATGGTGCCATGGGTTGCTCAGTGCTGATGGACCATCCCCACACCTTGGGGGTGCAGGTTTGGGCTGGCTCTGGTGATCCCACACTTCCATGAGATCCTAGCAGCTCCCACGGCATCGTAACTCGGGGAGGGGGGGGAAATAAATCTGATTATTTGAGCAGTTTTCCTTGGGTTAGGAATAAAAAAGCTCAGGAAAAATAAACCCTTGGCTGCTGCCCTTGCTCTGGAATTGCTGCTTCAGGCCTTGGTGAGGGAGGTGGTTTCTCCTAAAAAATTCTGTGGGTTCCACCAAACTGTAATCTCACGAGCCAGAACTGTGCTCTTGTCTTCCTCACGGAATCATCCCCCAAGGACAAAATGGAGAGGGGCAGTCACGTTGTTAGAAGAGAAAATTCAAATTCCTTGTTGGGATTTTGTGTGTATTAAGGGAAAATGATATCCCTTTTTTCTCACAGAGGTCCCTGTGTCTGCACACGGAAATTGGTGATATTGCAGGAGGCTCTGGGGTTGCTGTGGCAAATAGTTGGGAAGAAAATAAAGCTTGGAGGTGTGGGGGTGGTTTTGTGGTGTCTGGATGCCTGTCCCTGCTCCGTGGTGGCTGTGGAGACTTGGAGATGGATGTGCTCAGTGCCTGGCAGAGGTTGATGCCCTGTTCTGTGGAGGGGCACAAGCTCAGCTGGATGTCACGAGCTGCTGACTCTGGCAGATGTCTCGTGGCCGTTTATTATCTTCATGGCAAAACCTGGGAGCTTTTATGAGCGTTCTGATAGCCCTTGAGCCATCTCAGCACAGAACAGGCCCCCCGGGCTCTGTTTTCAGAGCATCACATAAAGACTCGACTCAATAAACCGTGAGGCTCTCGTGTGTGCGAAGATTTACAGGTCCATGCTTTGGGATGTGGGTAAAATAACTTCAGTTCATGCTGTAGAAAGTTATCCTGACTGTGGCTGTTCCTAGGATGGGGAAATGGGAAAATTACAGGTCAGGTTGCCCTAGGGATACATCCAGAATTCAGTAGGTGCAGTTACAATGGAAAAAAAAATCAGGAAGTGTGTCTTGATGCGGGGAATGGGATGTTTGCAACCTCACGTAGGTTTTGAGGAGAAATTGTGGAGTTTGGAGAGAGAAAAACCACAGGTATAAAGGTCTTTTGGTGAGAAACCACTGGAACAGATCCCTTGTTTCATTGAAATACAACTTCAGTAATCAATAGGATGGGGATGCGGAACAATTCCATCCATTTTTTAGTGAACAGAATGTCAGAGGATGGGGAACTGGCATTGGGAGAGGTGGATTTGGGTGGGCTATTTGCATTCTAAAGCTGTTCTGCCCCATGGGACACTCCCAGCCTTTCGCTGTGGGAAATGAGAAGTGCAGCAAGGGAGGAAGGAATCACATTGCAAAGCCTAGAGGAGATGTTTTGAGGGAGGACTTAGACATAATGCCTTGGGGTGAGGTTTCCCAGGTAGTTTTGCAGCCTGTGCCACATGCCCTCTTATTTTACCCTTATTCCCATGTATGGAAATCAGGATGTGATCCCAAATGGAAAACACAAAGGTTGACAACTCATTGCCCTGCTCAAAACAAGAGGTAGAGGAAATCCCAGGGAATGCAAGGAGTTCTTCCAGCCAGGCTCTCACCTTGTAGGGAAATAGGTGGGCTTTGCTGCCATGGAATAAGGGTTTGGTGAGAGGGTTTAAGCACCCCTGCCTTTGCTCAGGAGCCACCCTAACGTGTGTGCTGTGGATATTCTGTGTTGCAGGACAGTAGTGATGCCCATTGCCAACGAGTTTGCCCCAGATGTTGTGCTGGTGTCATCTGGTTTCGATGCAGTGGAAGGGCACCCCACACCCCTGGGAGGATATAATCTGTCAGCAAAATGTAAGTGGGGGCTTTACTTCTGCTGCTGTCTTGTGGACTAAAGGACAGGTTCTCAGATTTTACTTTGCAGGCTCTATTTCAGATCTTTCATTTCAATGGCAAAATGTCCATCTTTTTTCTTTGAATTTTCATGGCATTTATCTTCTTATAATGCATATTTTGGCCTGGCTGAAGCCTTAATTTTTTAATTTTTTTTTAATGTTGCATAGTTAAACTTTGAAATATTCAATATATAGCATTGTGTAATCTATTTGTAGTCACATCTCTGCTGAATTAGAGAGTTATGCTGGCATTAATATAAAATTGCAAAAAAAGGCCATACCAGCTGTAAACACTCTCATTGCCACCACAAATCCATTTCTTCCTCCAGGACACCTGATTAAAATCTTGAGTTGAATATTTTTGCTCTCCACCTTTGAATTAATTACAGGCACCCACAAACCCTCCTTTTTGCTTCAGGTCTGGGATGTTTTTGGGAGATGCACTGAAACTCCCCACCCCCCGGCCCCAGGTTACGTGGAGTTTACCTGGCACCGTTTACTTCAAATTAATCCAGAGGACAGTTTTCTTGAAAAAGGGTTTTACTACTATTTTTTAAGAGTTTGTTCCAGCCAGGAAAGTTGTTCTCTACAGCGAACTTTAAAACCTCGTAAGGGAACTGAACCTGTAAACTTTATATAAGAATAAAGTGAAATAGGTTTACAAGAGGCAAGTTCCTTGAGATATGCAGAAACACTTTGGAAAGGAAAGGTCTTGTTTACCTGCTGGTTGAATTTGCCCTGCTCTGCTCCTCTCACAAAACCAGTTATGGGCTCTGCAGTGGATGGTTTTCTCTGCCTGGTAATTTGTTAATTTGCCGACTCGCAAAGGGGTTCTCTCCAAAGCAGAAAGCAGGCAGTGGGGAGGGAGGGTAGAAATTCCCTGGCTTTTCCTTTGTTTGGCTTTTTGATTTTTTTTTTTCCTCCTGGAGGGGGAAGGTTGCTTTGAGGACACGTTTTTTAAATCCTCGCCGCTTGGTTCTGTTTTGTTTAAAGGGGGCAGAAATGTATTGTGTGTCATCTGATCAAAGTGCCGGGTGCCCCTGGAATTTTTATAGCATATTATGGACGGGAAGAGCTGTCTGCTGAGAACGAGATGTCAAACCTAAATCTCTCTGGGGCACTGCGCTGCTGCTATCCCGACCCAAACTGGGCCGATTCCCCTTCCTCCTCCCTCCGCCAAAGCAACAGCCAGCAGAAATCCGCCCCTTTCTCTGCTTCCAAAGGGAATGTTGGCTGCTGGCTTTAATTTGGGGTGCTGAGTGGTGGCAAGGGGAGGTTGGTGATGCTCTCAGCTGGGGTGGTGCCGGTGGGGGACACACAGATCCATCCCAGGGAAGCCACAGCTGGAATCGCGCGGCGAGCGCGTTAAAGCCCAACCTGGCTCGTGTTATGCGCCGAGCCTTTTCAAATCCCCGCTGGGTTTTTAATATGATGTAATTCCTCTCCCTAATTCTTTGATCCTCCGCCAGGAGCCCGATTCCAGCCGCCACCTTTGCCCTTCTCCTGCATTTCCTCTGTTCCCTCGTTGCAGGTTTCGGGTACCTGACGAAGCAGCTGATGGGCCTGGCCGGGGGCCGCGTCGTGCTGGCCCTCGAGGGTGGCCACGACCTCACTGCCATCTGCGACGCCTCGGAGGCCTGTGTGTCTGCCCTGCTGGGAAACGAGGTACAGGCACCCACAAAACCCACTCCCCCCTCGGGTTTGGGCGTCTCATCCTCCCGTCTGCCAAGTTTCTGTCATTGTTTTGTGTCCTTCTGACACTTGGTGTTTAAAAGAGTGTTTGTTTTATGCTTAAAAACCACCTGTGCTTTGCAATCCGTGCAATGAATGAAACAGCTAAGAATGATTTTTGGGTTTGTTCTTTCTCCAAATAATTTGCTTTGTGCTCTTTGAAAAACAACTCTTTTAATTAATTTCTAAATTCATTGTGCAAGTCTTCCCTTGTCTTTGCTCCCCTCTCTAGTCCTACAGTCTGTGCCTGCTACATGGGGCAGGTTGCTTGACACAGTTTGCAGCTGGATTTTTTCCTGGGAGTTACATTTTCTATTTTCTGTACATTGCTGTGTAGGAAAAGCCTTGGCTGTGTCAGAAAAATTGGCCAGAAAGGTTAGGGGGCTGGTTGCAACATAAGAGCCAGACAGAGAAATACAGCAAGATGTTGGATTCTGTAGAGCTCAGGGTATTTTCCCACAGAGAAAATTTTAGGTACTCCATCTTTTCTGCCTTTTCCCTCCACTTTTAGTGTCAGTGGGATGAAAGAAGGAACACTACATCTACACATCTTTGAAATCCTTGCAGGGGTGTTGACTCCACCACTGCCCTGGGCAGCCTGACTGAATGCCTGAGCACACTTCCCATGAAAGAATTTTCCCTAATATCCAACCTAAACCTCCTCTGGTGCAACTTGAAAACATGTTTGATACGGTTACTTTGGGCTGAGGTGCAGCACCAGAGGAGCCGAGCAGTGGGTCTGTCTCCAGTGGGAGCTGATTTCTGGGGAGGGTTGTAGTTCAGTGGCCATCAGGTGTCTGGAAAGATGGAGAGGGAGCTTGGATCTGCATGGAGGTGTGGAGCAGTTTGACTTCCAGCCTGTTGGAGAAGTGTTCTGTCTTGGAGTACCCACGCTCAGCGTTAGGTGGGAGGCTGGAGATAAACCAGCTGGGATTCATCAGAAGCACCTTCTTCCATCATCCAGCATCCCAGCTCCCAGTGTCCAGGGAGCATCCTGCTCCTTGTGCTTGGCCAGGCTGTTCTGAGAAGGCTCTGGGCACGGGGAATGGCTTCAGCCTGCACTTGGGACAGCTGAAAACTCAGGAGGCAGCTGCCACACCAGCATGGAAACAGGGGGGTTCCAGTGGTGGGACACTGGCACAGGTTTCATAGAGAAGCTGTGGCTGCCCCTGGATCCCTGGAAGTGTCGAAGGCCAGGTTGGATGAGGTTTGGAGCAACTGCTGGGATAGTGGAAGGTGTCCCTGCCCCGGGCAGGGGTTGGGACTGGATGAGCCCTAAGGTCCCTTGTAAGCCAGACCTCCCTGGGATTCTGTGAGGTGTTTATTGCAGCACCCATGTGTTTTAAGTGGTCTCTACAGACAATTCCTCTGGCTCCAGCCACCTCTGGGTGCAGGATGCACTTTGAAAGGGAAGCAGTGGGACTAACACCTGGAGGATGTCGTTCCTCCTGCTCAGTGTGCTCCTAGGATCACAGGAGGCTGACTGCAACCACAAGCAGTAGATAAATGCTTGATCCTAGCCATGGGTGTGTTTGGGAGTGTGAGGCTGTGGGGAGAGCTCAGCACTCAGGATACCTTGGATGCTGTGAGCTGCCTGAGTGATTTCATTGAGCAGAGGAATTATTGATCCTTAAAGGTAAAAAACATTTATTATTTTAATCATGGCTACAAGGACACTTAAACACAGACCTGCTCTCACTTGTCCTAGGTGGGCTGTGCAGATAGGGTAATATTTCCTGGCTTACCCACACATCAGAAAGCAGGAAACGCTCGTTTTATCCAGGTCTTTCCTCGAACCTTTTGAAGGCAAGGGAGCTGGGGGGAGCGGCTGCAGCTCTGTGCTGCGGCCCTTTGATGCGGTTTGATCTACAGCGTGTCGGAGGATCCTGCCTGCACACACATGGACAGGCAGCTGTGGCCAGGGCAGGCTGCAGGGAGCTGGGCCGGCTCAGAAGCCGGCCGGGAGCTCCACTGGGGCTTTTAGGAAATGAGGGGAACAGTGCCAGTCCCCTGAGCACGGCGTCCACCGGCGGAGATCAAAACTCCTGCATCGGGAGAAGCACGGAGCGAACGCAGGAGCCAGCTCCTTTCCAACCTGCCAGGAAATTAAACCAGAGCTGGGGCTGTGCAGCTGATTACTGCACTGGGGAGGGGGTCAGGGCTGGGGAATGGAGCTGCACTGCTGTGCTGGCAGAGCTGAGCAATGCTCACAGGGCGTCAGTGGATATCTGGGGTGGGAAATCGGAGAAAGACTCTGATACAGTCTGAGAGAGTTTGGGTTGTTCAGCCTGGAGAAAGCTCCAGGGAGAAGTCTTCCCGTGCTTAAAATGGCTCCAAGAGAGCTGTACATGAATTTTAGACAAGGTTCTGATGGGACAGGAAAAGGGGGAATGGTTTTAATCTATTTTAACCACAGAGGGTGGGGTTAGATGGGATATCGGGAAGAAATTCTTGGCTGTGAGGGTGCTGAGGCCCTGGCACAGGGTGCCCAGAGCAGCTGTGGCTGCCCCTGGATCCCTGGCAGTGCCCAAGGCCAGGCTGGACACTGGGGCTTGGAGCCACCTGGGATAGTAGAAGGTGTCCCTGCCCATGGCAGGGGGTGAGATGAGATGAGTTTTAAGATCCTTTCACCCCCCAGCATTCCCTGATTCCATGATTTCGAGGTCTGGTGATGGCAGTCCAGAGCTAGCCACCGTTCCTCTCCCCTTACTCTGCAGAGCTGCTCAGTCCATCGAGGGCATCACCAGCCTCTGCCCTTCAAACAAGAAGTTGATAACCAGGTGCCTCATGCCCAGAGGTTTTTTACTCCCTTTTCCACAGGCTGAGGCTGTTTGTGAGTGTTATTTCAGGAGGAGAAGTGAGCTCTGGAATCAGGAACATGCTTAGTCTCAGTGTCAACCAAGGGGTCTTGGAAAGCTCTTGCTCAGAGACTTATCCAGGAATTGCTTTTGCCTTCACTTAATGTCATACAGAAACCAGTTTGGAGCAGAACTATTTTTAGAGTGGAGAATTAATAAAAAGTGCAATCCATAATTACTGAATCTGGAATGCAGCAACCCATGAAGTACCTATGGAATGGCTACCATGTGCTCATAAGAGCAGTCTTGGCTGCAGCTTCTCTTGGCTTTGAGCGAAGTTAAACTTTGCCATAGATATTTTTAACTATTAAACTCTGGCTCTTCTTTGCTGGGGAGCAGCCATGGTTGGGCTGTTTTCAGCACAGCTAACAGCAGCGGACATCTCTGGTTTTGGACAGCCCACCTTGGAGGTTTGGGATGAATTCATTCATTAGTGGAGAACCTGGAAGGGCAGAAGTGTCTCCTCTACTTGAGTTTTTCTAAAGGAAATCAAATAAATCCTAAAACATTCCTCCAGCAGTGCTTGTCAGGCCTTTCCCTGGGATGGCACAGGCATGTTCCCACTGCAGAATGACTAGTGGAGGGTGTCCCTGCCCGTGGCAAACATGGAGTGGGATGAGCTTTAATGTCCCTTCCCACCAAAACCATTCTGGGATTCAATGGTAACATTCCTTTGGCGTTCCTCTCTTTCTCTCCAGCTGGACCCTCTTCCGGAGAAAGTTTTCCAGCAGAGAGCAAATGCTAACGCGGTGCATTCCATGGAGAAAGTCATCGAGATCCACAGTGAGTGCAGCCCCACGACCCAGCTGGTTCCCTGGGGGACACCCCTTGGGCTTCCCCACCATTCTGCCAGCTCCATGCTCCCACTTCCCAGAGTTCTGGTGCTCACTGCACCCTGAGCTGGATTTGTGCAGCCACAAACTGGTGTTACTGTGGATGGAGCCATTCCCAGCAGGGCTTTAGCCTTAAGGGGGAATTACAGAATCAGAGCACGGGTTAGTTAGGAAAATACCTTCAGGAGGATCCAGTCTAGCGGTTAAGCCAACAATAATTAAAAGCTCTAAAATCTCTGTAAAGGACAGACTGTCCTGCCCTTAGAGGGTGCTCTTACTTCTTCAAAAGCAATTAAGTATCTCTGAAAAACACAAAAGACTCTTGCTGGGTTTTGTGGCACCCATTAATTAGGAGTAGATAGGCATGGAAATGAAGCAGGCTCTCAGGCAAAGGCTGGGATTCTTGGGATGTCCTGTGCAGGGCCAGGAATTGGACTTGATGATCCCTCCCAAGGGGTGATCCCTTTCAAGGATATTCTGTGAGTTTTGCTGGCAGTTGTTGATATTTTAGGTTTATTTAGCTAAGCAGTCTAAAATCATTGCATTGAACCTTGCCTGGAAAAATTATTGGAAATTCTTCTGGAGCCTTCCTGGTGCTCTTCCCAATGCAAAAGGGTGTCAAACTGCCAACATAAAAAATACTTTGGAGGTTGAAGCTTGGATTTGGTGGTATTGGAGGTCTTTTCCAACTTTAATGGTTCTAAATACATCTTAGACTTCTTTAGTCTTCAGGGATTTGCCCACTGAAAGTAGGTGGCAGTCAGCAGATGGATCCAGACCTGGACTGCATCCTTCCCTCTCCTGGATTTTTTGGTAGAGAGACATTTCCAGGCACATTTGTCCTTAGGTTTGGAAGTTTCTGAGGGATTTGAAGTGGAAAAAGGAATTATTTTTTGAGCTCCTAAGGCCCTTAAAGTGAGAGTATGGATCAGATGAGTGTTCCCTGGGCAGTTCCAAGCTGGCAGCTGGGTTTGGGAAAGCAGGAGTTGGAATGGTGCCCTGATGGCCCTGTTGTCACCTCTCCCCCAGGCAAGTACTGGCATTCGCTCCAGCGTTTTGCCTCCACGGTGGGATATTCCCTGGTGGAGGCCCAGAAGTGTGAGAATGAGGAGGCAGAGACAGTGACAGCCATGGCATCGCTGTCGGTGGGCGTGAAGCCGGCGGAGAAGAGGTCAGTGGTTTCCCATCACATTTCCAGTCTGTGCAGCCAGGAGGAGCAGCCTTGCAGGTTAATCCTCTCCTTTCAGCCACTGCTGCTGCACTCCCCACATCCTCTGTCCTCCGTGGGTTCCCAAAAGACTTCCCGGGCTGCAGGAGAGCAGCAGAACCATGAGCTCTGTGCGTGCACCCTGTGCCTGAGCCTTCTGTTCCGAGCGTGGTTTTGGGCCACAAAAAGAAATTTATTTTGCTGCGGAAAATCTTAATGTTGCCCAAGAGAGATTGTCCAAAAACCCTTCTTGGTGACAAGTTTAATTCAGGTGATCCCAAGCTGGCTGGGTGGGAAGGTGATGGGAACATAAGGAGTGAGACTTGGCACCACAAATTGTCCACCTATGTCACGCCAAACCCTCTTCTCTCTCTCCCCTCCCTGTCCCACCCTGCCTGGCTGTGCAATCCCTCAGACCTGAGGACGAACCCATGGAAGAGGAGCCTCCCCTGTAGCACCCACCTTCGAGCTGGAGTTCTCCTATCTGTTCGTCTTCGTCTTGAAGCTCTGCCAAGAAGCTTTCTCTTGTTACTCCTGCGTCCTGTCACGGTTATTTCCCGAACACGGAAGGACAGCCAGGTGTAAAGCAAAGCAAGCGACACAAAAAAACAAATCTCTCTGCATCTTTGAGTCTCTTTTTGCTGAAAAAACAACGCTGGTGAAGAGCAGCAAAGGACTGACACGTTGGGCACTCTTCCTCTGGTCCTCACCGGGAGCAGAAAGAGGAACGATGCCCGGGAAGTCTTTGGCAGAGTTGCCAAACAAAAAAACAAAAACAAGACGGGAGAATAATAAAGAAATCAAAGATTCAACAACACAAATCAAACAAACCTTAACATAAAACTGGTGCTTACAAAGTTGATTACCCACAACTGAGCAATCTCTGCTTGAACCACTCAACCCATCGTGTACTTTCATTTCTTGGATATTTGGAAATGGCTCTTGCCTGCCTGTGAGTCAACGACAGCTCTTGTCGGAACTGGAACGTTGGGAGATGATGGCGAATTTTTAACAGGGAGGGACAGGGAACGAGGGACTCATCTGACACCTAAAGGAAAGGGAAGCAGAAGGGGGGAATGGTAGCCCAGATGGAGTCGGCTTTATTGTCTCCAAAGCCATCTGAAGATGAGTTTGTGCCTTTTTTTTTAATTGATGGATTTGGTGCAGCTGGATTTTCTGAAGTTTGAGGAACAATGCCTTAAGTAAAAATTAAATTTAAAAAAAAAAAAAAAAACAAAACACATATTAAAAAAAAACCAAAAAAAAAAAGAACAAAGAACACAGCAGTTCCTGAATATTTTTCCTCTGGTTGGGAAAGCCAAGGACTGCCATCAGGAAGGAAGACTTTTTGGCTTGTGCTGGCATGATGGTGGGAAGCAGGCATCAGCTGAACAGAGTGTCTCCAAAAACTGTCGACAAGTTTGGATTTGTTTTGTTTTCTTTCATTGCTGTTTCAGAGAAAAGGAAAAAAGAAAAAAAAATTAAGGTAGTTGCCAAAAAAGTGGCAAATACTGTTGGGTCTTTGAAATTCAACCATTTTTATCAACCAATTTTCAAATGTTTTCTCTCTCTTCTACATTATCTAGTAATTGAACTTATCAATTTGGTTGTCAAAGCATGTATTAGACACAAATGCAGGTTTTAAGACTGGAATGCTTTTTATTAAAAGCAACTAGCATGAGATATTGCTTAAATTGTTAGGTATAAATATATATATGTGTATAATGTATATTCCAAATGTATTCCAAGCTTAGAAACCGGATTCCTATGAATTATTGAGAAAAATATTTATGATGCATTTATAGAAAAAAGAAAAAAATATATGTAATAAATGCATACTCTAACAGTAGCCATTGGAAGCTCCCTAGGGACAGATTTGGGAATTGGAACGTCAAAGGTGCTTTTGGAAAAGGATCTAGGTTGAAACTCGAGGACTTGTCAGGCGACAGGTTGGGAAGTTTTTCAGAAAGCCAACACTTTAGCCACTGGGCAACTACCCTAAACATTTGTATTTTAATTTAAGGTTTTTAGTTGTGATCCTTTTCTAACAAACACAAGAAAAAAAAAAGAGTTTTTTATAGCAAAGACGCTGAATTTGCTGTTAATTTTTATATGGATATTTCCCGAAACCCTCCGGAAGCCTTGTTTGTGTGACTCTGATATTTCTTTTCCATTTGGCAGGTTTCCTTTCTGAACGGCAATAGCATCTAAACCTTTCTTCCTCCCTCTTTTCTTGCTTATAATACATGGATTTTCCTTTTTTATTCTTTTTTTTAAATTTTTTTTTTCTATATTGTTTTCTCTCCTTTTCCTCAACTCTTTTGTACAGTGAGCAGCTTTCTGCAGGTGTAAGGAACTGTGGGCAGACCAACAGTGTTTGTTTTTTTTTCCGGGAAAGGGCGCATTTTACCGAGGAGGAGGAGGATGAGGGACCGTGATGGGCTCCTTTGTTGTACCGATTCCACCGACTGTATATTTCCTCAGCTCTCTTGTAGTAGCTCTGTAAAGAAAATAAGGAATTTTCTTACCTGGTGGTGTTCAGTGGGCGATGCCTTTGTCCTGCCCGCGGCTCCTGGCGCTGCCTGCCCTCGGGAAGCCTCCTTGGATACTCCGGGACCGCCGGCGTTTTCTCTCTGCCGAACATACCCGCAAACTTCCCACCTCCTCTCTCCCTCTTTTTCTCCCCTCTTCCTCTTCTTCTTCTTCCCAGCACTGGGAGGGGTTTTGGAGGCTTTTTTTTTTTTTTTTTGCTCCCCCCACCCCCGCACCCCGAGGAGGTCATTGCCTCCCGGGAATGCCGGGTGGGAGAGGCCGCGAGAGAGCGGAGCATCTTCGCGGAGACGGCGCTCCCCGCGTGCCTTCCTCCAGCAGTGTAGGACCGCACATGCCTCTTCCCAGCACAGCTTCTCCTTAACCACCCTTCCTTCTTTTATCCTGTTCCTATGGTGACTGGTGGGGTTGCTTCCAGTAACTTCTCTTCTTTCCAGTTCTCGAAGCAGCTGCTTTCGTTCCGTTCAGGACTCGCTCGCGGGAGGAATTGGGAGCGTGACCCCACACTGGAGGGTTTTGTTTCCTTCCTCGATTTCTAGTGCAGTTTCAGAACCAGACACTACAGTATTTGAGTTTGCAAACCCAAGTATGTTCTAAAACCCCAAAAAGCCCCAGTGGCAAGGGCTGTCCTCGGCATATCCTAAAATCCCCCCGTGTGAGAGCACTGCGTACCTGGGGATGTTGTGGTTTGGGGTTTTCTTCCATCCGACCACGCTGCTGCTGTGATCTCAAATCCATCCGACTGCCGAATTTGGTGACTGACGTGGGGTTTTGCTCCCTGTGCCACGGGCAGTGCCTGTGTTTACACCTCCCTTTGTGTTGTCAGCTCTTCCCCGGAAGGTTTTTTGACGTTTCTGCTCCCGGTTGTGGCAAAGCTTTTTCCTTCCTTTTTGCTTTCCTGGGAGCTGCCGGCCAACCATGCTGAGCCGGTTCCTTTGGAAAATCTGGAGGAGCTTGTCGGGATGCCACCTTCCTTCCTTCCTTCCTTTCCATCCTTTCCCTCAGCTTTTTGCTGGGACGGGAAGATTTTTCCTGAGATGACAGAGGTCGTCTCCTCCAAACTCCCGGTGACGTGGATTTGTTTCACAGCATCCCCCTTTTCCCTGGGAATGCTCTTCCCTGGGGATGCTCTTCCCTGGGGATGCTTTCCGGGGCCAGTGCAGGCACGGAGAGAAGGGAGGGAGCCCTCGTTTTGAGGCTCCCAGGGGGATTTTTCACCATTTTGAGCCATTAAGCTTCTTCATTTCAGATGGCTTTGCCACGGGGCGGCCGTGCCAGCGGAGTGGGAGCCCGGGATGCTCCTGCATCCCAGCACGTGCTGCCCAGGGCATCCTTTGTACCTGCTTGGGAAGAAAAGGAACAGCTTTCAATCCTCTTTACAGTGAAGTGAGGCCCAGTTTGCAGTACACAAGTAACCATTGGGGGGTTTTTGGTTGTTTTTGTTTGTTTGGTTGGTTTTTTGTTGGGTTTTTTTTTTTACTTTCGATACAAAACATTCCTTTTTTTTTATTAGTCACGGTCATGTACTCATTCCATTCTTCCTTTTGTAAACTTTTTTGGGCCCATGTTCTTTTACGGGCATTGATATATATAAATATATATATAAATATATATGAATATATTTTTTTAAGTTTCCTACACCTTGAGGTTGCATGGTCTGTAAGGTTGGCATGTCTTTATATTGTATACAGATTTTGCACGCCAAACTTGGCAGCTTTGAAAACAATAACGAGAAAAAAAAACAACAAAAAAAAAAGAGGTGGTTTGGGGTTTCTTTGGGTTGGTTTTTGTTTTGTTTTGGTTTTATATTGGTTTTTTTTTTTTTTTTCCTCTCGTGGCATTTGTGGAGACTGAAGGTTGGAATGTTGTTGTCACACACACTCACTCACCCACACAGCTACACACCAAGGAAGGAGAGTGGGAAATTTTTTTTTTTTTTGGAGTCTTACTGAACTTAATAAGAAGAAATTGTGCTTTTTATTGCTAAAAAGAGTAAATAAATAAAAAACAAAAAGGACTACTTAAACATTTCTCATTTTAAGAAGAAAAGAAAAAAACTAAGACGTTTATCTAGCACTTGTAACTTACCAATTATAGAGTTTATTGTATTTATGTGGAAACAGTGTTTTTAGGGAAACTACGCCGAACACACCAAGTAAACTGCCTGTGTCGTTATTATTATTATTATTATTATTATTATTTTCCTTTGGGTTGGTGTTTTTGCTTTGATTTCTCGGCTGGGTGGGGAGGTTGGATGCAACCCTTGTGTCAACACACGGAGTCGTTCATTCCGAGGAGCCGGACGGATGGATGGATGGATGGATGGATGAGGAGGACTTTAAAGAGTTAACTCTTCAGCACAGCTGCGTTAACTTTTTTAAGAAATTACTTTTACATGATGTATTTTTGCTCGGTTTCACTTTAAGCAGTCGTGTACTGTGCAACACTGTGGTTTAAAAACGAGACTTTACAGCAAAAGGCAAAACATGTTTCTTCATTGTCATGAAGTTGGGCTCGTTCTCAGCTCATCTTCACTTTGTCTTTGATATTGATGATGAAAAAGAAAAAAAAAGTATCCTATTGAAAGAAAATAAATTAACACTTTTTCTGTGCTCCATAGTGGAGGCGCTATTTTCCAATTTATGAGGATGACAAACTTATATATATAATATATATATAAAAGTGGGGGCGGGGAGGGGGGGGAAGGGGTTGAAACATTATTCACCCGAGAGCTTATTACAGATATGTAGTATCAAAAAGTTGTAACTATATTATATTCTACTTTATACCTATACATGCTCAGTATGACGTCACCATTGGTAGCAGCTACCGGTTTACTCTGTAATTTAGACACAGTTTCACTCTTCTTGTACGGACCTTACTTTCAGTGATGGTAGCATTCTTTGTGCTCGACTTTCTGACGGTCCTTTCTTTTAAATTGGTGGAGTTGGAATAATTTTTCTCGCTCTTGTTTTTTCTTTCTATGTTTTTATTTTGTTTTTATTTTATTTTTCTTTTTATTTTGTTTGGGGTTTTCTCGTTTTTGGTTTTTTTGTTGTTTTTTTTTTTTTTACTGGCCAATGGTGTCTTTCTCTGACAGTACCGACTTCAATTTCAACTTTATTAGGAGTCCAGTATTTTGTACCACATTATGACAACTTGTTATTCTTGTGGTGTAAATAAAAGAAAAAAGTTAATTATAGTACCACCCGGGTTTCTGCTGCTGATCTTCTTTCCTTCCTTTGCTGGGATGGGATGTTTCATCTTCTGGGTTCTTGGTGTGTCATAGAAAGGAGTCTTGGTGCCAGAGTGGTTTTTTGGGCAAAATATACCCATGTCTACGTTGGGGTGTTCATGGAATAGCTCCTGGAGCTTCCATGGAAACTAGTTTAGAAACTTTTTTTTAGAAACCAAGCCAGTTTCCTTGCGGCTCCCCAGTGCATGTTGACAAGCGCCTGCAAAAAACAAAATTGACATTCCAGGTGAAGCAGCTCCAGCTAATTTATCTCTTTCGCGGCCTTTTTCATACGTGTTTTCCCTCTAATTGGCTTCCTGCTTGTCTCTGGAGCCTCCCGAACCATCCAAAACCCATCTGCTCCGTGTGTGTCACCTGGAATTGTCCTGTGGTCACAGGGGAGAAGGCCACGCTTCAGTTCTGGGCTCCTTCCAGTGTGTCCCTGGAGCAGCAGCAGGTTGGTGCTCACCAAGGGCTTCTGGTGGGAGGGATGGGGAGAGCGCACAGGGGAAACTTGGGATGCTCAGGATTCCCTGAGCAGTGAAGTATCCCCTGCTGCTTCGGTGTGATTCATGGAATGGTTTAGGTTTGAAGGATCTGGGAGGTCTCCTCTGATCCCATCCCCTGCCATTCCAGAGACACCTTCCACTGTCCCAGGCTGCTCCAAGCCCCATCCAGCCTGGCCTTGGGCACTGCCAGGGATCCAGGGGCAGCCCCAGCTGCTCTGGGCACCCTGTGCCAGGGCCTGCCCACCCTCCCAGGGAACAATTCCTTCCCAATATCCCATCCATCCCTGCCCTCTGGCAGTGGGAAGCCATTCCCTGTGTCCTGTTCCTCCATGCCTTGTCCCCAGTCCCTCTCCAGCTCTCCTGGAGCCCTTTAGGCCCTGCAAAGGCTCCGAGCTCTCCCTGGAGCCTGTATTCATGTGCAGAGTGTGGGTGTGGTCATTGCTTTAGGACCATGATCTGGGGGTTCCAGCCTGGCTGGGAGGGCACCTGCAGCTCCCAGGAGCTCATTTCTGGCAGTGAAATCCCACTGCTGGGTGGCCCAGCTGAGGCAGAGACTTTATTTTGAGGGATGGGGGCTGTTTCAGACACTATCCCAGTCCCTGTGCCAGGCATCATCTCACCTGGAATGCTCTGAGCTCACCATGGCACAGGGACATAAACCTGAGGGAGGGTTGAGCTCAGTGCTGTGGCAGCCCCTGCTTTAGCCATGGGAATTTTTACAGACAGAAGTCTTCTGATCCCAAGGAAAAAGACATTGTGCTGCAATGAGTGTGATCCAACAGGATTTTGAGGTGTTTCTCTCGTGGCTCCTCCAGTGTATGCCCATGGCTGGGTGTGATGGATGGATGCCCAGCCTGGCACTGGCACACCCTTCCCAGGGCTCTCACTGAGTTTAATTTTCTTAATTTCACTTGTTTTCCTGATATTTTTAAAGGAGGGAGAGGCAGTTTCTCCCTCTGGGCAGCAAGTCAAGGCTTTGTGCTTTAGATGAATTCCTGTGGCAGTGGGAGAACTGCAGGGGCAGGAAAAGGGTCCAATATTCAATGTACAGCCTGAGCACAAGGGGGACAGGAGTTCATTCTGTGCCAGCAAAACATCCTGGATTTATGATGGGATTTGGATCTGTGTGGAGTAGAAACTTTGTCCGAGGGTTGATCTTTTAGGGAATTCTCTGAAGCTCACTCAGGGACCTGTGAGTTCATTTGTTGTTCCTGCCAGGATGTGATGTGTTGGTGTGACCTGCAAAGTTGCCCTGGGATAGAGAAAATGCTGGGGGAAATAGTGTGTGGAGCGAAATTCCAGGGGATGTCAAAGGACTGGGAGTTCCCAGCAGGGAGAGGCTGGGAGGTGTTTCACAGTTTCCCTGGAGGAAAATACTGTGATCATTGATGGAAAGGCGCAATAAACAGGGTCGCATGCAGGAATTCAGGACCTTTCTGTCTGGCTATGGGAGAAAAGGCTGGAGCTGGGCCGAGGCAGAAGGTTCTGGACCTCTGGATGTGCCTGGAAAACCAGGGTTCCTCAGCCAGGCTGTTCACAGAGCAGCAGAGAATATATTTTTTAAAACTGTGGTAAAAAAGGCAGCTCCCCAGGCTGTGGGGAAGGCACAGTCTGCCTTTTTTCTAGCAGCACAAGCTGGCAAAGCCAGTTCCTGCTGAGGATGGGGAATATTCTCCCATCCCACTGTGCTAATGGAAGGCTTCAGCAGCAACGGAGCAAATCCCAACCTAACTGAGGGAAAGGACTCCTGGCTGGGGGACACAGAGCGGGGCCAGGTGTCTTCTGGATGCCCACGAGGGAAAAGCAAACCTCTGCCCACATTTACAGCAAGTTCAATGGTTCAGTAGCAGAAGGAAATGTTTGGGCTTGAAACAAAACCACCCCAAAATCTCACTGCTGCACAGCAGAAGTGGGGAAAGCATTTCCTGGGTAGATTGGATCACACAGCCAGGGCATCAGTGTGCACTAGCCAGAGACAGGTGCCCTTCATCTGATTTATTACAGACCTTTTTGAGTCTTTTCCATCTAATTTTAATTAATTCATTCCCCTGTCCTAAGGTGGGAAGGTTTGGAATCACAGAATCACAGAAAGGGACTTTAAAGACCATCTTGTTCCAGCCCCCTGCCATGGCCAGGGACTCCTTCTTCAAATTCAGTGCAATTAAAGGGAAAAAAAAACAGGGTGGTGGGGGGAGAGGGGTATTACTGTATTTAGAAGGATGAGGGTGCAGGCAGAATTGTGCATTTGTGCTGTTTCAAGGCACAATTATCCAATGGTCAACAGCTTCAGAGTGCCTGCAGGAACAAGAAACCCATTTCCCATTAAATCAGGAAGGGAATGGGGAGCAATTCCTGAGCTTTAAAGGCGATTAAAGAGTCCTTGAGCAAGTTTTCAGAATTTCACTCTTCAATTACATGTTTCAGTTTGAAAGGGGAAAAAAAAATAAAACCTAAAAATCCCTCCTTCCCCACTAGCAGAGAGCAATTCCTGCAATCCCCCCCAATCCCCGTGGATAATGCAGCCAGTGTGGCTCAGCAGCTGCCTTTGAGCCAGCTGGGGTCAGCCGCTGGCGAGCGGCAGGAATTCCTGGAGCCGATTTATCCAGAAGTCGATTTATCCTGGAGCCGACTTATCCAGGAGCCGATTCATCCAGGAGCCGATTTATCCTGGAGCCAACTTATCCAGGAGCCAATTTATCCAGGACCCAATTTATCCAGGACCTGATTTATCCAGGAGCCAATTTATCCTGGAGCCAACTTATCCTGGAGCCGATTTATCCTGGAGCCAATTTATCCAGGAGGATTTGATTTATCCTGAAGCCGACTTATCCAGGCGCCAATTTATCCAGAAGCCAATTTATCCAGGACCCGATTTATCCAGAAGCCAATTTATCCTGGAGCCGACTTATCCAGGAGCCAATTTATCCAGGACCCAATTTATCCAGGACCTGATTTATCCAGGAGCCGATTTATCCTGGAGCCAACTTATCCTGGAGCCAACTTATCCTGGAGCCGATTTATCCAGGAGCCAATTTATCCAGAAACCAATTTATCCAGAAGGCAATTTATCCAGGACCCGATTTATCCAGGAGCCAACTTATCCAGGGGGATTCGATTTATCCAGGAGCCGACTTATCCAGGAGGAGCCGATTTATCCAGGAGGAGCCGATTTATCCAGGAGGAGGTCCCGGCGCTACTGAGGGTCCCCGAGCCCAGCCCAGCCCTGGCAGGACGGCCTTGGGGCTGCTCCCAAATCCTCCTGTGCTGTGCTCCAGCAGGAGGAAAACCGGGACAAAAAGGGATGCAATACAGCTTTGGGAAAGGCGGAGAGAGCACTCTATGGAAGAGAGGGAGGTTGGAGCGGAGACGCGGGGAAAACCTCGCTGGGAGCATCCCGAGCCCGTCCTGAAGGCTGGGGAGGTCCTAGCCAAGGGAACAGGGGCTGCACCCCCCCAGCTGTTTTTAGGGAATGTCCGCAGCCAGGTGCCCAACCCACGTCCGGGGGATGCAGCCTGGGAGGAGGAGGAGGAGGAGGAGGAGGAGGCTGCGGAATACCTGCACACCCAAACCACAGAGCAGCTTCCCGCAACTCTGGCTGGAAGCTGATCGGGACAGCCTGGCTCCTCCTGGGCTGCTGGATGATGGCCCCTGACTCGCTGGGACGCTTCCCCTCCTTTTCGGGGACTGGGGATGCTTGGCCTGTGGCTGGTGAAGCAGCCCTGTGTCGGGGATAACAAATTGCCTTGGCCAGGTTTATCTGCTGGGCTTCGGCAGGGCCCTGTGCTGTGCCAGACCCTGGGAGTGCTGAAAGTGGGAGTGGAACTGAGTTATTCCACACAGGCTGCAGGCTAATTCCTCTTTCATCTAAAATCTTCTCCTATTTGACCTCTCTCCCCTTTATCTGCGACGGGAAATTCGATTTGCACTGTTATTCCAAAACAATTCCTCTCCGTTCCCTTTGTGAGGCGAGAAAGGCAGGACTGCTGCTCCAGGGCTGCTTCCCAGCTCTGCTGTGGAGAGGCTTGGAAGGTCACGGAGGGAAGAGGAATCCAAGCAGGGAAGTGTCTGCAGATTCCATCAGGGCTCCTCCACGGCGCGTCTCGGATCCATTGTGGGAGACAGCTGGACCAGGCCCTCGCTCTCAAGGATCCTGGCTCACCGTGCCCGTGCTGCTGGGCTGCTCAGCCACTCCTTCCTGGTGCAGAGCCATGCTGGAATTTTGTCTGGAGGCAGGGAAGTGACACAAAACCACAGAACTTGGCAGGTCCCAACCTCCCCTCCGTCAGAAAACACGGTGCCTTGGATTTATCGTGGAATCACTTTGGTTGGAAAAGCCCTCTCAGACCACAGAGTCCAACCATTCCAGCCACACTGCCAATCCCACCACTGCCCCATGTCCCCAGAGGCCACATTCACACAGCTTTTAAATCCCTCCAGGGATGGAGACTCTACCACTGCCCTGGGCAGCTGTGCCAGGGCCTGACCTCCCTTTCAGGGAAGAAATTTTCCCCAGTATCCAACCTAAGCCTTCCCTGAGGGACTGAAGGGAATCCCATTCTGGGATTCTTTGGCCCTCCTGATCAGAACTGAACCACGTGGACAACCTGCAGAAGGATTAAAGGTATTTCTGAAGACTTCCAGGTGAGTTTTTGCTCTTCCCCCCTGTCCTACTGTAGAACAGATTTCTTCTCCTCCCTTGCCCTACCTGAAAGAGGTTCTGCCTGTATCATCCTCAGCTTTGGGACTTTGGGGAGTTGAAGATTCACAGCACAGGAACTTCCAAGATGAGGAAATGAGAACTCACAGCAAAAATGCTCCAAAAAATGCATTGGCCGACTGCTCAGGGGCAGTCAGCAACATCTGACTCAAAGCAACATCTTTCTAAAGAAACTTAAAAATAATCTCCTAGTTTTGCTTTGGGTTGGGTGTTGGTTTTTTCCCACCCCCTTGGGCAGAATTAAATCTGTGAGCTCAAAGGAACACGTTGTATTTTGACTGGTTGCTGGAAAAGTCAAGTGGAATGGGAAAAGAACCCTGGCTGCCACCAAGCCCATCTGTTGGCTGAGCAGCATCACACTTGTCCTGCTGGGTGGTTGGGGAGAGCCAATTTGAGACTCAAGTGCTTTCCCAACTTTTAGCTGGATTTTCTTCTTTTCCAGACAACTTGGATCTCGCTTGGAACCTGTCTGGCAGTGTTTGGCTTCCTGCCTGCTTGGAGCCAGGGCCTGTGGAGATTAATGACATGGAAAATGAGGAATGCTGGCCGTAAAACTCTGAAATTGTGGGAAAAAGGCAGCTTAGAAAGGCAGCCTCTGGTGAGAAGGTGTGCGGCTGCTTCGGGGGTGGGGTTTGGGAAGGCAAAGGCTCTGGCAGGATTATTTTCCCCATCCCTGGAAGTGTCCAAGGCCAGGTTGGACAGGGCTTGGAGCACCCTGGGACAGTGGAAGGTATCCCTGCCCATGGCAGGGGGTGGAATGAGAGGAGTTTTAAGGTCCCTTCCAACCCAAACCGTTCCGGGATTCGGAGATCTTAAAAAAAGTTATCTCACAAAGGGGCTGGAGTGCCTTGAGTACAACAAATCCTTCCCTTCCCCTCCTGATGGAAACGTGAAAATCCCCTGGGTGAAGGGTGTCTCCCTCCAGCAGGCAGCTATGGTTAATTCCCAGCAGGGGAGAGGAAACCCATGAGGATTATACCTGAAATTTTCCATGAGCTCTGTTCCCATGAGCTACATGGGACCCACCTTGGCCTCCCTGCACCCTGGGAGGGCTCCTCCTGGATTCTGACTGCATTCCGTGCAGAACGGGAATTCTCGGCTATGAAATGGGGTGACCCATGGAAAGGATCCAGGAAACCCCAAATCAGTGGGGATGGCACGTTCTCTAGTAATCTGTGCCTGGAACTGGCATCCTAAAGCCTTCAGGCAGCAGAGGCAATGCCAGCACCCCCTGATTCTTGCCAGAGCACTGGCTAAACAAGAGGAGAGAGCCCTTCGAGAGCAGCCATGCCAGGAGCTTTTATTAGTTACAAAATTCACCTAGAAACATTTTACTCGTTAGAAAATTCACCTAGAAACACGTTTGAGGCTTTGTTGTCCTAAAAGAAGGGGCTTGGTGACCTCTTGCTGGAGCAGAGCAGCTTGGCCATGGCCAGGGAAGGCGGATTTGAGGTGGGTGCAGCAAAGCTGGAGGAGCTCTGTGGGCAGGGATTTAAGATGCTGGGGCACATCCCTCTCTGATCATGACCCTGCGAAGGTGTGGGAGGAGGGACAGGGCTGTTTGAAGTCCCAGCCACCCAGCTTCCCTTTCCAGCCCTTTTTACCGAGGCTGAGCTTGATCAAATCAGCATTTCCTGGCTGGAAGTGGGGTGAGGACAGGCTCAGTGCTCCTGTGGCATCCACGGAGAGCAGCACCATGCAGCATCCCCACCCTGGAGGGGATGGATGTGGGGTTTGTCCCTTGGATTATTTTCTTTAACCCAAACTCAGGCCAACAGAACAAAACCTGGTGGGTAGGAAAGATGAGGGTGAATGAGTCTTTAGATGGGCAAAGGTGGAAATCACCTGGAAAGAAGAAATATATATAGTATTTATATATTTATTTTTTTTAATATGCATAAACATATATAAAATCTGACCCAGCCCTGAACTTTTCTGGCAGGGAAGTGATACTCATGAGGAAATACAGTCCAGCCTGCAATTCCTCATTATATCAGTGGGAGCCACGTTAGTGGGGCCAGTAAATCTGCCAGATGGCAACGGGGGGATTAGGTGGGAAGGTGGGACCCTCAGGAGGGTGCTGTGCCTGCCCTCCCCCAGCCCCTGATCACCCTCACCTTCCTCGTTAAGGAATGTTAATCACCCCGGCTCCCAAAAAGCTCACAGAGGTTTGTTTATAATAAAATCTTTATGGCGCTCAGATGTTCGGGGTTTTTTGGTTTTTTTCCCTTTCCCTGTTGCATGGGAAGGGTTGGGAGGGGTGGCAGCTCCAAGCAGCTGTGGCTGCCCCTGGATCCCGGGAAGTGTTCCAGGCCAGGCTGGATGGGGCTTGGAGCAACCTGGGGTAGTGGAAGGTGTCCCTGACCCTTTTGCAGAGACGTTCAGGAATTTGATCTCTCTGAGATCGCTGCCCTTGTCGAACAGGATGAACAGGGAACAGGCTCGCGGGTTATCCGGGTGGCAGGGATAAGGAAACCAGCAGGCAGGTACAATCCCCAAAATCTGTTTCCTTAGGTAACCAGCCCCAGGCTGCCAGGGTGGGCTCAGTCCCAGCTGTGTGTTGGCTGCCCCCGTGCCCTGCAGAACTCGTGACCCATCCAGGAAAAGCCTTTTCAAACAGCAGAGCTAAAGAAAGATTGAAAAAAAAAAAAAAAAAAAACCAAAAAAAAACAAAACAAAAAACCTAAAAATCAAGTGACTGGCAGAGAACAGAGCTGGCTCCTTCCTCCCTGGCTCTGTTTGTTTTCCATAGTCACCGAGGTCATCCTGGAAAAAGCACGGTGTGGCTCTCCATCCCCAGCCTTCCTCCTGCTTTCCCTTCCGCTTCCATGTCCTACTCTCCCTCCCTGCCCTGTGAAGGAAGAAGGATGAGCTACGAGGGATGAAGGATGGGCTGTTTCTCCGGAGGGGAGGGGGAACAGCAGCGCTTTCCCCTCGGGAGCAGCGCAATTCCTTGTGAGCGTTCACAGGATCCATCCTGGCAGCGGGCGGGCAGGGCTGTGCCAAGGGATGATATCACAGCAGGGCTGATGGACTCCAGAGCTGCTCGGACACATCCGGGAGATAAAAGGAGAACGGAGCCCAGCCCATCACCTTCGGGGGAAAAACGGAGCCCTTTTGTTCGGGATGGGGGAGGAGGGAATAAATGAAATGCTGCAATGACCTGAGGGGGATCACAGAATCCCAGAATGGGTTGGGGTTGGAAGGAACCTTAAAGCTCATCCGGTTCCATCCCCTGCCACGGGCAGGGACACCTTCCACTGTCCCATGGTGCTCCAAGCCCCATCCAACCTTGAATGGATGCATGGATGGATGGACACAAGCAAAATATTGACCTGTTCCCTACTGGACAAAAAAAAAAATAAACTCCTGAGAGAAGCCTCTGAAGCGATACGCGGAATAAATAAATAGACTGCACAACCTGGGGTAGTTATGAAGTGGGTATGTATGTCAGCGCCCAAAACAAGTGAGATAGCTCTCCAAAAACTTGTGTCCCGAGCCTCAGTCGGACCCACACCTTTATTCCCAAAGATGTTCCATATGCAATACATTACACAACTTTGCCATGCATATTCAACCCCTGGCCCGCCTGTCCTCGCCTCTCATGCTAAATGGGTCCACACCCTTCTGGGCAGGCGTGGTTTGCTGTGGTGGTCGCACGGGGGTCTCAGGGGTCTTCTGAGGCTGAAGATTTTGGTCTTCCTCGTGGTTGAACTTTTGAACTTCTCCTCTTTGTGCGTGCCTTTTGGTCCTTTGGTGCTTATCTGTGAACGTCTGTCAGTCTTGATAGGCTTGGAGACAGAGGGGCTTCTTTATCTGGGTTCTTTGCATCCCTGGGTGTTGTTCTTTTATGCAAGAAGCTTCAGAAATTTGCATTTCCTTATGCCCTTTGAAGCATGGTAGAGATTCCTTCAGTAAAAGGTTAAAATTCAACACATAACCCTCCAAGCTAAAATATAAATGCTTAATTCATTTTGTTAACTTAAGTGAACTCCAAAAATCTCTGTTTCACCTCCATATTTCCCATTTCCACAAAAAATACCAAATTAATGGGATTACTCTGCCTCTCCACCACATTTTTGCAAAGGGAACTGCTAAATTTGGTTTCTATCTTAATATTGTAGTTCTTTAATAATGGCCTCACTGTGGGCTGGGAACTCAGGGCAGTAAAATGTAAAATGTAGGTTTCCCCAGTGGCAAAACCAGAAAAATTTCTGGTGTCCCATGCCTGGCACTATATTCTCTGTACATAATGCACATCTCCACCATCCCCAGCATTTCCTGGTGACTTGTGCTTGGGCTGTCTTGGACACACTGAGACACTAAATTATTTGGAGAACAGAAATAAAAAACCTCAAGGGCTTCTAGAGTGAAGGAAAAAAAAATGTTCAGCCTTTTCTCCATGTTTCCTCCATGTTTCCTAGAGCAAATGGAAATTTGCTCTAATCAGCACCAGCCTTTTATTTAGGGTTCATTTGAACCCTTTTATCGATTTATTCTATGATGCCAACAGGACAAGGAGCCCAAGCTCTGCCCGAGGGAACACATTGGGTAAAACCTCGCTTGGTGAATCCCATGGTCAGAGGAGTTCTTGGGTCACCCCGTGGCTTTATGTCCCCTCTGATGAGGGACCATGAAGCCCTGGAGAAGCCAAGATTGACCACAGTGAGCTCTGTGGTGCCTGTGCCATTGGACATCACTGGGAAAAGGTGAGCTAAGGGACTGGAAAAGCTGGAGATGGCCTCTCACAGCTCCTGATGAAGGATGGCCTCCTTTCCCTGCTGGGGGAAAGACCCATCCTCTCCTGGGCCTGTGGTGCTTTCCTCTTGCCTGAAGGATGTGGACAACAGTTTTCACATCCCATGTGGCTCCTCCGTGCTGAAGGTTGCTCCAGCATCCTGCTGGTGCTGTGGGGTTATGGGGAAAACCTTCTCACGTGGATTTTGGGTGTGGTGGACACCCAGAGGTACGGAACCTCCCAGCCCAGCAGTGTTGTTCTTCCCAGGAGGACACAACCATCTCCTCAACTCGTTAACTTCCACTCCCCTCTAGTGGTTATGGAGCCCGTGGTGGAGCCAGGGAGGCACAGAGGAGCTTGGTGGTGCAGGGAAGAGGCTTTTTATTCCTCATTGATGCCATCTGAAGGGCACAGACGGGTTCCTGCATAGGGCCAGAGAGACGTGAGCCTGTGTGACACATCCCAGGCTGAGCCGGGGAGATGGAGATGAGAGTCACACCCTGCACCTTCCTTTCTTTAGAGAAAAATAGAAATTAAAAAAAAAATTAAAAATAAAAAGTATTTATCTTCTTTCCTTAAAGAGAGAAACTAGAAAAATGTAGCTACAATTGGCTACAGGGCATTAACCCTGTTGTCCCCATGTCCCCCATCCCTGTGTCGAGCCCGTGACATTCTCAGGGGTTGGTTTTGTTCATGGGCTGAGCCAACTAGAGCGTGTGGCCAAGAGCCTGGAGAAGAAAGATGTTGTTAATCTGATGCTCTGGCCTCAGTTCCTGGTGCTGTCAGCTACCTGGAAAGTTGAAAATGAGAGGATGAGAACGGAGCTGAGATGGGATAATAAATATCAGGCAAGGACCCCCCTCAGTCTCTCCACTGTCATCCCAAGAGGTTCTCCCGGAGCTGGCGCTGATCCTTGCAGAGCAAACATCTCTGTGCTTGTGTCTCCTCCTTGCTGAGCACTCTCCGAGCAGAGGGCAGAGAGCAAGACACCTGAGACTCAGCACCCGGGCTCTGACTTTGTTTTCCCCTCTGTGACCCAGCAGACCTTGATTTGAGGCACCCCAGAGCTGGGGGGCTCCACCCAAGACCCAGACTGTTCAGCTGGTTCAGGTAGTGGTGGAGGGACACAGAGTTATCCCACAGGTCCTGCCCCAATCTTTCACCAGCTGGCGGCAGCTTTTTTGGCGCATTCCCATGGGCAGCTCTGCTGGGATGGCAGATCCCTGCCTCCAGGGATGGGAGAACAGCTGTCCTGCCTGCACAAGGAGGTGCTGGGACAAGCCCAGCCTTGGAGAGGCACCCACAGCTGTCACCCCCATCCTCCCCATCCTCCCCATCCTCCTCGGGGACATCTCCTCTGCCAGCCCTCCTAGGGACCACCTCATCCAAGGCTGCTTCCCTGCCACCATGCTGTCCCCAGCCTTTCTCCCAGCACGGGTCCGAGGGTCCAGGGACCTTCGTGTTTGCTTGAGAACTGGAATTCCTCTTTCCCCACCCCCCCATTTAGAAGTTGGGAAGTTTCCAGCATGAGTCACTGCCCGCCTCCCCTCCGTAATTAGCGCGCTGGGAGTTGCAAGGATGACTTTGGGGTAGGCTCCTAGAATTAATCAAAGTATCTTCCACATTTCCGTGCAGTAAAACCATCATCCGGCCAAATCCCTCCTGACTGGCACAGCCCTGTCCCAGTCCCTTCTTCCCCTGCTCTTTCCTCCTCTTTATTTTTTGTTCTTGGTCTCTTTTATCCTTCCCTCTTAGCAGCATTTCCCACAAATAACTCGTAACCTCTTTTCCCCTTAAATTTGGCAGAGCTCTTCTCAGGGAGGTTTGTTTGTTTTGTGCTTGCTGGTGTCCATCAATGTGTCGCTGTGGTTGGGAAGTTTGGGCTTTGTTTTGTTTGATTCACAGGCTTTTGACATCTTAAATAACAGGATGGTTTCACCATTTGACAGTAGGAAAAAAACCCCAGTGATCCACCCCACTGCTGCTTTCAACTCCCCATTAAAGCCTCTGTGGTTTTAATTGCTTTCAGGATTAACCAAATGTTTTAAGGATCAAAATGTGATTTTGAGCATTTTCCCCCTCTCTTTTGGTCACCTGGTTCTGTAACAGCCGTGTGGGTGGAAGAGCTCTGGTTGCTTTACTGATAGGAGTTCCATGCATCAAATCCCAAATGGTTTGGGTTGGAAGCTTAACTCAGCTGGGCAGGGACACCTTCCACTAGTCCAGGTTGTTCCAAGCCTCATCCAGCCTGGCCTTGAACACTTCCAGGGATGGGGCAGGAGAGAGAGAATGAGACAGATCTGATGGGAAGGTTCACCAAATAAATTTGTTTGACCCTTGCCTTGATGAGCTAAAAGCTTTAGGTTTAATTCCCATGAAATCCAGCATTGCCCTTCCTCTGGAATTTGCATTTGAGGGCAGAGCTGCTGAGATAAAAGGCACACTGCAGAAAAGGCTGGATTTTGGGATTTAGCAGTGCAGGTAGGAATGCTGAAAGTTTGGAGGGGGCTGGTTGTCATCCAGTATTTTTCCTTGTGATGATGGAATGTGTCTTTCCTGGAAGCAGAGTACAGACCCCGTGTCTTTTGATAGCTGTGGTATCTTGAATTCCTCCTGGATGACTGGCAAGTTCTTAAAGACAAACTTGAGAGTCGGAATTTTGCATTCCCTCTTCATTTATCCAGCTCTGTTTTCAGTTCTCAGGGTGTACTTAGATATACAAGCCTTGACTTTTCTAGCAGCAAAGCTCCAAAACCTTGAAATAATGATTTGGGGTGAAAAATGAAACGATGGAAACTTCTGGCAAACCAAAACTAAAAAAAAAAAAAAAAAAAAAAAAAAAAAAAAAAAAAGAGGAAGAAGAGACATTCTTTGTAAAGAGGTATTTCAGTCAGCCTGAAATTTAATATTTTACTTGAACAGTGGTTTATATTGTGAAATTTATTTTTAAATCAGAATTTTCATTTAGAGGCACTTCAAATATGCCTTCTTAATTTTTTTCTCGATTTTGCTGTTGTTAAGCACTCCATGAAATTTTTGCAATTTTTTGTGATTTTGGAAACATGCTTTCAAGAAAGCATCACCCACCTCTACTTCCTCCAGGCTTTTCACATCTCCCTGAATCCTCCATGTAGCATTCACCAAATAATGAGCTGCTCCCTGCAATCCAGGAGCTGCACATCTGAAGCCAAATTTCACTTGTAGGTGAATAAAGCTGAGGACAGAATCAGAGAACCAAGGAGTTAATTAAGATGATTTTTGGCACCAATTTGGGCAAACATCTCTGTCCAGCAGCCTGTAACATGTGCTCAGACACAAGTGTACACCTAAATCCTATTTGGCACGTGCTGGAAGCAATCTGCTGAATTGAGGCCTTGAGTTTTAGCCTCCTAAAAAGTCTTGGCAAGCCATGAAATGTGCTTAAAGACCAGAAATGAAAACACGCAGTCGCTGGCAATAACCTCTTGGTTCTGAGGGATGTTCGTTTTATGGGTCAAAGACAGATGGGAAAAATTCATACATTTCCCAAATAACAATGGGAAGGAACCATTTAATCTGAAGCAGCACCGTGGGGCTGGGTCGTTCACGGATTTTGGATGCAGGTGCTGTTAAACCTGGCTGGGACGGGGCGCCAGCTCGCTGGGAATGGACGTGCCCTGATGGATCACCGGAGATCCAGGAGATCCCGCCTGCACCTGCAGGTGCTCCAGCCCCATGACAGCCAGCACAGGGCCACTGAGAGCTTGTGGCTGAGCCCTGGCCACCTGGTGCATCCTTTGTGCCTCTTCCAGAGCCAAGATCCAGAGCCATCCTGGCAGAGCCAGCAGGACTTTGAGGGGAAATCACTCTGCCAAGTGCTCTGCAAAGACCTTGGCAGTGGGAATTTGCAGGGGGGAGGAGGTAGCCAGAAACATGATAGGGCTGGACAGGCCTGGAGTGCATGTGGGAGGTGCAGGGATGGGAGGGAGGGAGGCTGGGCAGTGCCTGGACAGGGCCCTCGGGGAATCCCCTGTGGGACCAAGCTCATCCTCACTCCATGTGTCCAAAGGAGTTGGGGCAGGCTGCTCTCCATCACAGCCAATGGGCTTTGGGAAGGAGCTCACTGGAGTTCAGTGCTCCACTCTGCAGGATAAGGGGAACATCCCAGCCAGCAGGGCTTGGTCTGGGATTTTGACTGTCCAAAGGAAACCCCAGGCTCCTGATCTGTTCTTCCCCCCTGCTTGTAATTTGGCTCCGCTTCAGCTCCGGGCTGTAAAAAGCAGTGGAAAAATGACATGGAGGAGCCTGATTGCACATCCACTGTGTCAGCTGACCCCAGAGTGGCAGGGCCCTGTGGACCCTGTATTTTTATCCTGGGCTGGGATTGCTCCTCAGTTTTGCAAGAGTTGGAGGTTGGGGACTCTGTGACTTCCAGGACAGGATGCAAGCCCAGAGTGCAGAACCCACCCTCTGCAGAGGCCAAAATCCACAGCCTGATTCTCCTCCAGGTTTGGGAGTGTGTTTGTGTTGGTTGATAGTCCTGGAGATCCTGAAGGGGATGACACAGGAACGGGTTGTGTTCCAGCCCTGTTTCCAGCAGGAAAGCAGAGTAAGGTACAGCGGTTTCAGCTTCTGGGCCTTTGGCAGGGATCTAAATCTCAACCACTGCTGCCTTCCTTAGGGAAAACTCCCTCTGGGGATCTGCTGTGGCACCAGGAGAAGCTGTAGGGTGGAAGTGGTGCAGGTGGTGCATCCTTTCGCTGACTTATTTATTCACCTGCTGGAGGGAGCAGCACTTAAACCCATTGGTATCTCTAGGAGAGAACCTGGTTTAGATCCAGACTTGGACAATGCCAGATTTGTCCTTTTCCCAGTGTTCTGCCTTCCACCTCTCCTCCTTCTTCTCCTCTTGATTGCAGCTGTATCCACACGATGGCACCAGCCCCCAGGCACTGTCCTTCAGGCTGAGCTGGGATGGGGAGCTGGGGATGACCCAGTGAGGGGGGAAAGTTTCCTTGACAGCAATCCAAGAGGGCTGGAAAAGCAGAGACAAAGCAGCAGTTTGTTCCCTGGCCAAGGGGATGCAGGAAGATCACAGAATGGTTTGGGGGTGGCTTGGAAGGGACCTCAAAGCCCATCTCATTCCACCCATGCCATGACCAGGGATGCCTTCCACTATCCCAGGGTGCTCCAAGCCCTGTTCCAACCTGAACTTGAACATGAACCTCACAGCTCAGAAATCACCCCCTGGCTGGATTCGAGCAGCCAAATCTCTTAAACAGTTCTGAGGTTATCTAAATCACCAAATTCTTTCCCCACACCAGCTGAGCTCTGAACCTTCCCTGGAAAGAGGAAGGCAGAGCCCTGAGAACCACTGCTGGAAAAGTTCTGTAAGAGATTTCAGGACCAGTAAAACGATGTTAGGGCAGAACTTTTTAGTAGTCTCAGAAAAGTCCACAGAAACAAAGGGGTCCAGGACAAGGAGAAACACAGATGATGCCTTGCACTTTGTCTCCCAACTCGTTTGGGTTGCTCTTTTCTAGGGCATGAACAAGTGCAGGCAGCCAGCCTGGAAGCCAGCTGCATCTCCTGCTTTTTTCCCTTGTTTTCTCTCCAAAGCAAAGCAAGCACGTGTTTCAGACAGTGGGGTTTGGTTTTGCACTTTCCAGCCCCTGGCACATCAAACAGGGCCCTGATCCTGTGGGAACACAGGTGGGAGAGCCATTAAAACCAGGCGGTGGGACCAAGAGACAACTGTGG
Organism: Anomalospiza imberbis; assembly: GCF_031753505.1. Classification (NCBI taxonomy): domain Eukaryota; kingdom Metazoa; phylum Chordata; class Aves; order Passeriformes; family Viduidae; genus Anomalospiza; species Anomalospiza imberbis. The sequence goes on from NC_089687.1 coordinate 37,813,680, forward strand.
GGTTTCACCTCTCTGCCACATTTATTTTTCTAGCACTGGTAAGTTGAGGCATAGGGCAGGATCCTGGCCAAACTTCCCAAAAATCTTGGGACTCAGGGTAAGAAGGAGCTGGTTTTGGGGAATGAAATGGTGGTAATAAATGAAAATTTATGAGGAGGAGGAAGGTGGAGGAGGAGGAGGTTTTGTTTAGAAGTGAAATCATTGGCTCCCCCCAACCCCAACACTAATGAAGGGGAAAGGGTCTGGTTGATCAAACATGTCACAGCGTGAGGTTCAGGGGCTGGGATCTGGTTACACTGATGTGCCAGAACTGGCTGCTCCCAGCCCGGGCTGGGGCTGGACGTGCCCATCCCACCCCTGACAGGGCTGGGCTGTGTCCTGCAGCCACCCCTCAGATCTGAGCTTCTGTCTTCGTCTTCTGCTCATCCCAGACCACTGTGGAGGGTGTGGAGTGAAAGCCCTGTAGATCTGATGGACATTTTAAGGAATGTTGAGGGGTTTGGCCAGGGAAGCTCTGGCTGCCCCATCCCTGGAAGTGTTCCAGGCCAGGATGGATGGGGCTTGGAGCAACATGGGATAGTGGGAGGCCCATGGCAGGGAGTGGAACGAGATGAGCTTGGACATCCCTTCCCACCTAAACTGTGCTGTGATTCTGTGAATTTCTAGCAGGAAAGAGCAGCTTTTAACATAACATTCCTTCTCACCAACACGGTGCTCCTGCAGTGTTTGCACTGCTGAAGTTCCAGTGCAGAGCAGCAGAGTTGAGCAGGAATGAAATGATCATCTGACATATGGATACATGGAAAATTTCTTGGAGCCTGTAGGAGCTGTCCATCTCCACCCTGAGGTCTGCATGTGTGGTCTGGAAAGGGCAGGTCTTTGTCTTCCTTCCTGTCTGTACTTCTTGCTAATCCTCTTCTTCCTCTGCACCTCTCTCTTTCTTCGCACTCCTGCTTCCTTTTTGGTGTTTTTTTTTTGTGGTGTGACTTCAGGAGGGACAAACCTCACGTCACCTCTGCCCTTATGTGAGGAGGCTGGGGCTCAAGATTTGGTGGATATTAATTCTTCTGCTGACTTTTACCTGGTCCAAGTTGTCCAAGCAGCTCTGTCTCCTCAGACCAGGATGTTCTGTGGTGGCAACTGGCAAAGCACAAGCCCAAACCATGGCAGGAGGAGCCATGGACCACCAGCTGTTCCAATGTCCCCAGAGGTGATGGTGGCACGCAGGATGCTCGGATGTCACTGATGCCGATGACGATGCCTGCAGGGAGAGCGACCCAGGCAGTAACTCAAGGGAACATGTTCATGCTCCAGCCAGCTCCTCTGACCTCCTGTACCCCAGGGAAAACAAGAAAAAGGAGAAATAAAAACCAACTGACAGAATCCCACATGAGGAGCTTGGGATGCCACGAGCCACCAGGAGACCGCCTTGGATAGATCTAAAGGGCGGCCAAGGTGGGCCTGGATGTGGCTGACTCTGGGTGTGGTGGGTGCATGTGTGGCCCCACCAGATTCTGCCAGCTTTGACACGTGGTGTGGTGTCCCAGGAATATCTCTGTGCCTGCCTCTGGACCCCTGGAAGTGTCCAAGGCCAGGCTGGACAGGCCTTGGAGCAACCTGGGACAGTGGAAGGTGTCCCTGCCCGTGGCAGGGGGTGGGACAAGATGACCTTTAAGGTCACTTCCAATCCAAACTGTTCCATGATTTCTTGGTGAGAAGAACTGTGGCCATGGAGGTCCCTGCCCAGCATTTTGGTCCATGACCCCACCAGGGCTGCCCTGCCTGATGCTTGGATGGACATTTCCCACCATGAGCTGCTGTCCCATGCGTCACCAGGCCGTGCCAGCTGGTCCCTCGCCCAGCTCCTACTGAGTTCCCACCCAATCATTAATTTGGGAAAGCAAGCCACGGTTTGGCAGGGCCCCTCTCAAACGAGGGTTTCTGCCATAAGGGATGTTAGGAAATTCCATTAGGGATCTCCTGCCAGCCTGCCAGCTAAGCAGGAATGGGGTCTTTTCCACCAAAGTGCCCGGACAGCTCCAAAGACGTGATGAACTGCAAACGACCCATGGAGCCCATTGTCTCCAGGAGCTGGTGACAAAGCCACAGCGACCAGGCAGGGATGTCACACCCGGCTGGAAAACAATGATGCTGGAGGAAGTGGTGGTGTGAGGCCGGGAATGGGGACAGTTCCCTTCCAGAGCATGGAGAGGGAAGAACGCACCGGTGACAATGAGGGGAACCCAGAGTGAGCCACGCACATCCCCAGCCTCAAGCTGCTTTTGCATGGGAGCAGTTTCACAGCCCTCAACTGGAAGCACATGCTCGGGCCGTATCCATCATCCAGGCCAGAGCAGGGATGAGGGAGGAGAACCCTTTTGTAAGTGTTGGCCGGGAGAAATATGACTTATCTTGGAGAAATGAATCATGTTTCAGCGAATGCTTCCTGCAGAAATATTTTTCTCACAGCCTTTGTTCGGGGTTTTGGCAGATCTGGAGTTTGCTGGCGTTAGCAAAAGCCATCCCTCCCGCCCACTGCTCCTGGGGCTGGAGTAGGAAATAAGGAATAAAGGCAGAGGGGACGTGGAAGGGTAAATCCATCACCACTGCTGCTCTGCGCTGCAGCAGGATGTGGAGCTTAGAGGAGAATTTCAAAGGAGATCCCCGGATAAAGTCCAACAGAGCTCAGTGCTTGGCTGCTCTTGTGAAGGTACCTGTGCTGGGCAGTCAGCTTGGAATTCTGATGCTTGGACAAATCCCTGTCAGGTGCTGGGGCTTGTTGGAAATCAGCCCTCAGTTCCTCCTTTCTCTCCTGAAAACCAGCATTTTGGGAGGGGGAAAGGGCAGTGTCTCCTGTTACTATGTGTGGTTAGCCCCAGAAAATGAGAAGAAAATGAGAGAAAAAGCCGTGTTTTGACATGCAAATCAATCCTGAGCTCCTCGTCTCCTTCTCCGAAGGCTTTGACAAGGATCCTGTCTGCCTTCCCCCCATTCACAAACATTGCTCTGGGCCACAGCTCCGGCGGGGAGGGAGGAAAAATGTCCATCTTGGTTCTGGAGAACTTCAAGGATTTTTCTTCCCAGTGGTAGGGAATTTTTCCTGGGAAGGCAATTTCATTCCTGGGCCTGGTAGGCTCCCTGATCACTTAAAAACAGACCCCTGAGGGGAATAAGGCCTTTAAAAGCTCCATTTGCTCCTAGTCATTTTACACAGTAACCCAAGCTGAAGTGAAGGATCTTTATTTAAATATGAATTAAGCCTCAACCTTCCCCTTTACTGCATTATTTTCCTTTGAGGTTTACTTTGATATTATTTCAAAGTCTTGAAGCTAACAAAATGCTGGCCCCTATTTTAAATGACAGGAGAGTTCTGGAAAAAGATTTAGGAGGCAACTAAAGTCTTTCAGTGCAGGGCTCCGAAACAGGACAGGAAATCATAAAAGGGCTGAGTGCACTTTACCAAGCTCCAGACAAATCCTGAGACTACAAAGGCGAGGGGAATGGCATCGAGACCACAAAGAGCAAGATGCAGCTGAAAAAACTGGAATTATTCATTAAAACACAGGCAAAATTCTGGCAATAACGGAATCATCAAACCATGGAATGGCTTGGGTTGGAAGGGTGGTTGAAGATCACCCCATCCCATCCCCTGCCATGGGTAGGGACATCTTCACTATCCCAGGTTCCTCCAAGCCCTGAAGTCCAACCTGGCCTTGGACACTTCCAGGGATTCCAGCCACAGTTTCTCTGCCGGGGCCTGTCTGTGGTGTTTGCTTCTTTTTGTGGCTTAGGTGAGCAACTTTTGCCCAGCTTTGGTGTAGGAAGTGGAAGAAATGTTTAAAGATGAGACATAAATGTGTGATTTTTAATGTAAAGCAGAGAGGCGGTGTCTGAGTGACAAAGGATGGGCTGTGTCTCCTGCTGGGGCTGACCTCTCCTTTTGCTTCCCATCGCTTCCAGAAGCCACAAACCTGCTGGAGTGGGTTTTGTCTGCCTGAAGCATCACAGAATCCTTTAGACTGGACAAGCCCTTCAAGAGCAAAGTCCATCCATTCCCCCAGCACTGCCAAGGCCGCCAATAATTCCTGTCCCCAAGCGCCACATCCAAGCAGGTTTTAAATCCCCCCAGGGCTGGTGAGTTACTTTCACATCACTTCTGATTTCAGTTTGAATCTTTCTGCCTAAGCCTGATTCAGGTCCCTTTGTCACAGCACTTTTCACAGCAGGAAACAGAGGATTTATCCTTGTCCTGAGCATGCAGCTGCACGTGGGTGCTCCCTCCTGGCCCAGGTTTGTGTGGGATGCAGATTCCCCCAGCCAAGATCTCCATGCTGAGGTGACACTGACCTCTCTTTGCTGTCACCCTGCAAGGGGGGGCCTGGATTTGCCATCCCAGAAACGGAGCCTGGGTGGTCCCAGGCAAACCAGCACTTCCAAGTTTACAAGGATCCCTGGGAAAAATCGTCAGGGCTCCCCCATTTCCCCATCCCTCCCTGCTGTCAGCGCTCCTTGGTTTAGTGTGGAAACGGGGTGGCCAGGGAGAACAGACATCCCAAGGGGTGGGACTTGGGGGTTGGATTTGTTTGGGTTTTTTTAATAGTTATTATTTTTTCATGTGGACTTTGGCTGAAAATGCAAAATCCTTTTTCTCCCCCTTTTAAAAATTGAGTGGTCAGAGGTGATAAGCTGAGCTGGGATTGAGAAAAAAATTATTAAAAAAAAAAAAATCAGTGCATTTTACATCCTCACCTCAGTGCTTGGCTTCTTTTCAGTGAATATTTTGCTTTGTGGTTTGCTGGAATAATTTGTTTGCTGGAATAATTTGGTTTGTGGAGTCTTTTTGTAGCCTCTCATGTGCACAGAGACCAAGAAATTCAGGATCAATATTCAGCCAGGCTCCACGTGGGCATGTGTACTGCCACAAAGGATAAATCCCATTGTTGGGACCATCTGATCCTGCTGCTTTTAGGGATTTCTTGTTTTCATCCGCTTCTGCACAAGCCACCCTGCCCTTGTCCTTGGTGACATCCCTTAACGTCTCACAGGGTGTTGTGGCATCACAGGTGGGATTGGGAAGGACAATTTCAATTCCCTTGGGAATAAATGGCATAGAAAAAGACTCCTGTATATGGAAAAGAAAATTTAAATGCATCCATGTGCTGCCCATGAGGACACAGATGCATTTTGGGGTCTGGGTTTCCTGAGTGCCCAGCTCACGCCAGACAAACTCCAAGTGCACAAAAAGCCTTCCCAGCAGGTGATTTCCTATTTTTGCTGAGAATTGTCTGCCTCCCTCTTCATGGAGTCAGGTGTGTTTGCTGTTAAAAATCTGTTGCCCAGAGAGTTCACAGCTCCCAAACCTTTTGGAGCATTTTATGGCCTTGGTTCTCTCCTCAGGAACTGAATGCACCCACCTGAACCCCAGAGGATGGCTCTCTCCTGACCGTTTGAACAGTTACTCCCTTTTCTGCCTAAAAACAAATTGTGTTGTTTCCTAATTCCAGGCTCCAAATTTACCTCTCCAAGGCCATACACTCACAGGAGACTCAGGTGACCCCCAGAATTCATGGAAGAGGCTCCAAACGTGCTTGCAAGCATTGATTTTTGTTTAAAGTTGCAGGGAGCGGTCAAAGACTTTGATCTCCTGTGATAGATCCTTAAATCCGTGGTACTGGAGCTTGGGGAAAACAGTCCTGACCCTCTGTCACTGCAAGGAAGGCCCATGGCACAGATCCTTGGGAAAATCCAGCCATGTCCTCCTTCTGCTGCTGAGCACCTCATGGCACAGCAGAGCAGCACCACAGGCTCCCCAACAAGCCCTCAGAAAATCTGGATTTGGATTTCGGTGCCTGTGCTTGAAAAAACGCCACTTCTAGTGGTGAAATGACAGCCTGGAGCACAGTTAGAGATTCCCAAAATTGCAGAAACTGGTGTAAAACCACACATTCCTCGGGCGGGGAGGAAGTCATTCCGTGTGCTGCACGGCCTGACAGCTGTTAAATTCACCTTCTTAAATGGTGCTTTTGGCTCTGCTGGTACCCAGAGCCCAGACTGAGATGTCATTTACTTCTAAGTAAGAGCTTCTAATGGATGTGATGGATTTTCCTCCACGCAGCAACGGGGCTTGTTTTAAAATAAACACTTGGCATTGGGGCTCGGAAAGCTATCAGGGAATTAATGCATCTGATGCACACACAGAGAGGGTCGTGATTTGGCATCTTAAAATGTTTTCCCCCGAAGCTGGTTTGGATGGAATGACATGATTTATTTTTTAATGGCCCTGGACACCACAGCAGGGAGTTTTTGTTGGTTTTTTTTTTGTTTAGTTTTGTTGGGTTTTTTTTCTTCCCATAGTTGATGAGGAGAAAAGGTCATTTGGGATAATTTTGCCCCATGTTTCCAGATCCTAGTCTACTGGAAGGTGTTGGGTTTTAAGGTCCATTCTAAGCCAAATAATACTGCAGACATCAGCCTGGACAAGTGATGCTCACACTCTCTGCACCCCATCACCCCACTCGTTGGGAAAGGGTTTTTAGCCAAATTTCTGAGTGTCAAAACATTGTGGGGCACAAGGAAGAGTCTCAGCCTCTGCTGGGGACTGTGGAGTCAAGAACATAAATCTCAAACCCTCGGTAGCTGCATGACATCTTTATTTTTACTGGCAAGAGAAGCAGTATACACAGCGACATTGCAGTCTCTTAGCTCGTTAAAAATATCTCAATAAATAAAACAAATAAGCAACATATACACTGGAACAGAAAATGAAAACAAAAAAAAACTTTAAAAAAATAAAAAAAGGGGGAAGGGGATGAGCGGTAGCAAATCATGGAGCAATAAGGGAGAGGTGGCAGAGTGTGGAGGGCAGTCTGTAATCCAGGCTGTACTTGAAATAAATCATGCAGGGAGCTGGGGGCATAGTGGGCTTTTTTCCTTCTTTTCCTATTTTTGCTGAGAGCCTTGGTCCAGTTTTGCCATGACTGTACAAGAAATCAGGTGTGGAATTAAAAAAAAAAAAAAAAAAAAAAAGGAATACAGTTAAGGGAAAGTAAAACTCAAACCCAAAGATGCCTCATAAATGCATTCCTGAATTAAGATTGTTTCCAGAAAAAAAAATAAAAAATTAGCAATAAAACACCAAACGCACAGACAGACAGACACAAAATCCCAACAACAATGAACAACCAGGAATGTTTGCTTCTCCTCTCTTTGGTCAGTCGTTTTGGGGAGAGATGTTGCAAAGTCTCAGCCCCTTCTCTTTGGTGCTGTTTTGCTGCTCAGTCTAAAATGCTCTGCAAGAGTTCAGAGCGAGGGAGGTCAAGAGGGGTCTTTTGGACCAGTTTTCTTGAGGTTTTTTAGGTTTCAGAAGCTACAAACTTGGATATATCCCAATTCCACTTCAGTCGCAGACACTGGACAGTCTGGAGAAAAGGAAAAAAAAAGAAAAGAAAAGAGAAGAAAAATAAATACACCAAATGCAGGACATCTTTATGAGATAGGTTGTGTGGGAAGGGCTTTTTCCCTACAAATCCAGGCTGTGGCTCATCACAAGATGTTGAATCCTGCTCCTGGTTCCAGCAGCATGGGGTTAATCCAGGCACTGGGCAAGATCCAGTGTGCCAGGAGCAAGTGGAAGCACAATTCCTTAGGGTTTTGGATAGACAACCTAAATTCAGAGTCTGGTAATGTCACAGCCTGGTTTGCACTGGAATCTAACATGGTAAATCCATAGGCAGGAGCAATGTATCCATCAAAACATCACAGAATCCCAGAATGGTTTGGGTTGGAAAGGACATTAAAGCTCATCTCATTCCTCCCCCCTTCCATGGGCAGGGACAGCTTCCACTATCCCAGATTGCTCCAACCTGGCATGGAACACTTCCAGGAGCAGGGTAAATTCTGTGGGACAAACTCCATGACCCAGCAGTGCCCGTGGCATCCCCCATCCTGCTCAGGGCAGGGATGGCTTTGCAGGCAAGGTGCTGTTCCTGCCTTCAGCAAAGCCACCTCAGCTCAGATATCAAAAAGCAGATATAATTATTTCCTCCCACTGAGGAAAGCTTCTATTTAGCTGATTTCCTTTCCTTTCCCTCTCCAAGTTATTAATTATCTAATTACAACCACATTCTGCAGACCAGCTTGGGGACTTGTCAGGCTGCCCAGGACCACTTAGGAGAACTCCACCTCTCCCGGTGGTTTGGGGATGCCCATGTCTGACAGATGACAGGCTGACCCTTTCCTCATCCAGGGAGGGCTCCAGGAAAGGAAAATAAAATCCAGGCAGGAGAAAGATACCACAGAGCAATTTGCTGATTTTATTTTTTTTTTTTATTATTTTTTCCAGCTAGCAGAAGAAAGGGGTGGAGGATGGTCACACGAGGTTTTGCTGTGCCCTGCTCTTCACTTAATATGGCTGACACGAAAACGAGGTAAAACCAGATAAAAAGCTGTTCCAGTTCCAGGGATTTTTTAAAATCCCACCCAAGAGCAGAGAGCTCAGCACAAAGCTGCTCCCAAGGCAGAGCTGATGTCTTTAACTCTGGCTGAGACCCCCTGCTCTGGCTGCTGCTGCCCTGGGGCCTCTCCTTCCCACTGGTTCTTTCTGGTTTCCAGCTCCAGCTGGAGAACTGGGAATTCCACAGCAGCTCTAAAGGGCTGATTTTCCTCCCTGTTACGGTGAGGGGATGGTGATGGCCTGCCCTGCGGATCGTAGATTTTCCAGAGCTCTAGGATGGCTCCTTCCATCTCATGCTAGTTCCATGGAACTGGATTGGCTTTTTTGAGGTGCCTTTCGACCCAAACCGTGCTGTGATTCTGTGAAATCACACTCTGAAATCAGACTCTGAAATAGCACTCTGAAATTAGGCTCTGAAATCAGACTCTGAATCTAGCTTGTGATCCTCATGTCAGCAACCTGGTCCTGCTTGCTGCAGGGGGAAGGAAGGGCTGAGGAAGAGGGAAAATGCCCCAAAAACCTCTGTGAGCCACCCAAGCTGGCCTTGCACACTTCCAGGGATGGGAACTGCTTTCTCCTGGGATTTCTCGGGGATTTCCAAGCATTTCTCTTACCCTAACACAGAACCCAGCTGTGATGCCCTGCCACAGCGCAGCTTCCTCTGACTGCGGCCTTGCTGATCCATTTTTCCCTGTCTTTGAAGCATTTCCCAACCCCACCAGGAGCATTTCCCAGCCCAGCATGGATGTCACAGGAGCAGAGAGCTGCTGGCCTGATGGAAGGTGGCAGCAGGAGCACAACCCTGGTTGCAGGAAATTTCGCAATAAATCCCCCAGGCCTTTGCCCATATAGGATCGGAGTGGGTTTAGTTACAAAAGGATTGAAATAATTTCCATGTCCAAGAGTGCAGATGAAATGTGAAGTGCAGAACAGAAAAACTGTTGGAATTTGTTTGGGTTTATTTTTTTGGTTTTGGTGGGTTTTGCTGTTTTGTTTTGTTTTTTGTTTTTTTAAAGGTAGCTTTTCCAAGTTCTTTTAAAGTTGAAGGTGTTGAAAAAAGGCTCTGCCCCCAGGGCCTTTTTTGTTTTCTTGCCCTACATCCCAGGCACATTTTAGGATGAACGGGGAAGGAGAAATCCCATGTGGAGTTCATGGAATGCCAGAATGGTTTGGATTGGGAGGGATTGTAAAGCTCATCCTGTTCCATCCCTGCCATGGTCAGGGACGCCTTCCCCTGTCCCAGGTTGCTCCAAGCCCTATCCTTAACACCTCCAGGGATCCAGGGGCAGCCACAGCTCCTCTGGGCACCCTGTGCCAGGGCCTCACCACACTCAGAGTGAGGAATTTTGTTCCTCACTGAATCTCTCCTCTTTTTAGTGTAAAAAATTATTCTGGAATAGTCCCACGAGTAGCTTCAAGCAATGCTGGGTTACAGCACAAAAGGCAATGCTCCTGCTTTAGGAAATCACTAAAATCCCATTCCTGAGCTCAGGAGCCATCCTTCCTAGCTGGAATAACTCTTCTAAAAAGCCCTGTGGCACAGATCAATCAAAAGATCCATGGTCAGGTTTGGACCCTTGGCTTCCCAGCATCCGATGGGGTGTGATCCGCTCAAAAGCCTCCCAAAACTTTTTGCTGCTTGAGGTCAAAAATTTCCATGACCAGTGGTGATTCCTTTGTTGCCATTGTTTTTGTCTCGTGGGCAAATAAAAAACGGCCCAACTGTTTCAGGGTATGGGGAGAGTGGGAAACAGCTGTGCTCCAAAATTGCTGATGGCATCGCCATGACTGGGAGGATCCCTGCTGAACGGATGTTCCCAAATTATTTCATGGAGTTCTCAGCTGTCCCTGGAGCCCAAATCGATGGTAGCCACTTCACAGGGTGGTTTGGGCTGGATGGGACCTTAAAGCTCATCCCATTCCATGGGCAGGGACACCTTCCATCAGACCAGGTTGCTCAGAGCCCCATCCAATCTGGCCTTGCTTAAATTTAAAGAGCTCGAATTCATTTAAATTTAAGCTCGTTTAATTTAAATATAAACCTGTTTCAATTTAAGCCTGTCCTTGTTTAAATGTAAAACCATTTTGTAATTTGGGTGGTGCAGAAAAAAAAAAAATAAAAGCACCTTAAAACAGCAGAATTCCCTTGATTTTTAGGCTGTTTCCCACCACAAAAGGCTAAACCCAGAAGAAATCCCTTGATTTTTGGGGTGTTACCAGGAAAGGATAAACCCAGCAGAAATCTCTTGACTTCCACGTGCCAGGAAAGGACGGAGCCCTGGAAAAAGCAGCAGGGCCAGGCTGCAAGGCTTCAGAGGGGAGGAAGCGGCAAGAAAGGAATTCAGATAATTGTGTCCGTGCGAGGGGGTGGAGAGAGGGCCAAAATCAGATCGAATGCTGCGGGCAGGGACAGACTGAAACCAGATCCCCTGGCTCGGGCTGTGCTGCCTCTGCTGCTCTACCCTTATCAACCCTCCGCTCTTGAAGTCTCCCAGATGAAGGGAAAGCCACAATTATGTGCATCTTATAGCTGGGAAACTGTTTCAAAACACATCCCTGGCAGAAGCTCATTCCTGAGCCCCGGGGCCCCCCTCGGACCCTTCCTCAGCCAGGGAGAAGCCTCTCTCTGACTCGCCCCAGCCTTTGCAGAGCTTGGGGGATTTATCTTCTCATGGCTGGTTGGAGGTGAAGCATCCTCCCTGTATCCTGCAGCTCCCCAGTTTGTTGTCAGGAGCAGTTTGATGGGTGTGTGGCATGAGGAAATGGAGATTGGAGCCTTTTCTCCTCCCCCTGAGGCTGTTTCTCCCTCTCCAGACCCTCTCATGCATCCACTGCGTGGTTTGCTGACACCTCACTGTCCGGGGAGAACAGAGGACCCTAAAAAGATGATGCCACAAGAAGAAGCCAAGGGGAGAGCCCTGGTCCTTTCTGCCTGGGTCTGCTCCCAGCCACTGGAGCAGGATGGAGCACGGCCACAAGGTTAGGGACTGGACAGAGAGCTCCAGTTGTGAGTGCTCCTCTCACATATTGCCAGAAATTTCTCCATCATTTTGCTTTAAATATTTTTTTCCCCTCACACAGCTGCAGAAAGGGTTATTGGTGTCCACAGAATCCCAGAATGGTTTGGGTTGGAAGGGACCTTAAAGCCCATCTCATTTCACCCCCTGCCATGGGTAGTGACAGTTTCCACTATCCCAGGTTGCTCCAAGCCCAGTCCAACCTGGCCTTGAATGGAAAGAACCCTTCAAGAAGAAGAGAGGGATGCTCACCAAGGAGAGGAATTCAATGGCTTCTACCTGCGGACTCAACAACTTCCCATGGAAAAACTTGTCCTTTGTCCTCCTAGAAGGAGCCAATTCTTCAACATTTCAGGTCGTAGCCCAGCTAAAATCAGTCTTGTGGGCCTGTGCTCACCACAGGGAGAAGAAGGGAATGCTGACAAGTGAAGCATTTTGCTGCTGGGATGCTCAGATGTTCTCTGTTGGGTTCTGCCTCCCTGCAGCAAAATTTGGGCAGCCAGGAATGTTGGCCCCAAGGTGCTCTGTCCCTCCCTCACCAGAAAGTTAAAACAAATATAAAACCAGCTTTAAGCCAACATTTTAAAAAGCTTTATACAGAAAAGGCACATTTCCCCCAGCCCTGCACTCCTCCACAGGCCGAGCAGGGCTGGTGGCAGCTGGAGGAGGAGGAGGCAGGTTTGTGGGAGCCCCCTTTTTAAAACCTTGGCAGCACATCACTGGAATGGCAGCTCGGAATTGCCGAGGGGCGGAAGCCACTAATGAGCGGTGGGAGCAGGGAAAAGCAACGGAGCTGCCCCGGTGTCCGGGAGTTTGGGACAACCAGGAGCTGCATGTCTGCCCGGCCTCCTCGTGGGTGGCTCGGGGCAGCAAGCACTGAGGGACACCAGCAGCATCTCCTGAGCCACGGATGGGGGCAGAGAGGGGCAGGAGGTGGCTCCCACCAGCCCTTCTGGCTAGTGGAGCTCATCATCGCTTTCTTTGGCTCAAATCCACTCCCCCACACGAGCCACAGGAGAAAGGTGTAGAGCAAAGGGGGGGAAAGGCAGGGAATGAGGAGTTCTCCTAGTGCAGCTCCAGGGAAATACCCAGGGCTGCGGAGGAGAGCTTGCACAGACACAGATGTGTCCCTAAAAAGCGGCTCTGAGGCTCACACCAAGGGAGAGAGTAGCTACATCCCACCTTCCTCTGCCTCCTGGGTCCCACATCCTATGGCCCTCTCGGATCCAGGAAGGCTCCAGCTGCCAGAGCACCAGCAATTCTGGGCAGGCACTGCCTGAAATGCACATCCAAAACAGGGCCAAAGCAGCGGGAATGGCTGGAAATCAGGGAAGGAGGGTGGAGTTGTCACGGGTGGCCCATCCGCTTCTGCTGAGATGCTCACAATGACAGATCGCACCCTGCACAGACACAGCTCACAGTCCGAGGGAAAATTTAATTTAATTTAGGACAAAGCTGGCAGTCACTGGGACATGGTTGCCGGTTCCCCTCTGCCTCTGCAGGGACAAACACAAGTGAGATATGAACTGGGCTGTGAGAACACCCTCCTGCCTCCACCCCGTTTCAGGAGAGCAGATATTATTGGCCAAAGGGAAACCTTTCCTCCTCCCCCTCAGCACTCCTGCCAAAATAATACAAATTCTAGGAAAGACACCTTCTCTAAAAATAAACATATACATCTGTGGCTTTCTTCTTTTTCCAAGGGAACTCTGTCGGTCTGGCCTGCTCAGCCAGCAGCTCCTCTGCTCTCACAGTTTTCCTGTGTGCAGCTGCAGTTCCCAAACCCCAGCAGCAGCAGCATCCCTGTGGGAAGCTCCGGGATTTTCCTACCCCACAGATGAGACTTTTCCTACCTGTTTCCCCACTTTGCCTGTCCTTGCATACATTAAATATTTTGGCAGCAAGTCTGGCTGTACCTGTGGCTGAGCATAAGGAGGAGCAGCCTCAATTTTTTTTCATCAGTGCAACACAAAGGCTCTGTAGTAACCTCTACTCCTAGGAGTAAATCAGGGGAAGGATGACAACCATCCATTATGGCTGACTCAGCTGTGTGGATTAATGCCAGTGGAGTTAATAACAACAAAACCCCCCTGTTTTAAAAGCATCTAGGGTTTAAACTCCTTCTTTGAAATAAAATAATAATGGAAAAACAAACAAAAAAATTTGAGGCCACCCACTAAAAAGCAGAGACATAAAATCCATGGAATTCTGGGGGCTTCTGGGAACAATCCACGGGACAGGTACGACTGCCCCGGGAACTCGGGGTGCTTTTTCATGTCCCTGACAAATAGCAGCTGAGACACCTGCGGGCCAGATGTGCACAGCTGTACGTGTGCTGCTGCCCATCAATCCTCGGCTCCCACTCCGCTCCAGATGCTGGCCCTCACAAACACAGCTTGGAAGGCCGGGCTGGAGCGAGGGAGCTGCGAGCCCAGGCATTTTCCTCTTCTCAGGAGTCTCCTCCGCACGCAAAGCCCTCAGTGTCCCCTTGGCCTGCACGATGCAAATTTGGGGCAAAGACCCTCAGAGGAAATTTGGGGAGAGACACTGGCATCTCATAGCTGTGAATTTTTAATGCCCCTGCATGAGTGGCAGGGGTATTAAAAATTGCACCTAGTGGGGGAGGTACCACCCTGTCTGCGTTTAAGATGCAAAAACTCATCAACACCCGTCTTGGAATTGGTGTATTCTGGTGTTTATCCACAGTTTTGCCATCTCTCCATGGGCACACGTGTAAAGGGCTTTATCTTTTCCTGCAAAAAGTATGGCACTTGTGCCTACAACTCTGGGAAGCAAAACCTTGCCTGTCCTGAGTTAGCCTTGGAGATGATTGCTGAAAAAGATCCTTTTTCTTGGCATTTGGAGTAGGAATGAAGCTGTGTTTGCTTCTCAAAACTGCCAAAGAAAAGCTGGGGCAGCTTTCCTGAAGCATGAATGGATTTAATCCTGTTTTTACTCTTATGGATCCTTACATAGCACCACAAGAAGCCCTCAGTGGGAAGACGTCAGAAAGATTCCCCATCTCCTTGCCCGCTGTGCTCAATGCCCAGGTTTTGGGCTCCCATCCCAGGTGACATTCCCTGATGTCTGCAGGAGAAAGGATGCTACTCTGGCATCTTCCCCCCACTATAAGGCACACCCTGCAGGTCCCTGAATTCCTCAATCCCAATTCCCTGGCCCAATGTTTCCCACATGGCAGGTGCTGTTCCTTGTTCCTCGATAACCACCCGGGCTCTGAGCAATGGAGGTGATTCAGTCCCAGGACTTTGGGAAGGGATTGTGCCTGGCCAGGTCTCCATCTGGGATTAATCAGCATATCTTCCTTGAAGTCAAGGGGCCAAATTCTCACTTGGAATAAACCGGCTTAAACCTGCTGCAGTCAATAAAGGCCCTCTGATCTTTTTTTTATGGCAAGAATTGCTCAACTCTTTAAAATACCTGGGGTTAGAGGGTGCTGCCCTCGTGAAGAGGGAGTTATATTTTATATGGCAAACAATCCTGTCGGGGGAAGGAGTCCTTGGTATGGAGTGAGCCACTCTGGATTTTGTGGGGCTGGGGTGAGTCATTGGGACTGGTGGTTTTGGCACCCTGGGAATGGTGACAGTGACTTGGAATTTGAATAGGTGTGATAGGCCTGGCCTGCTCTGCTGCCTTATCTCCTCTTGCCCCGGGGCTCTTTCTCTCCCTTTTCCTTGGCCTGGCAGCTACATCAGCACCACACAAGCCTGGCAAAAGCCACCCTGAGTCCCACATCTCTTCTCAGTCCCACGTTTCTTCCAGCCTTTAATGCAAGTACCACACAGTATAGTTGTTTTCCTAAACTTTACAGCTGCTGCATTCCTTGCAGATGGCTTTGCCCATGCTTAGAATCACAGAATATCCCATTTAAACCAGATTTAAAACCCTTAAACCTTTGCTTCTTAAACCAAGCCCTCTGGATTTCAGCCCCAGCCCTTTAAGGGCTCTCTGCCCTGGTGTTTATAATCATCTCTACCCCTCTCTTTTCTCTTCCTCCTCCTCTCCTTGCCAGCCTCTTCTCAAGGGCTTCCCGGGGGTGCCCAACTCCTTGGGGTCTCTTGTGCAGGGCCGGGAGTTGGACTTGATGCAGGCAACAGCAAAGTGGCCGTGAATCTCCCTCAGGGCTGGTCAGGGTGGGGATATTTTATCTTTATTGCTGTGGGTTTGGATGCTGCCATCCTCCTCCTGTGGTCGGCGCATCCCCCTGGTCCCCGTCCAGGCTTTGAGCATCCATGAATCATTTTTCCAAGACTCCCAGGAGCAGCATCACTGCCTTGAGCCTGGAGTGGGGCTGGCCAGCTGCTTTATGGACTTCCCTGAAACTGCTCTGTGGGTCGTGCCAGGCAGACAAACCACGGTGAGCAGGACAGGGAGCCAGATCTTACTCACAACCTCTTCAGTTTTCAGCCTGGGTAGTGCCAGGAGCTACCCAACCCTGTGCTCTGCTCCAAAAGCCTCCCATCCCATAAATGAACACCTTGAGAGATTTAATTCCCGAAGCAATGACTGACTAATGAGTTCCAAATCTCATTTTATTCTGCTTGCTGTCTGTGCCGCTGCTCTGTGTTCCTTTCCTATCAATAAATTATCCCCTTCAGAGCTCCCGTGTCACCTTTTCATCGCACTTCTAGATTTTATGACTTCACAAGAGGTAAAACAAAGTTATCACTCCCTTGCTGCTGTTTTTCAAAGGGGAGCAAACAGTCTCGCTCCAGCAAGTTCAAATTTTCGGAGGAAGAAGCACGCAGAGATGGAACCTCTCTGCTCGAGGAGCAAACATATCGGCTGGTCTGTGTTTAGCAGAGGACGTAATCACATGTTTAATATTTCAGTGCGTGCTGCTCGCCCGCTGGCCGGGTGGGATTTAGCACATGCTCTGCTGACTCAGAGCAGCCCAGCCAGCGACTCCCAGGAACACGATCTGTGTGCAGCCCGCACTCAGCAGCCTAAGGGAAAAAAGCCCTGGAAAATCGGTTTCTACGGTCTTTTCCAGCCTGTCATGCTGCAAAAGGGCAGATGTGTGTTCTCCTGTCTGCAGTTGTCAGGTTTTTGGGGTTTGGGTGATTAAACGAACGGGTTAAGTGGACGAGTGAGTGCGGCTGACTCAGCTCGGCAGCAGCTGGCTGGCCTTGTTTAGGTTTGCCAGCTGCAAAAGCTGGACTTGTTTGAGCCTCGGCGAGTGACCCCTGCGAGGTTCCCGCTGGGATAATAACCTGTGGCACTGATGCAATCCCCACTCTGGGGGAGCAGGAGGAGCTCCCCGCAGCATCTGCTCCCAACAAAGGCTCTGTGCTAGAGCTTGGCAGTGCTGCTCCTCTCTGGGCTCCACGGCGAGCAGAGCTGAGCCAAGCTGGTGCTGCTGGGAGCCAGGGGCTTGCTCAGAAGTTGCTGATGGGCTCCTCTGCTCAGGTTTGCAGCTCAGGGAATCTCAAAATGGTTTGGATTGGGAAGGACCTTTACAAGTCGTCTGATCCGACACCTCCCTCTAGACTAGGTTTTTCCAAGCCCCATCCAAGCTGGCCTTGGATGTTTCCAGGGGTGATGGGAACCTCCGCTTGATGCTGAACAACTTTTCTCCTCTGTGCGACTGAGTTTTACACACGGTTTATATTTGCACTACAAGATGTTCAAGTTTCGAATTCTCCGGGTTAAACCAGCGTGTGATATTTGTGAAGGGAGGGAGGCTGGGTGTTACATTTGGTGACTGAAATGAGGGTTTAGATGCTTATTAGGAAATCATATTGAATGCAGGGAGATAACAGGGAAGCTTAGATCTGTCTCTGTCTAGAGAAATGTGTTCATGCTTCTGCACACAACACACAGATCATCTGTGATCCCAGATTCAGTTAAATATCTGGGTGTGGAAGATGTCTAGGGGGACTTAATTTAAGAACTTTTCATTCCTCTGTGTGCTTTTTACCTGGTAAAAATGCTTTGGTTTTCTTTTGAAATTTCTAGTTGCTGTTGTTACACAGGCACAGATGGGCCTCATCATACCACAAAATCACAGAATTATTTGGGCTGGAAGGGACCTTAAACCTCATCTTCTTCTACCCCCTGCCATGGGCAAGGACACTTTGCTATCCCAGGCTGCTCCAAGCCCATCCAGACTAGCCCTGGACACTTCCAGGGCTGGGGAAGATCTCTATCTGTATGTGCACTGCAGCTTTCACCTCTAATATAGCACTTCCCCAGCAGTAAATATCGGTGTGAATCTATGCACAGACATTCAGATTTAAGGCTCCCTAAAAGCAGCAGTAATTGAAATCAACACCAATAAATGAGATGATTTTCCCTGAAGCTGGCAGAAGAAATGCAAGTGCTGGGCCACGCTCCCCTCCTGGAAGTGCACGGATGCACCCGACAGGAAACCTAACCTGACATCCCACACGGTTTGGCTGAAAAAAGTGATCTCTGCCCTCTCCATACTTATTTATATTTTCAGTTGACTGCATAATCTGGCCCTCTAGAAAGTCCCTTCAGGAGGTCACGCAGCTGAAATAATAGTTAATGAATTTGTAAAAAAATTATTTCAGACTTATTAAATGCTTTCTTCCTTCCCTTCCAAGTGTTTGCAGGCTGTTCCCAAGCTATGTAGGGTTGGAATAAGGAGGCTGGCAGGACTGTGCCAGCTCCATACACTTCAGGAGAGCTGCTGGCATTGCTTTTCCTTCCAGAGATATCCTCATTCTGCTCCCATCTCCTCACTTGGCTGTTCAACCTCTGCTTTTGGGATGGCCTTAAGTCCAGAGGATGAGGCTCTTGGACTTCTCCAGTGTTGCACCATCCAAATGATTTCCATCTCTGCTCCATTAATAATGGATTGGTTTGGGTTGGAAGGGACCTTTGAGGGTGAAAAGACCTGAGTTTTTTCCTCCAGTGCCTGGTTACACAAGCCAGGCCCTGACTGCAGAAATTGGTGATTTCTGTCTGCTCTGAGGGGATCTGCTCTGCTTTTCCATGGATGCCAAGACCCTCCTGTGTGTATGGGCTGGGGACAAGGGGCTTAATTTTTGGGGACTCACTTCCTGGCTCCCTGATGAGATCCAGCCAAGTCATCTTGTTGGCTGAGCAAGGGAATGCCTGTGGGATTTTCCTTGCCGGGAAAAGGAGCTGAGACCAGACATGGAGACCAGCCTGGGACATGTGGGGACAGCTCTGAACCAACTTGTACATTCACTTGGACTTGAGCTGTGTATTCCAAACTTGACAATGCTGCTTCATCCTTACTTGTGTGTTAGGGATTTTAGTTTTCCAAGAGATCCAAAGAGTAATTAAATGATAAAGGCTGCCGGATAGAAGTTTAGGCTGGAATTCTCAAAAGGATCAAGAAAACTTGGTGTCTTTCAAAAACCTACCAGCTCTGGAGGGGCTCTAAATCTCTTTGGCTTCAGTCTGCCCATCATCAACCCCAACAGATTATTAACTTAATTAATCAGTTAATGTAGTCTTTTTAATAGGGTAAATTTCCAGCCTATGGGTTTTAGGTGGAAAAGCTTGAGCACATAATCTTTGAGTTCTAAACTAGAAAAAAAGAGCTTAAAATACATTTTCTGGAATCCTGTCTCAGTTCATGTCTGATTAGGGCTGGAAATTGCCTTGGAACAGGGAGAAACTGGAGGAAAATTACTCCAAGAGGTATTTGGGCCTGAATTATCCAGCAGCTCTACTCAGGCAGTTTTCCCTGCCCTGAGTTTTACATCTGTGTGCTGACCAGAACGGTGACTTTTATTTTTATTTAAAGCATCCCCATCCCTTCAAAAACCTCTGGTGGTTTGTGAACCACAGCTCTGCCGATTTAAATCATGCCTAAATATTTAAGGCGAGCCTGATTTATGCTGGAACTGCTGGCTCATCAGCTTTCCCTTTAATCAGTGGGGTTGTTGGGACTATCCAGCCCCCCTTGGTCACTTTGCAGGATCCTGCTCAAACCGGAGGCCTCGGGATGGCTCCAGCCCAAGTGACCTCCTCAGGATCCTGGTGCAGAATTCTCCTGGTGGTACCCTGAGATCAGCAGATGCTGGCCTTTCTCTCAACTCCCACTCAGTGCCTCAAATCCCAGGGAAAGCTCTCCTTCCGCTGCTACACCCTCTGCTTTGAAGACAAAAGATGATTCAACAAGATATTTGAAGTTGGGGCGGGGGGGGGGGGGGGGGTGTTGGATGGTTCAGCTGCCTTCCAAAACTCACAGGGCTTTCCAAAGCTAGAATTAGGACATTTCCAAAGCTGAAATCAGGACATTTCCATGCACAGCTTGCCCTCTCCAGAGCTGCCCTGGCACTGATGCATGGCAAGACCTGTAGCAAAGCTAATTCTCCTGTTTGCAATTCTTCTCCCAGTCCTTCCCCAGTTATGCGGCTGAGATGTCCTCTGCCTCCCAAAAGCCCCCAAAAAGCAGCCTGTGGATAAATGATTTGGGGTCGTGATGGATGTGATGAGCCTGTGCAACTCCAAGGAGCATCTGGTTGCACCGAGTGGGTGCCTGTGGAGCCAGAGTCCCGCTATTGGTTTGAGCTGTATTTTATTTTATTCATGGCACAGCCTGTCTCTGCTTGTTTGGGAAGTTATTCCGTGCCTTTGCTGCCTGGAGCAGATCCCAGAGAGCAGCACAGCCTGCTCTCTTCATTATCTGCCCCACTAATACCTCTTTTTTCTTCTTCCCCTCCCTCCTTAGGTCACTTGTTTTGGGTCACTTTATCCTCAGAGCTGAACCCACGGCAGGGTTTTCCAGCTTTGTTGCTTCTGTGACTCAGGAGGGATGTTTTGCTCTCATTTATTAGTTTTTCTGGACAGAATACAAGAGGTTAAACACTTCGGAGAAGCTTATTCTGTATTTACAGCCGAGGTAGGTTTCTAAATCAACAGTAGGTTATGTATTGGAGTGACTCACAGAGCTGCTTAACCTTTTTCCTTCCGTTTTTGTCCCTCTCCAAATCTGAGGCACAGCAACATCTGCAATTCAGATCTCTGAAATGAGAAGCTGTGAAAGAAATATAAAGGGCTGAATGTAAATCCAGCCTGGTGGCACGTGAATCCCTTCCCTCTGCTGGCAAGGTCCTGCCTGCTGGGGAGGGGCAAGATGGGCACTGCAAGAGTTAATAGCTGCTTTTTGGAGGGGAAACTGAGGCACCATCCACCAGCAAAAATTGCAGGGCAAGGTGATTTTAGGGCACGGTGGAGGTGAGCCCAGGGTAGGCTGGGGGTGCAAGGAGAGCAAAACCCACTGCTGCCATCCCATAAATGGTCCATGGTCACAAGAGAGGTGTCATCCTCTCAGCTAGCCCAGAGGCTCTGGTGGGAAGTGTCCCCACAAGGGGCACCAGCTGGAAAGAGCCCCAGCATCCCGTGGCACGTCTGCTGCCTTGCCAAAACCAGTGGGAAACAGGCTGGAGGCGACCAGAGAGATGGGAGTAAGCCAGGGGCTCCCGCCTCACCCATCACCTCTGCAATTTGCTGTGCTCCAATGTGTATGTGGGGTTATTGTTTGGTTTTATTTTTTGGGGTCTATTTAATGAGTATTTTGAATAAAACGAACATTATTGAGAGAGAAATAGAACTAGAAACAAGTTTTAAAAAACAACCTTACAAGTAAGACTAGATATTTTAGAGAAATTGTTAACTTCTGATTGTAATAGCATAAATTATAACATCTATATTGTCTTACCCTTCTCATGAGACTAAAAATAGAATAAAAGTTTTCAAAATGCATCTCAATTGCCCTATCTCTAAGTCAGAAAAGGGTATAATCCAACACTTCAAACCCCCTTTTTCCCAGTCTAGAGTTACAGACTCCCCTTGTTCCTAAGCAGCAGAGCAGGTCTGAGACATTTTCACTCCCAAATCACAACCAAACCCCTGCATTTCTCCTGCCCAGCAGCATTTAGCGACTCTCTTCTAAGGGATCCGTGGAATCTCTCAGATTTTGGGGTTTGTCCCTCTCCTCTCCCTGTCCCAGGATCTTCAGGAGGGTCCTGCCAGCTCTCCTGTGCAGTTTTTGGGGTCTCAGCCTGTGCTGAGGTGCTGCAGGAGCACCGTGGGCACAGCATCTCTCTGGGGTCCAGCTGCTTCTCATGCACCCCAATCTTCAGATTTTTAAGGAACCCAGTCCCTCAGGGAAGAGCAGATGCTTTCTGTGGGTATCAGCAGCTCTGGGGGATGCTTGTCCTGCAGGATTAGGGCTGGCCTGGGAGGTTTTGTTCCTGGTGTTTAGGCCACAAATTGCGTTGCCTGCTCTGTGTGGTTTTTCCCTCATGAAAAGCACTGCGCTGCCCAACCCTCTTGGAGTCATCTTAAAAAATTTGTGTTGTTTATTGATGTGGCTCTTGATAAGGGAATGGGGTAGACCTGTGCTTTTTGTGTTTGGAGCTAATTTAAAAACTCCTAGTATAGAGGAGGACATGGCAGGGTTAATCACATACTTAGGAAAACACAGCAGAGAAATGAGATTTAAAAAAAAAAAAAAATTTTTTTTCTATCAGAAAGGCAGCTGTGACTGCAAGGTGGAAGCATCTCTGGTGCCACACTCTGACCTTAAATTAAATAACCTGGGAGTCTGCTCCCCTCATGATCACTGACGTGGGATTCGCCCAGTGCAAAATTTGGTTCTTCCTTTTCTTGGGCAGTGAGACAGCTCCTGGCTGCTCCCAGATATTCCACGTGCTCCCCGTTAGACACACAGGAGATGTTCCCCTTGGATGCGACCCCAACGCCACCTGATTCTTTATTTACGGCAGTTTACCCTGCCCTCTAGTGCCAGCAGGTGCTGAGTCAGCAGCTCCTGTGGTTTTCCAGCTTTTCCTTCTCCCAGCCTGGGAATCTGCCGCTGCTGGGGCTGCCAGGGTGGGGAGAGATGAAGGAATGTGGCCAGAAATGTTTGTGCACCGCGGGGATGTGTGGGGAGCGGGTACCTCAGAGTGGCTTTGGAGCAAGCAGGGGTGCTTGGCAAGAGCTTTTGGAGATGTTTGCAAGGAAAACGAGCTTTGTGAGGGGAATGGGAATACACGTGGCAGGCTGTGCGCAGGGAGGCTTTGGGGGCCGGAGGTTGTTTCAGTGATGAGCTTCAAATGACATCTTCAAGCCTGGGAAGTGCTTGGAGATGTAGGGGATGGGGTAACACCTGGAGATAGATGTCTTGCTTTTCTCTTGAAGGAAAGGGGGGATAATTTTCTCTTTGAGAAGACGTCCGAGAGCCTTTTGTCCCCCTCTGTGCTGGGAGGGGAGGCTCCCCCAGCCACGGCCTGGGCTCCGCAGGCACACCAGTGCTTCCCAAATCCCCTCCAAGCCCACCACACCTCCCTCCCTCCTTCTGCTGTGACCCTCCTGCTGTTTGGGAGACCCCAGCAGAGCAAAGCTGTAGAATTCGGAGTGCAGTACCGCCTTTGGGGCCGGCTGCCCAGCCGGGTGTCCCTCCGGCCGGGACGGGCCTGCCGCAGCTTTTGCACAATTTCCTGGGTTATTTCAAGCTGTCGGGAAGGTCCAGCCGTGCTCGGGAGGGGCAGGCAGGGCTTTGGTACGCAAGCAAAAATGGAAAAACAGCCTCGGAGAAGTCTCCTCCTCCCTTGTCCCCTCATCTTGGATCCGAAACTGGGGAGAGGCAGGGGGAACACCAGAACAACACCCCGAGCCTGTGGGGTGACCCCTGGTTTTGCTGCGCTGACGCTGGCGGAGCTCTTAGGGTGGGTTTGTTTCTTTAAGGTGTCTCCCAGAGGGAGGATCAGCCAAATGCGATGTGGCAGCTCTGGTAACTCCTCTTGGCTTTCAGCACAGCCCTAGCTGATCACACAACTTGCTAGTGAAGAAGGTACAGCTGTCCAGGCCTTGGCAGGCATCCCCACCCTCCGCTCGCTGCCAAATCCTCGCTCGCTTTTTTATAAAAATTCTTCAGTTTCCTAAGAGAATGGAAATGGAGCCGTCTCATCTGCCTCCCAGCCCCATCCAATGCCTCCTGGACCTGCTGGAGCAAAGCCTGGTGTCCCTGCATCCCTCCGAAGTGCTGGGATGTTGGCAGCCGGGGAGAGGGAGAGCCCAAATTCCAGGGCTCCCGTCCTGCTCCGAGGAGCTGGGGGGGGATGACCAGGGTTAAGGGTTGGGGTCCCAGCAATTCCAGCGCAGGGCTGGAGCTGTGACTGGGGAGGTTGGCATTCCTAGCTCAGGCATTCCCAGCTCACCTGGACCCCTGGGAGAAGGGAACCAGCTGGAAGTGGGGGTAAAAGCAAGGGCGCCACCGCCACCGGCCAACAACTCTCCTGAGTTCTTCCCAGGTTGTGCCTCTTTGTCCCCGTTTGCACCTCAGTGGAGCAGCTCCAAGCACCCAGGTCCCAAATTATCCCAGCAGCTTTCCCCCTGAAAAGCTTTAAGCACTGATTCCTGGCCAGGGCTCCCTGTGACAGCTCCAGTAAACCTTCATCTCCTCCTCTCCCTCTTTCAGAAATGACCCAAACCCCCCTGGTTTTGGAATATTTTAGCCCCGAGTGTAATTTTAAGGATGTGCCTGAGCTGCAGAGAAGCTGCAAGGCAGCCTAAGCAGTGCAGTGGATGAGTAATTCAAGGCAAGCGGGGAGCCTATGGATTTCCTCTCCAGAAAGAGCTTTTGGATCTTCAAACAACACAAATGTGGCTGTAGCTGTGTGAGAAACCGTGCAGTAGCATTTCAGCAAAAGATTAAGGAAAAACAGCACTGGGGGACAAAAATACATTTCACAGCTGGGGAAATGATGGCATTAGGAAATAGCTCTGAACGTGCTCTAAACAAGAGGTTTATTTTCTGGAGGAGCAGGGGTGAGTGGGCAGATCGAAGAATTGTACTTGGGACTTGTGCATGTACCTCGGGCATTGCAGTGGGCATGAAAACCTTGCTAAATGCAGCAGAAAATGAGCTAGTGATGCATATGTGAGAACAATAAACCAGTATGAAAAAGGGGGAATAGATTTGCAAACTGTTGTATTTAAGGCCAGGAGTTTTTCTCTCTGATTCTGACATGATTATCCTGAAAAATCATACATTTCCATGAATTGATTCTGACATTATTAGCCCGAAAAATCTTACAATTCCAAGAACATGCACAGCTAAGGAATAGCTACAATTTTCAAAGCCATGTCTGTTTCCCTCGGCAACTTTAAAATATTTACCTTTTTCCACTCCTTGAGAGTGAAAGTATTGCCTGGTTTACAAAATAACAGCGCTTAGGAGGAAAACTTCCAGATTAACTCAGTCCCATTGAAAATCAGTGTGTTTTGGGCTCCCAATTCCATACCGTCAGCCCTCTGGGCACATGGCATTGCCCTGTGGAGAGCCTGGAATTGTGTTTTTGGTGGGACAGGGTCTTTTTGAGGTGCTTTCCGCTATCAACTTCCCTGGAATGAACAGGGAAAGCAGTGGTGGGCTATTCCTTTGCGCACATTATAACAAGAAATATTGATCATTAGGTTGTTTGATTGTAAAGTTTCCAAGGGAATCACTGGAAAGGGATCTCTGATCTCCCCTGTTCATTAGGTGCAAGCTGTTTAAAGCAGTTCAAAAGCCTGAACCTCTTCTCAGTCCCAAAACCCAAGTGCAAACTCATCACATCACGATGGAGACAAGAACACGGCCGCTCTGCCGCACTCCAGCTCCCTCCCAACAGCAAACATTTCAGCCCCACCTGGTATAAAATAGATTATTTAGTGCTGGGAGTCCCAGGGATCTCTTAAACAGCCCCTTTCGTGGTCAGGGATGAAAAAGCCCTTGTAAAATGTTGGGTTGTTCTGTGCACAAACTCCCACGGAGGTGGAAGGGAGCTTTGGGGACCGCGGGCCGTGCCTGGAGCGCCGCGCTGGCAATTACTGCAGCAAAAAGGGCTTGGTGCTATCAGAAATTTCCTGGGCTCATCAGGCAAAATAATAAAGCAAAATAAATCAAAATATGCAGAATAGTCATCTTATCCAGTGTGCAAAAGTACAAGTTAATATGCTGTGCGCAGAGCAATTTTAAAAAAAAAAATGGTGTTATCTCATCCGCCTGTTTTTATTATGTGGTTTTATGCCCTGGTTTCTCACTGGGAAATTTCCAAGGGGGCGATTCCCTGGTATTCCCAGAGGCACTGCCATGGGTGAAAATGCTCTGCTTCCATGCAGAAGCTCAGTTCCTGCCACCTATCCTATGCTCTGGAGCCCACTGATGGGCAAGCTCAGCTGTGTGTTTGGGGGAAGAAAGACTCAAACTCACAAGAACTGGCATAAAAGTGCCTGTGGGAGGAATTCTGGGGGGTTGTGGCCTGGAAATGGTGCTGGGCATCCGGGTGCGATGGGATACATATGAGAAGGACAGGGAGGCAGATCCTCAGCTGGGACAAATTGAAAACCTATTTTCCCCATCCCAACCCCTTTGATTAATGGGTTATTAATAAATTTCATTGCATCTCTGTCCTGGCCGTATTCAGAGTGCGATTTTTATGCTGCAGGGCAAGCATGGTCCTGACAGCAACCATGGGTGATGGTGCTGGGGTTTCTGGTGGGCTCAGATGGGTCTTGTGTGGGTGGATTAAACTATAAACTCCTTTCTTCCCTTAACAAGGTGGTTTATCTCCAGTTACCAGTGCCAGGTTATTTGCTGGGAAGCATCTCCCTGTTCACCTTCTTCCTGAATCCACAATTTTATTTGTTTTATTCCTCGCATTTCTGAGCTTCCCCTCCCAGACAGGAATTGTGCCTTAGGAGCCCCATCACACGGAGAAATCACACCGTGATGTACATAAAATTTGCCATAAGGGTCAGCCTGAAATGTGCATTTTTGTGTCTTTGGCAGGTTAATTTTGTTGAGGAGTTTGGTTTTGGGGACACTGGGTGTGGATTCCTCAGGGCCCCCCCCACCTCCAGCCACCCAAAATACTGTTTTTTCTATGAAAGCTTCTCCCTGGCTCCATCCCACCCTACTGAATTTTCCAAGCTGGATTAACTAATTATTTTTAATAGGAGGCTCAGCACAGCCGTGATTCCCTCATTTCAGCAGAGCAATTTGGTTTATTTACATTTAAGCACAAACATATGATTTTTAGAGGAGGCCTGAACAACTAAAACCGAGGGCATAATCAGATAAATGACTGCATGAGGATTTTTTTGTGGCTAAACTCACCCAAAACCCAATTCATGTGTTTTAAAGCATGTGTTTAGCAGGTCTAATATCTCTTAAGGAAATGCTTCTTGGGGGTGGCAGCTAACAATGCAAAACTATCTTAATAGGAATTCAATTAAAGCTAGGCCAGGCTTACTGGACCTTTTCCAGTAAATATATATCAAGCTGAACCTGTAGACATCTGTCTTTTCTCTCGCCCCCACCTCCTCCTTTTTCTGTTTTCCAAGCTGTGGTTGAAAGGTGGAGAGGAGATGGGAGGAAGAGGAGTGACTGTCGCTCACCACAGAGTGCAGGGCACAAGGATTATTTTCTGCTTTGGTGTCTGACCACTTTTGTAATCTGGGAGAGAGCAGATCTGCCTCAGTCCCACCCTTTGCCGAAGCACAGGTGTAAAAAAACCAAAAATTTGAAAATCCCAAATCGCGTAATTATAACAAAGAGAGGTTGGATCCAGGTGGATCCCAGGCGCTGGGCAGTGCCAGACCCTCTGGCCGCTACTTTGGGAATGAAGAATCCATGCTGCCTTTCCTGTGCTCGTTTTGGAGTATTAGATCAACAAACCTTTTCCGCCCAAAAGGCTCAGGCCACGGGGAGAGCCACCCGGAGAAGTCAGGGAACAAATCCGGAGAATTCAGGGATCTAATGGCCACTTTCAGCTTTCTGTTAATAGCAGGGCTTAGGAGTTGTTGTCGCTTATGTCCCGTTTTTATGGGAGTGGTAACCAATCCTTCCTGTCCCGTTTGCACCCTCCTCCTGCTAGGAACCTGTCTCCAAATTCCTGACGCTGCTTCCCTTGATGTGACAGAGAAAGACTGATATTTTTCCCCCATTCCCGAGCGAAAACCCACCTTACCGCTAAACACTGAAAACCTTGGGCTCTGGGATGTGACAGAGAAAGACTGATTTTTTTCCCCCATTCCCAAGCGAAAACCCACCTTACCGCTAAACACTGAAAACCCTGGGCTCTGGGTGGCAGATCACAAATGAAATTCAAAGAAGGATCCTCTATTTTAGTCCCCAAACCCTCGCTCTAAGGCGGGGAGGAGAAGCACATCCCGAAGAGCTCCCAGAGCCCTGATTCCCACGTCTCTGCTGCACAACTGGCAGGAGAAGGACAAGGATGTCGGGGTTGGGGGGACTGGCTGGGCCTGGTGTGGAAGTGGTTAGAGGGATGGGTCTGAGGGCAAGGGCTGCCTTGCCTTGATTTATGGGCTGGCTGAGTTAATTTGCTCTTTGTGTGTGATTAGTTGTTGTTGCTGAGTGGTCATCGTCCACAACTACAAATCTAATTAATGCCAGGATCCCAAGTTTTGTTTTGGTGTTCTGTTGTTTGGGGTTTTTTTGTTTTTTGTTTTTGCTTTTTTTTTTTTTTTTTTTAATCCTTGGCAAATATTTCTACTGTTTTAATTCTTGACAACTGATCATGAATTAGTATGAGTCTGCTAATATCCAGCTGGATGGTTTCTTGGTTTTCATCACTTCCAACTTTGCCTGAAGAGAGGAATCAGGAGCTCCGAGCAGCCACTGAGGTGTCTGGTGGGATCAGCAGCTTGCAAGGAGCAATCTGCTTTTCCTCCTCCCTTCCCAATTTTCTGCAAAACCTGGGAAGAGGGGTGAAAAAGCTCCCTGAAATACCTGCTTTCCCCAGCCAGCTGCAATTCCCTGACGGCATTTCCAGCTCGCTCTGTGTTTCGGGGCTCTGGTGCCGTCCCTTTCCATGTTCGTGGCCTCATCAAACCCTTCCTGTAGCTCTCTCCAGCAAGACATAAATTCTGGAGGTTTTGGGCTCGGAGATTTCAAAGTCGTGCCGAAGCACATGGAAATGATTCTGAGGGCTACGGCTATAAAAATAATTATATTGCCGGGGGAAAGAGTGACATGAAATGTCCCCAAAAGAGATCTCAGCGGTGGTTACAGGTTCTGTCCCAGCTCTGTAAGAGCCCGCTGTGATCTCCAGGGCTCATTTATCACTGCTACCTATAACTGCAGGAAATATGCCCCCAAAAAGCACTGTAGGAAGGAATGTGAGGGGAGGTTGCTCAGGAGAAGCGTTTCAATCTCTCCCTTTGTTTTAATGAGGATGCTTTGAAAATAAGGGCTGCTCTGCAGAGCTGAGCGGTGTGAGGATGACTAATTTGGAGACAAATTAGGTCTACTTAGCCGAAATGTCTGCCTCGATTGTTCCCTTAATGACCCTTCAACGCGCATCTCTCCCGATAGGAGTTTCACCGCAGCTCTGCCTCCAGCAGATTGAATAATAACATGTTTTTACCACTTTTCTAAGCGTTCCTTCGGACCCAATCCAGCATTTCCCCTCCGCCATGCGTGTCTCCAGCTTTTTCTGATGGATAATTCATTTATTTGCGTCTAGCCCCTGGCAGATTTGTCTCTTTGCATGTCTCCTACTCCGGAGCATTTCCCTTGCACCCTCTTTTTCAAAGATCCCTGAGCCTGAGCGGTTTTTGGCTGACTGCAGCGTGTTTGGTGTCTGCTGGGCAACAGATTTATCCTTTCCCAAGGAAAGACACGAACGTAAACAGAGGATCCAAAATGCATTTTGCTGGGCTTTTTAAATGCACTGAGATGAAACCCCCACCCCTCCCTGCCGCTACAAGGCTATTAATGTAAATACCAAACTTTACAATCCTTCCTGTCAAGGAAACTTATTTACATTTTTTGAAGGATGCGTATAAAAAAATGGGGCTTTTGGGACAAAAAAGGGCTTCGTTCCAGTGTCACTACACCCCCAGTTAACTGTGCTGCTCTCAGACACTATAGAATTAGGTTTTGTTCCCAGGGCCAGCAGAGATAACATCTGTTTGCTTCTTTAAGGAGAAAATGAAATAGGATGCTGGTGTTTTATACTGGAAACAGCCCTGCAAGTCTGAAGGGGCGATGGGATGAGGGCTCTGGATTGAACACACGCGCTAAACGTGGCTTCTCCAGCATGGAAAAGGTGGGAAAAGCAGTTCCCAGCAACAGTGCCAGCCCAGGGGAGGCAAAGGGCTCATCCCCAGTGAGTGGGAAGGAGCAGCAGACTGGTCTTACTGGTGCGGGGCTCAGGGCTGTGCTGCTGTGCTGCTGGTCCTGCCATCCCGGCTGGACAGGTTCTTTCCCGACTAAGAGGAATATCAGGAAATATACTTTTTTCCCTGATTTGTTCTTTTCAGTTGGAAATGTTGGCCTGTGGAACATTTTGAGAGCAAAAGGGAAAGGTGGCTGCAAGGGGAAGGTGAGGAGGGGGAGATTTTGGGGGGAAGGAAGGCTTGGCTAAAACATCCCACTGCAGTCCTAGAGGTGCAAAATCTGTGCCTGTTTCTCCTGCAGCTCCCAGAGTCAGTTGTCTGGAATTCCATGGAACAGAACAGGAAAAGCTCTCGTGGCCAGGGGAGCGAGCAGCAGTGACCTGCTGACGTTCGCAGGGGCCAGGTGGCATTTTCCCAGTTCCCAAGGCTCTGATTTTCTAATCAAACAGCTCCTCTGATTTTTGTTTTGCTTGCAGCCAGAGGAGAATGAGCCTCCCTCCAAAGAGAAAATCCTTTCTTGCTTCTGTCTCCCCAAAACTTCAGGAAAAGGGAGGATGGCAGGCCAGCCTGAGTGGCGCTCACCCCATGTTTGCAGTTCTTACTCCCAAGGAAAGGCAAGGAAAGGAAACTCCCAAACCCACACAGCAATTTCTTATGGATTTTTTGTCCATTGAGGTAGCCCAGGCTGCTCCCCTCTAACCCATAAAAAGTCCCACCACCCAACTAAACTTGCCTGTTTTGAAGGGTTTCTTGAGGACTTCGTTGTAGTTTTATTTTTTATTTTCTGGCAGCCATAATTTCTGTCGCCATAAACGATAGAATTTGACACCGCACCGCACCAGGCCATTTGTCAACAACCTTTTCAACAGTCCAACCACACGCGTGTTCCTGCACAGCACAGGCACAAGGAATGGGGGAAAGTTTGGGATCTTCCTCTGCAAGAGCCATCTCAGAGCACTGGGTTGGAGGTTGGGTTACGGTGAAGGAGCCGAATTCCTATTTATTCCAAATCAAACCAAAATGTGCCAGGGTTTGGTTCTGCATTGTGATTTTTCCATTATATCCATACATTTTTTGGGGGATAGGGACAATCTGAGCATTACCTATAAAGCCTGCCTCATCAGAGCAATGTGGGGTATAAAACACGGTTTAAAAAAGGCAGGTTTTGCCCCGTGTGCTAGGAGGTTTGTGTATTAGATAACAAATTTTCAACCATCCTTGGCTAATGGCAACACATCATTTGTGAAACAACAGAATCAATGCATTGTTCCAGCCCAGCACTTTCCTATTCAGCCAATCTAAACTGCTGAAGAAATATGTGTTCGGGACATTTTACATCTGGTTTTGACAAGAAGCCTGGGTTTTTGTGTGGGGTTTTTTTTTTTTTTTAATCTGTTTGCTGTAGTTTTTTAGCCAGATTAGCATGGGAAAAGGCTCTCTGTTTTATAAATGGAGGGTTTTGCTTTTGAAAAACCCACTCAGTTTTGGATTTTTGCAGTTGAAATTGAAGCACGACGTGCAAAATGTAAGAACGCCAGCAAAGGCCATAAACCCCACAACAACAGTGTTACCTATTTAAATAAAGCTAAACAACAGGCAGCTCGTGAAATGGGTAGAATAACCAATTTTGAGACGTTTTTCATATTTTGGGGAATCACTAGAAGAGCTTAATTCCAGCACCAAAGTGCAAATTCCAAATCATTTCAGGATGCAAGTGAAACATTTACACCTAAAATGGTTTTAAGTCTGTTTTACACCACTAGTAAGTCCTGGTTTCACCTTCTTTAGCTTTTTGAACTGAGGCACTGCAGTTGCATCAAGGTTTTGCCTGGTTCTGTATATTATTTATTCAAAGGGGCTGTTCATTGCTGACCGAACAAAGATGGATTTGCCTCTTTAAACAAGCCCAGCCAATGGGCTGGGATAAAATTTCCTTTTCAGCTCTGCACATGATGAAATGATTTCATTTTTACATCATAAGGGTGGCGGGGAAAAATGTCCCTTCAGAGTGTTTGCTTGGTGAAATTGGTTTTTGGGCTCTGTTTTATGTAGGGAGCCCCAGACATTGCCGGCCAGACCCAAACTCCAGCTGACACTACGCAGAGCTGCTCTGCTTAATTAGCTGGAGATGAGGGTGTTATTAAAAGGCTTTTTTCCCCTCTCCTTTCTCACTGTTTATTCCTCCCTCCCTGAATATTACAAAGGCAGCTGAAGAGGAAGTAGTTTTCTGCTAATGGAAAGTGACAAGGAAGGGTTTGGTGAGGAGAGTAAATAAGAAACTGCGCCTAATGCCAGCCGCTGCTTTACCGTCACTTTGGGGAAGGGAAACTGGACAAACCCAAAAATTTAGCAGAGTTTCTGCTATGTCTGTTTGCTTTTTGCTGTGTGAGGGGGAAAGGGCACAGCCCGGGACTGCAGCCGACATCTGCTGCTTGTTTCTTTTAAGAGAAACACAACCTGGGGCGAACCCGTCGCCAAGCCCTGCGTGGGTCCTGCTGACCCCCGGACCCCCAGCTGGCAGAGGATGTGGCCACCATGGAGCTCAGCACTGGGGTTTTTAGGGTGCAGACACCCATGGAGTGGGGTAGCAGCTGTTTTGGATCCCCTTGTCAGCCTGTTGTGGCCATCACCTTTTCCTCACTGAGCCCTTCTCTGAAGCAGCGCTTTCTGGCAAATCTCACGCGGTGACGGTTTCCCCTCTGTCCCTCATCATCCAGCTCTCAACACCATCCCCCTCTTACTCCCCATTCCCACAGAGCAGAAGCATGCTGATCATTATTTCCCTCCCCCATGCCCCAAAATTTTGGAGATATCTCATTTTTTGCCTTCTTGGAAGCCCCATTTATTTGAATTTCCTCCAGCGTGGGGGGAGCGGGAGGAACTGGACGTGCCTATGCTGCCCTCCAGGTCGGCAACCCCAAACCCATCAGCATCCCCAGCATTCCACAAAGGGCAAAGGGAAGGAAACAGACCAGAGCATCATCCAGGAGAAGAAAAACGGGTACCTACCCCTTGGGCTGGCCCGGCCAGGGCGGTGGCTAGTGGGAGGCTGACATGGACCACGCTCCCTCCATCCTCCACACGGAGAAGGCATAACTGAGCCTCTCGTGAGCCACGTAACTGCAGCTCGTCATCTTACTGTCCATCTCGTCGCTCTGTAGCACCTGGTAGAGGAAGTCTATGTACCGCGCTGCCAGCTTGAGCGTCTGGATTTTACTCAGTTTGTCAGAGGGCAGCGTGGGGATGATTTTCCTCAGGGCAGCAAAAGCTTCGTTGAGCGACTGAGTCCTCTGCCTCTCTCTGACGTTGGCCAGGATCCTCTGGCTCTGCAGTTCTTCGTAAGATTGGGAGCTGGGACTGGACTTTTTCCCCCTCTTCCCTGGGTTGGGGCTGCCATCTTCGCTGGACTTCTTACTGTATCTTCTCTTCCTGCCAAATCTCTTTGGCTGCCTTTCCAGCTCCTCTTCACTGGTCCCCAAGCTATCCACAGGGGAAACAGGAGAACTGGAGCTTTCTTCCATGCTTTCTGCAAGAAGGGGAGGGGAAGAGCCTTTCCCCCCCTCCTTATGTTATGTGAGTGTGTGTGTGTCTTAAATGTGCTTTAAATTCCTGAGACAGATCCTTTGGAAAAACAGGAGGACTCTTTTTTTTCTTTTTTTTTCCTTTTTTTTTTTTTTTTTTGCTGACCAAACGTTTTCCAGGTTGCTTGAAGGGCTCTTATTTCAAGGACCGAGGTTGTGTAAAAAAATTGAGGTCTTGGAGAGAGGAAGTTATTCTAACTTTTTGGAAACTTTAGCTGAGCTCAGTTGCTAAATAGTTGTCAGAAGTGAGGGAGGTGCGGGGCTCCCTCCTGATTGGCCAGCCAGGTCGGTGGGAGGAAGGCTTTTCCCCTGCTAAACTTTCACAGTTTTATGTTACACTTAACTAAAATCTTGGGAATGCACCTCGAATCAAAGATAGCTGGCGAACGCCACCCCCCGCCCCCGGAGATGCTGGATTTGCAGCACCCCTCCAGGATAACCCCCCGCACCCACCCTGGGGTTTTTGGGGTCCCGCTCCCAGTTCCGTGGCCAGGCTGCAGAGAGTCTGTGCCCACATTGGGGTGCAGAGGCAGCGAGCCCCCCACGCATGAGAGTGTGCCCCATTTCTACGGAATGGGGCCCTATTTTCCAGCCCCTGGTGCTCTGTCCTGCAGAGATGGGGTGGGGACCTGCCTCCCCATCCCACAGGGTGGCCTCGGAGCGGCAGAACTTCCCTGGGGCACGCTAAGCTTGGGAATGGTGGAGATTTAGGGGCAGAGGGGCAAAACCCCTACCTGGGTGGGGGCATGGGATAAACTCCTCCTGGACAAACACAAAATATGGATCAGCTGGAAAGCAGCTAATAATTCATGGAAAAACCCATGGAGAGGACCCTGGAGAAGCAACACTGGCTATGCATTGCCATTTGCTCCCAACTTTCCCCCCCTTCCAGTAAATGCTAAACAGTATATTTTAGGGAATCAGCAGCCAAGGTAGGTAGGAGGACATTTTTTCCACCTCCAGAATATCCTGCTGTTGAATTCGTGGTATCCCAGCACACAAAAACTGTGATAGCAGCATTTTTGATCTATGCAACAGAAGACAACAGATCTCTTTCTTCCTCTCCATCATGCCATGGGGGGATATGTGGGAAAACCCTGCTTGCTTCTGTGGAGCTAAGGCAGAGAAAAATCAGATTTGGACCTCTGATTTCAGTCACAGCCCAAATTGCAGGAACAGATGCATTCCTGAGCAGCAAAGATCATGTTTTCAATACGGAGTAGGGAAATAAAATAGAACAACAATAATAATAAAAAGAAATAACACAAAAGAAACTCATAAAATGTCAATGTTGTATCAGAAGAATTAGTTTAGAGTGGATTTCTTTACAAAGTTTTCCAGCAGGTATCAACACTCATTAACGGAAAAAATAATGTCTGGTTTGATTGGAAAGTGTTCCTTGGTAGGAGAAGGAATTTTTGGCTTGCCTGGGGCTGGCTGCACTGCTGGTAGGTAATGTTTATAGTGGAAAGCCTTCCCCAGGCAGCCCCCGGGGAGAGCCTGTGTTTGCTTTCCAAAGGAAAGGTTTTCAGGTGCAGCACAGAAGTCGGAAAGCGAGGCCGTTCTGCAAATAGATTTTTAATCCGATTTAAGACCCCGGTGAGCCGGGCAGGGCGGGTGCCGCTCCCGCTCGCACCCCAAGTGCCGCTTTCTAGAAGGGTTTGGGGCTGGATCCGAGGGTTGGTCCAACATCCGAAACCTGGACTTCCATGAGTGCAAGTGGGCTGGGATGGTGCCTACCACGGACCTCGAAGCTGATGCCACCCCTTGTGAGGGGTATTTGGTTTGTGCTGGGGTTGTTTAGGACCCTCCTGAGTGCCTGGGATCCTCTCCAAGTATTGAGGGAAGCCATCACCGAAGGCTGGAGGGGCACTATTCCTGGCTTTCCCAGCAAACAGGTTCCTGGTTCACGGCACCACGTTTTGGGAGCGAGGCACCGTGGGTTTGCAGGGATCGTGGAGCACGGGAGGGCGGGGGGATGCAGGCATTCATGGAGCACAGGAGGGCAGGGGGGATGCAGGCATTCATGGAGCACAGGAGGGCAGGGGGGATGCAGGCATTCATGGAGCACAGGAGGGCAGGGGGGATGCAGGCATTCATGGAGCACAGGAGGGCAGGGGGGTGCAGGGCTGAGCTCCCGGGGTGCCCTGCCCAAAAGGGCTGCATGTGCCCTGAAAAAGCTGCTCAGGGAGGGAGCAGGGATGTTTTGGGCTGTGTTTAAGAGCACCAGGAGCAAGGGAAGATGATCCCAGATGGTGAGGAGGGTGAGTGGAGCTGTTGGTTGTGCCTCTCCTCTCCCCCTGCCCTGCCAACATTTATTTTCCAGCTTTTTATGGCCCTGCCATGACCACCGAAAGTGGGGTTTGATCTCCCAGGGTGTGAGGTGTTTCCATGGGGTGGGATTTGATCCTACAAGTGACAGAGAAGTTCTGGGGCTGGACTGTGTGGATGGCTCTCAACATGCCCAGTTCTCAGCTAGCACAGGGTGTTTGGGATAATCCCATACAAGCACAGCCACAGCTCCTGGGCTTTTCACTGGAGCCGTGCTGGGAAAAAGCTGCGGCCACGTGGCGTGATCCTGGTCCAGCCGAGTGGCTGCTGCTCCTGGCACTCTGGGATGTGCCTCTCCAGGCTGCATGGCAGCAGCAGCAGAGCAGCCCCACGCTCCTCTGGGTTAAACAGCTAATATTAAGTAAATAAATTAAATAAAAACCTGCCTCACTTCAGCAAACGAGGCCGAAGGAGTATTTGCAGGATCGAGGCAGGATTTCTCCCTAAGGGAATTGCTGCTGTGCATAACCTTTAAACGTGCAAAGCCTTTTAGTATCAGGCAGGCTTCATTAGGGGAAATTTATGGTGGGATTTGGCCGTGGGGTAATTATGGAGTCTCTGAGCCCGGCTCCAGCAAGCATCACTCCAGAGCTGCTGTGTGTGTGTGTCTGGACCCTCCACTGCTGCAGTGCTTGGTGCCAGGACTAAGTCCCATGGTGACAATCCTGCAAATATCTGCCATGGGGCAGACCAAATGTGCGGGACCAGCCCCGGCTGAAGTGTGATTCGGCTCTCCTGGAGGAAATGGGGATCTGGGGAGATTTGTGGGGGAAGCAGCACGAAGATGTCGCTGGCAAAACGGGCTGGGGTGGATCCATCCTTCCTCCCACCGCGGCAAGGTGGGAGAGAGGTTCGGGAATAAACATAAAAAAGTAGTTTTAGTGGAATTGTAGTGCCCTATTTGAAAGTGACACTCACTATCACGTTGTTCCCCTGCCTTTAGCAGGCTCACAGATCTTTGTCTTAGCGGGCAATAATGAGTGTGGATTGGGATTTGGGGTCAGTGCTTGTTCTCCATAGGAGGCATGTGGTCCAGTTGTCCCCTGGGCAGGATTTGGCCAGAAAATCACCCTCTGGCCTCTCTGTGCTGAAGAGGAGAAGGTTTGGATTTTAGCCTCCTGCCACCCCTCCCTCTGCTTGTCGTGGGAAGCAGTAAAAGATTGGATGCCCTGACAGTGCAGGTAACATCATTTTGGTACATCCAGGCTGCTCTTCCAGCTCCCCTCTGCTGGGGGAGCTGCCAGGGACGCCAATTTTTGGAGCAAACTGGAGGAAAACCAGACGCTGTTGTGCTTTTTGCCTTCCTCCTCCTCGCTACCTCCTGCTATAGAGGAGAGAGGAGAGCATCCCTTCTCCTTCCAGAAACATCCCGCTCCCAAATTTCACCCAGCATCGAACCACCTCTACTGCAGCCAGATCTGATTAAGCTGATTCATTGTTCCCCTCCTTTTTTAAGGGGATAATTCCTCGGTGCTTGCGCAGCACCCACCGGGAGCGACCCGGTGTGAGCACCTTCCCGTGCTGCCTTCGCAGCGCCAGCCGGGACTGTCCCTGCTCCTTCTGGTGCCTGGGCTTTGTTCTCTCATGCCTTGTGTCCCCCAGAGCCCTCCCCCTGCGGTGACAAGGTCATAATCAAAAGCAAAGGAGCGGCGCAGATAAGGGGCGGGAGGTGCGGGCAGCGGGGCTGTAGGGATGAGACGCTCGGGGCGGAGCACGGTTCCAAAGGAATTGGATACGCTCCGGCCGGAGTTCTGTGCAGGAATGTACATCTGTTTCTGAACTGTTACCAGCTGATGTGCCCGCTCTCCCCGTCTGCTTCCTCCCCTTCCAAAGCCCCGGAGCAGCGGGAGCGGCGGAGGAGAGGCTGGCCCGGGGCAGCGGCTCCCGCTGCGGGGCGATCGCGGCAATAGACGCGGCAAGGTGTGCTTCGGGTCTCCCTGGCAGGACAGGGGCGGTGGCAGCTCTCTCCTTGTTCCCGTGGATCCACCTGTGTGGGAGCCCAGGGCAGGGGGAATATCCCCCTGTCTGCCCTGGGGTGCTCTGACTCCCAGCAAAACACTGGCTTTGATCCTCGTTCATGGAGAGGGCCTCCTAAGGCTCAAAGTAAACTAGAAACCACAAAAGTGTGAAATAGACTGTAGAGAGTAGTTTGGTATGTCACATGGGTGAGAAATTTAGGTTTTAGGATTTTTAGCATATGTAGGTGGGTACAAGATGGAGCATACAGGGTGTTGTCTCGAGTTCCTTTCTTGTTTCTTCTTCCTTCTTCTTCTTGGGTTTGGGTGATATCTTGTAATTGGGCAGAAAAATCCACATTGGGGGTCTTTAGGGGTCAGTTATTGGGTTAGAAAGGGAAATAATCTAGGTTCACTCCTGAATTGGGTAGCTTAGTTTTTGATTAGACTTTAAAAGGCCTTGCAGCACGAGTTTGTTAGCCTTTTTGTGCTGTTTTCACGCATGAAAGGTCTCGGTGCGGACAGTGTGCTGAAGTCATGATAAGATAACAAGAAAACAAGAACCTGGAGACCGAAAAAGTCCTGTGAGTCTGCTTTTCCTGACACAGAACTGCTTCAGGAGGGTTTCCCCCTGCCACGGGAGCCCTCAGGGAGCTGCCCGACGTGGGGCCTGCAAACTCACACACCTGGATGCCTCAGCTTTGTGCTTGAGAAGCCTGGAAATAGGGATCTTGCTAAGCAAGACTTTGCAGGAGGCTGACAGAAAAAAAGGCAGGGGAGGACTTTGAGATTTTCCCAGTAGATGTGTCTTTCTCCCAGGAAATGCCCACAGGCCCTTTGCCCATCTCCTTTATGAGGGTGGCAGCTCCATCCAAGCTTTGACCAAGCAAGGTGTGAATTTCAAGTCTCGTCCTGGAGAGGAGAAGGCTCCAGGGAGACCTTAGAACCCCTTCCAGGGCCTAAAGGGACTTGGGGATTGTTGGAGAGGGACTGGGGACAAGGGACTGAGGGGACAGGACACAGGGAATGTGCTTCCCACTGCCATGGGAAGGTTTAGATGGGATATTGGGGAGAAATACTTCCCTATGAAGGTGGTGAGGCCCAGAGAAGCTGTGGCTACCCCACCGGAGGATGTCTTGGAGAGGAGAGGTGCTTCAGAGCCCTTTTAACTCCTGTAGGACACAGGCAGGTGTTTAAAGTTATGGATATATTAAAATCAGGCCCGGATTTCTCCCCCTCTGGAATAAGAAGGGAGATCTTCAGTGTCTTCTACAGGTTTTGGGTTGGGATCTCAAGCATGAAGCTGTTGGGGACACATTGCCATCTGCACCACTGTCAGTAGGATGAGGAGAATTTGGGCCAGACCTAGTTCTGCTTCAAACATGGGGTGCAGTGTTTCAGATCTGGTCACAGATTTCTGGCAAGATGAGAAATCCGTGTAATTCCCCGTGTTGGCAGCACTGGGATGGCAGCGTGTGTCTCGCCACAGGAAAGAAACCCAAAGGCAGCGGCGTGGCTGTTGTGGATTCTATTTTTAATGACAGCACACAGCAGAAAGAATGGGTGTTCTGGGGAGTAAAAAGTGGTGGCTATCACCATTCCAAAAATAACATTTCTATTTTAGATCATTTGCCTGAGGCCACGGCTAATTGCAGATCAGAGTGGAACTTCTCCCTGGGAATCCACGGGCAAGAAACTTTTTCTTTTTTTCCCTGTTTTTGGAAGGTGAAATATTAATTGTGGCTGCAGGATTAGCAACTGTAGCTTAAAAACCTGGGCTAGGAAAAATGAAAATATTGTTTCATGAACTGGAAGATCAAAGCACGGGAAATATTTCATTCTCCTCACCTTTTCCTCCCCCATTTCCGGCCTTGTTAAATTGGGAAAGAAGGGCTTCC
Source organism: Anomalospiza imberbis (assembly GCF_031753505.1). Classification (NCBI taxonomy): domain Eukaryota; kingdom Metazoa; phylum Chordata; class Aves; order Passeriformes; family Viduidae; genus Anomalospiza; species Anomalospiza imberbis. The sequence goes on from NC_089687.1 coordinate 37,853,067, forward strand.
CACTAATATAAAGGTGAATCCAAAGCCATCCTGGGTGTTCCAACAGCATTCAGGAATGGCTGGAAGGGTCAAGCTTCTCTTAATGTTTTTTTGGATTGCACCACCACCTTCAGGGGGTTGTTGCACCTTCCACTACACCAGGTTGCTCCAAGCCCATTGTTTGTATTCCAGTGTTCCAATATTTTTGAGGATTAACCAGAATCCTAGAGGTGAACCAGCCTTGTAGTTAACAGCATTGAGAGGTGAAAAGATAGAAACAAGGTACTGGGACAAACAAAGGAGAGCCCTGCAGTAATTAAGCTGCTGTTGCAATAAATGGTTTTCCTCTTGGGTCCAGGGAAGAACCGCTCTCAAAGCAAAGTTTTAATCGCTGGGGATGGAATGGATCTATTGGCTCTGGAATTTAAGAATCAAGGTGCAGCATCTGGCAGGTCAGATGTTGGGGAGAGGGAAGCCAAAACAATTAACCTGACCTGGTAACTCTGCCTGCAGAGGAAAAACTGCTCCCAGGAAGCTGAGTGTATCTGCTGCAGCCCAATGGGATTTTGGGAATTGCCACAATTTGGAACAGTCACAATTTTGAACTCCAGGGCCAAACAAGGGAGGATTTGTTAGGGTTTCTCAAGCAGGAAAAACTGAGTTTTCCTGGAGAAGATGATGGAGTTGGTTAAAATCAGTCCTTTGCAGGTTCTTTGGCCAGCTCTGAACTTCACCTTGGCTTTGGTGAAGGTACCTGAGCAAGCTACTCACAGTTTGCAAAGCCTGGAGCTCTTATTTGCCTGGATAACAACGGGCAACCTCTGCCCTCACGTCTCATCCCACAGCACTGCAATTCCCCTATAATTTCTTCTTTCCCAGCAGTGAGAAGTCCTGCCTTTGGAGCGTTCCTGTGCCCTGTGGGATCACAGAGATGAGACCTGGGTTCCCTGTACCAGAAAGAAGAGTTCTGGTGGTTTGGCAATTGGGCTCATCTTCCCTGAATATTTATCTGCTAAAACCAGGGAGCTCCACCTTCTGCCTCACGGTTTGGGTCCTCTGGGCATTGCTTTCCAGGATTTAAGTGGCCTGGAAGAGGGAAGGGACAATGCCTTGGCTGACTGGTGAACTTCTCTCCAAGGAGTTAAAGAAAAACCTGACAGTTACAGAGGGGGAAAAAATGTTAGTTTTCTAAATAGAACAACATTTTGTGGAACGTGACAGAATTCCTAGGAAAATATGATTTATTTTGGAAAACCAGGCACCCTGAGTCCTTCACCTCCATGTGTTGCAGTTTAGGTTTCTGCTGCAGCAATGGGTTGGTGCTCTCTGATCAAATTTCTTGGCTACCAGCTGATTTGGTTTCACTTTGGTGTTTAATTTGATGCTGAAAGGTTGAAATCTTCCATTTAAGGAAGAAAAAAAAAAATTACTGAGTAACTACACTCACAACATCAGAAGGGAGAGCCAAAGCTGCTCGGCTGAGAGAGGAAATTATTTTTCTTAGACTGATTACAATGTCTGCTTTTTTCTTTGTTTTTACCAACACCTGTTTAACTGAGCACCTGAATAAACTTCGAGGAGAAAAGATAGTTTTGCTAAAGGCTCAACTGGACCCCCAAAAGCTCGAGTTCCACTTCTGGGACCCTCAACAAATCCAGGGGAAACCAGACTTGACATTCCTAGTGAGATCTGGGAAGGAAAAAGCAGGAAAGGCTCATTATTTATTTCAAAAACAATTAGGTGGAAAAGCCCCAAGCCAAACAAACAAGTCCTCAAAACCTGAGGCTGTTTGAATTTAAGAGAAAAAAACTACAAAAATTAATAAAACGAGTGTGATTGGGTTTGAGCTGTTGTTCTAGAAATATTGAGTGGACTATGTGTTTCCTCAGGAGCAACAACCCTGTTTGTTGGGATGTCACGAGCCACAGCACGAAGTCTCCTGGATGAAGGTGTGGCTGAAGACACACGACCTGGGGACACCAAACTGCCACGAGGGAACGTGTGTGCAGTAGCCCAAACGCTGGGAATTAAATGATCAGGGAAACAGCTGCAGCCCTCAGAGGCACAGGAAGAGCATTCCTGCAGAACATCTGTGGATTTGCATGTGTAGGGTCAGGGGAGATGTTTGGATGAGGCAGCAGGTATGAACCTCCCAGGCCTGCTGCACCCAGGGTCTGGGACATCCTTTATCCTTCCCATCCTTCCCTGGTGTGCTTGGCTTGGCTTGTTCATTGTTGTCCTTGAATCCCAGGATAGCTTTGGTTGGAAGGATCTTGGAGGTCCCATCCCACACCTTCCATATCCCAGGCTGCTCCAAACCCTGTCCGACGTGGCCTTGGACACTTCCAGAGATGGAGCAGCTGCAGCTTCTCTGGGCACCCTGTGCCAGGGCCTCCCCACCCTCACAGGGAAGAATTTCTTCCCAATATCCCATCTAACCCTTTCTGTATCAGTGTGAAGCCATTCCCCTTTGTCCTGTCACTCCAGGCCCTTGTCCAAATTTCCTCTCCAGATTCCTTAACTGTCCTCCTTTAGGAATCCTGAACTTCAGCAGGATTGGCTGGGGGGAAGCAGTTCTCCAGCAGAATTCCTGGGCTCTAATTCCTGTCCCAGCTGCCTACACCCTGCCTGCAGCATCTCCCAGGAGGGGTGGCCTTGAGAAACACTCCTTTGGCTGAAGCTGTAAGGTGCCTTCCAGTGCTGGATGCATCCTCAGTGGGACAGGTTTTGGTCTCAGTGGGAGAGAACAACATCCTACGTGGTCAGCTTCAAATGTATAAATCACTGCATGAAATTAAGGAGGTGATGCATGAGCTCAGACCTTCTCCAGGAGATGACCTAGGCAGCAGCTACAGCCTGTGGATATGGACTAGCTTCCATGTTATCCAACCCTGGAATTAAATACTGCTCCCTGGTAGCTCCCTCTGCCAGGAGGATGAGCCGCTCAACCTGTAGTGGACTGCGAAGCATTGCATTTTTGTGTATTTTAGCTCAAAATGTCCTTGAAGTGGCTGCTGGAGGAGGAGAGCTATAAAATATACCTGTCCTCGGCCTGAGCCTCCCCCAGCTTTTTCATTATCAGTTGAGCTTTGAGATTTTTTTTTTTTTTTTTTTTCTGGCATCAATACGGCAGTGAGGTTTCATTTCCTCCTCCTTGGCGCTTTTGGCAAAGCTCGAGTTTGCTGTCGGTTCCACTCTAGGCCCTGTCAGGTGACTCGGAGTCTGATCCACAACCTGCACAGTCAGCAGAAAACTTTATGTTGCTCTCAGCAGGCTTTGCAGCGACCTTTAATAATTCCCTCCTTCCAAGGGGGCTGGAGCAGGGATCCAGTAGGCATTTGTCGTGTCTCGCTCTCCTCAAGGGCCAATAATTCCATGCAATATTTTTGTAGGCCTTTGATCCATCACTGTTGCTTGATGGTGCTTTGAAGCCTTAATAGCGCCCCATATCCCGCACTTATTAAATTCAAATTCTCCAGTCGCATTTCCCTGGAAGATACATAAAAATAACACATGGAGGAAATGGAGCTGGAAGATCCTCTGTATGAGCTGGCTTACATCTCCTGTGTGGGGAAGACACCGAGAGTGTTGCCTCTGCACTCGTGACAGAGCCATCTGCACAATTTTGATGGAGTGGGGAATATCTGAAAAAGCAATAATAGGCTCAGGGAGCTGTGAGCCGGCTTCAAAGCCTGATTTTCAGGATGCTGCTGGGGAGCCTTTCATTTAGAGGGAATTAGCGTTGGAGGTACTTCACTGCACAGGTTGCCCTGGGCTCTGGAAATGGATGTGTCTGGTGGGCTTTAATGCAGCTCCTCTGGAGTTCTTCGTGGCAGATATTTCGAGGTTGGGATAAAGGTGCCATCACAAGGTCTGGAATCAAGTAGGACCCAATGATCTTGAGGCCTTTTCCAACTTAAATGATTCTGTCTCATCAGAGAGAGACGGATAAAGCAGTGGGATGAGCCATTTGCTTGGAGACAGTAGACAATGAAGTGGGAGATGCAACAGATTTTGGGTGGAAACTCAGGTCCCAGCAGGAGGACAGATGATCCATTAACTACTGTAAGGACTGGGGGGAAAAAACCAGGAATGTCTCAAGGATCCTCAATTTACAAGATCCCTTTATCATCCTGCTCAAGAGTGACATCCTGGGAACAGCACATTCCACAGTGAATCAGGGAAACACTTCTCCCTCTTGATTTTTTGGAATCTCACTAAGAGGCAGGGGGGACATTTTTGATAAATTCCAGCAGAACCACCTGATTTCCATGCAAAGTCCTCCGTGAGGACCAAGTGATTTGCAAGCACATGAGCAGCCACTTCCTCAGAGCTCACCTCCATAAAACCATTTTTTCTCTGGAAAACTCTCCTCCCTGTCTGAGCAGGGAAAGCAGCCTGAGGAGAATGGAGACAACTTGGCTGCACCAAAAATAAAAAGGGTGATGAGCATCTTTGGGTGGGATGTGATGTTTCCATCAGCTCGGGTGTGTCCCGGGCTGGCATTGCCTTGGGAGCTGTGAGATTTGAGTGGCTCATGAAGATCCAGGGTCTCCAGCTCATCACCACGCAAGCACAGACAGCACTTCTCAAACCTTTGGCATGGCTGGTGGGACAAATACCTTCTGCTTTACGAGGCAAAGTCCAGATTAACAGCCAGAAACGTCAGCGTCTCATGGTGTGTTGTGCAACCAGAGCTCTGATATTTTGTAATTAGTGTTGCTCCCCATTTTATTTTTTCTTTTCTTAAAGCGGGGTCTAATATTTTTGTGGGGAGCACATGATGAAAAACTGATTCAGAAAGCAAATAATAAAAATAAAAAAAAATTGGTTGCAAATAGACACCTTGTTTTCAAGGAAGTTGAGAACTTCCTAAAGGAAGTTTTCACAAGTCTGGAAATTTCTCTTTGGTGGAAAGCAGAAGTTCAATGCAGCAGGGTTGCTGCAAGTGTTACAAAAGATCAATCTTCAGCATGACCTTGCTGACACGAGAATTTTGAAAGCCCCAAAGTGCGACTGCTCTACTTTGTGCAAAAACACTTCTGGGGATGAGGATTGAGGGAGGCTTGGCGGTGCCTTGGCAAACATAGAAACACAACGTGCAGCTGAAGATGTGTGGGTCGCTGGAGGAGATGGCTTTCATGTGCTGTTTTGTGATGATGGGAACCTGCTGGTGGAAAAAGGGGCTTCTAAGTGACAATTTTGGGTCAGCCAACGAGATGTGCTCAGTGTGTGGGTGCTGAATCCTGACACCCCCAGACCTTGGGCACATCTCAGTGCGTGCACCTTCGTTCTGCTCTGTGACAGACTGTGAATGAGGAGGATTGAGATGGGGTAGGGTTTTCTCAATCCCCGTGTGTGTTCCCAGCACTGCTGCCAGCTCCATTCCCAGGAGTGTTGTCCCCGTGGGGAATGGGGAGCACCAGCTCCCGGTGAGCACTGCAGGAGCGAGGCGAGGCCGGTGCAGAGCGATTTGCAAGCAAACATCTGCCGGGCACTGAGCACAGATAAATCCCAAAAACAGAGCGGAGCAGACATGTGATGAAATCCTTCCAGGCGGAGGGGAGGGGGAGGGGGCCAGCAATCCAACGTGTCCTAATATTTTCATTATAAAACCCAGCGTATCAGTAACACGCACACGTGAAGCTATGGAAATGCCGGGCCTGTCGCCGTGCCATATGTTTTAAATATCATCAAGTAGGCTGGTTTTGGGGTATATTTGATATTCTGGCTGTTGTCACTAGGACTGGACCAACTGATTCATATGGAATATGAATTGGCCTTGAGCTCGGTCTAATCGCTGACCCAAGGAGGGTTTTGCAAAAGGCATTTCTAACCTGAGGAATGATAGGCTCGGTCTTGCACCGGGGGAGGAGGGCGGGCAGACTCTTGACCTAGATACAAATCTCTGGGGTTAAAATTCAAGAGGCTGTTGGATAGCAGGGACCAAAACATGTCACTGATAAGATTTGTTCTCTCTCTCACACTCTCTTTTTTTTTTTTTTCCCCTTTTTTAAAAAATGTTTTTGCTGGAAAATGCACCTCGCACAAAAATCCTGATTGTTGTTTCTTGCAAGTTGCAGTTTTCAATATTTTCTCTTCAGTGTTTCTCACCACGAGGAAGTAATGAAATGTAGATATGTCTACATTTTTAATTTGGAAATTAATATGAAACTCCCAGTTTCTTTCAGGTCCCCCACATTCTTTTTGGGGAACAATTAAATATTGAAGAAATCTTCTTGTATTTTTACGTCTTCTTAAAAAGTGGGGAACCCCATCCAAATCTTCATTTTGAAATATTCACATAAAAGTCTCCCAGTTTTAGGAGAAAAGCAGAGGAATATTTCTGGGTACAAATTCTTTAATTCCTTTACTCTGTTCCCTTTTGCTTTTCCTTTGGGAAGCTCTCCCTGTTAGCAGAAAGGGGATAAAGCAGAGAAAATTGGGGAGTGGGAAAATTAGATATATTTAAATTTTATTATCAAGCAATTCCTGGTTCTCTCCATTTTTATAACTTTTTGAGGAAAGGAAGGATGAAGGATGTTGGGAGGGGGGTAGTGCATGACAGATCCTTTCCCCTCTTACCCCCACTCTTGGCAAGGAAATGGTGTTCATGGCGAGTTGCAGAGGAAAGCACCGTTCTAGGGGAATTTTTGGGGTGGGAAAATTCGGCTCCCATGTCTCGGCAGACCTGGTGTCTCTTTGCAAGACGTGGGCCGGGACCCGAACATCTCGCAGGGCTCCTTCCTGTTCCCACGTCCGTGCCAGGAGTCAGGCTCGGCGGGAGGATTTCGGATAACGTGTCCTGGGAAGCCGGGAGCCAGCGGGGGATGGAGCTCCCTCTCGCAGAGCCCGCCTGGATCTGCAGCTCCAACACGCCCAGCCTGGTTCTGCTGCTGGACTTGGCAGACCTGTGTGCGGGGAACTCGCAAGGTGCTGTTTTTACAGACGCTTTGCTGGCTACAAAGAGAGTTTGGGTTCACCCTGCTAATCCTGGATGTTAAAGACGTGGTTTTCCCCCAAGGAAAGTCTGTTTGCTCTCAGGTTTGTTTTGCTTTGGTGCCATTGGGATGTGCAGAATTTGCTCATGGGTGCAGTCGAACACAGATGTGATTTGCTGTTTCCCTGAGCCTTTCCTTCTTTTCCTATCAGCTTCTGCTCAGGGAAATCAGCGCAAGGGAGTGGAGGCAGTGGATTTGTGTGACTGTAGCTCAGCCTGCAAAAATTGCATTGCCAGTGACGCAGAACCAAAAAGCAGAAAAAAAAATCACCCCTCACCCTGATTTTTAACCCTCTGTATCAATCGGTTATGGTCATTTGCTGCCAGCTCTTTTTACTGTCACAGCTTGCATTTTGCCATTTTGCCTCCCAGGTTCCTGTTGGGTACAGAGGTAGAATCTGTGGGCACTTCTTTCTACAGCTGAGGGAATCTGGGATGGACCAAACCCTGCTGATCTGATCGGTGATCAGATCTGGTGAAAATTCAGGCTTGGCCTCCTGGGAGCCATTAGAGCTCTTCACTGATTAAAGCAGGAAGTTTAATACCAGAAGGGACTGTTTGATCTCTTGGACCTGGAGAACTTTGGTGAGACAATTCACTGAGGTGTTTGCCTAAAATTTGTCACTCCCTACTTCTTCCTTTTTATCTTTACCTACTTTTTATTTTCCCCCGCGTTATTTTTCCTTTCAATCCTCTAAACAAGGTCCATTCAGAGAGCAGCATCCCTGCCAGGATGGACATGTCTCACCCAGCCCCGTCCTGAGCCACTCAGCCCGTGACAGCCTTTCAGTCCACCGACCCAGTGTGACAAGAGCAGTGCTGGCTCCTTCCCTGCAGTGACTCATAAGGACCAGTTATTAAGGTATTAAGTCCCAGGATGGGGGCCAAGAGGGTTCAGACACCGCCTGCACCACTGTTGCTGTCTCCATCCTTCTCTGGGCCATGTTTACAGATCAGCTGGAAATTTCCTAAATAAGTTGATTCTATCCATCAACAAACCCCCTTCGGATAATGCACATTTCATGGCAGTTTCCAGTGTTCTGCCTACAGGAGGATATAAAAACTCCTTTTGTTATAATATAGCCTCCTTGGCAGCTTGTAACTCAGTGGGAAAGGCTCTGGATTCCTGGAGGAGCGCACTGTGTCAGCGATTTTGGGGATTTCAGGCAGAGGGAGGCCTCACTGGGGAAAAAAAAGGAAAGCCCAACCAAAACTGTGCTCTCCTTTTGAGATGAATGGGTAAAAATTAGGTTGAAGATAAAAAGAGTGCGAGTAAGGGGTGTGAAAAGATGTTCTTGTCTCAGCAAATCTGGTGGGATTTTGCAGGAAGCGGGAGCACTGGGTGTGTGCCGGTCAGATTTCATCCCAGAAGGGAAATTCCAGGGAGCAAAGGCTTCCATGCACACTTTTCCCAGGGATATTGTCACCCGAGCAAGGTGGTGGCAGCAGTTCCTCCATCCCTGAGTGGGTGCATCCCAAAGGGAGATGCTGAGGAGCATCCAGAACTTGGGGTGTGACGACACCGGAGACTTCTGTGGTCTCCAGCAGTGTCCCCAGCCAAGACTTCTTTCAAGAGTTTCCCATTCTTCTTTTTCCCAAAGAACATTTGCATTTCCAATGTAGGTTTGGTTTTTGTGGTTTTTTTTTTTTTTTTGTTTTTGTTTTTGTTTTTTTTTTTCCCTGAATTCAGCTGATCCAACCCCACAGAACATTCAAACAGGGATAAGTTCCCTGGTGAAGTCAATTCCCCTCATCCAATGAATTTTTTGCATTATCAGAAGTGTTTTTCTGGAAGGGGTCTCTTTTCCCTAGAAATTTGAATTCATCTGGAAAAATACCTCCAAAGGTGGGCAGAGGAGGTAAAAATTTTTAAAATTTGAAACCTTTCCTTGCAAATTTATAATTTTCACTGGAAATCTAACCCTCACAAAGTATGGACTTGGGGAAGAAAATTTTGACTGGGGGCAGTTTTATGGCTTTCTCTTTTTCTTTTTTTCTCTTTTTTTTCTTTTTTAATTTATTATTTTCCTTTTATCTTTCTCTTTTCATTTTTCTTTCTTCTTTTTATTTCTTTCTTTATCTTTTTCTTATTTTAAATTTTAAATCCACACAAAGCCCTGTTCTCTGCCTTCCCTCTGCCTACCTCCATAAAAACCCAGAGAGTTCATGTAACCATCCATAAATTGCACTGCATCCTTTTCTGACTGATTTTTCACAGAAATGGCTTAAATTTTAGTACCTCCGAGGGAAAAAAAATAAAATACAATGATACAGTGAGTTCTTCATCTTCCTTCTTTTGCCCTTTGCTGATCTGCACACAAAAAGTATCTTTTCAGATGAGTGCTGGAGATGTTGTGAGTGCCTCCCAATGAAAATACTGCCAAAGCAGGGAAACTTTCATAAAAATTGAATCTGGCAGTGTTATTTTTTTTTTAAGGTCTTCTGTGTTTTTCTGGAACCCGTGGCTTATGGGATGGGTGAACCTTGGATGCTCTCAGATATGCAGTAGCTCTTCCCTGTGTTGTTTTTAGGTGTGGAAGGGGCAGGTCATCCCTACTCTGAATTTCAAGTTGACAAGGAACTTGAAATGTCATTAAAAGGTGGGAGAAAATCCTGGGAGATGAATTTAGGATGGGCCTTCCCAGCCCCTTGCTCAGGGAAGCACTGCAAAAAGCTTAACTCCTTGGGAAAGTGCTCTTACAAGTGCTTTTGGTTTTTTAGCTGCCATATTAAAAATGAAAGAGAAAGATCCTCCAAAATATTTCTTTTTCATAAAGGACCTTCTGTCAACAACAGAAAAAGATAAATCAAAGGAATATTTCAGGCAGCTGCTTTTAATTAGCTCACGTGACTGGCTGGTGGAAGAATTAAATTAGAGTGGTCGATTTTCTTAGGGAGCAGCGAAGGTGAGAGGCAGAGCGGGGCCTGCCCAGCTGTGGGGAGGCTCCCTCGGACTCCAGCACCTCCCAGCTGCTCCCACTGGCAATTTGGCATCTGCCTGTCCACTGGTCAGCCCCATACCTTGAGCTGGGTTTATCCTACACACATTTACTCCTAGCCTTGGTGCACCGGGCTGCCTGGCGGTGGCCCGTACAGCCCTACCATCAGCGCTTTTTTGGGGAGATAATTACCCCAGTTCAAAGCCCCCTCCGCCAATCATGTCCTGCTATTCATGCGAGCTGTTTCATAATGCTGTTTTGAACCCTGTTGGTGGCATAATTAAGATTTAATTAAATACAGGAATAGAAACATGTTGTTCATTTGACCATCTGTGAGTCAATGACTGCAGTGGTTTTCGGAGTTTCTACGCTACATGCTGTTAGTGAGTGTTTCATATTATTTTCCATCTCCCCAACCATACTTGCACGTTTTCGGAGCCACCAAAGAGCCAGAGCAGATATTATGATGTTATTATAATCTTGTGTGGGTGATCATCTCTTTCTGCTGCTCTTTGTTATTGATCCTGTCCCTCAAATCAGGCCTCAAGTGCAGCTGGAGCTGCTGGGACCGTGGGGAATGGGGATGCCAAAAGAAAGATGGCTCAATCCAAAGATAAAAAGGAAAAGGAGGGGAATTTTGTTGATTTGTTTTGTTGCTGAAATATAATAATAATAATACTAAATAATAATAGTAATAATAACAACAACGACAATAATTTTCTTCGTGTCTTCTACGGCACCTGGCACAAAAGCAGCCTAGGACAGACCTGGCAGTAATCAAGTACCCAAAGTGCACATCAGGACCACAGAGTGGCTCCTCCTCCAATCAAAGCCCAGGAAATGTTGAGCTGATGTGCCCAAATTGTGCATTTTTCAGTTTGACAAAAACCCTTTGTGAGTTGGTGTTGAATATAAGTCACATCTAAATGAAAAGGGTGGGGTTTCCCCTAAATAAAACTGGTTTATTTCTGAAACTTTAGATGGGAAATATTTTGAGTTCAACAAAATATTATGAGGCTAAATTTGGTTAAATGTTGTGTTTTTAAATAGTGTAAAATTCACCCTGAGCCAAAACTGAAACATTTTGTCTCGGATACAATGAAATGTCATGTTTGATCTGAACATTTCTTTCCCTACTGTTTGCTGGCCTAAGGGATGAGAGTAAAATAAGTTTAACTCAAACAATATTGATGCCTTCTTGGATTTTTCTTGGGGAGGAAGAAAGAGGTGTGTCAATAACCCTTCCTCAAAATAAATGCTTTACAAAGCTTGTGCTGAAGCACCTAAGAAAGCCTGGCAGGATTTTGCCTTTGCTCTTCTTGATTCCCCATTTTACACTGCCAAATTAATCTACTTTTTTCATCACAATACTGCTTCAAAAATCAGAATTTGAGTGCAATAATTCATTTTTTTGTATTTTGTTTGTCTGTTTGTTTTCACTCACTTTTTTTGGGTTTCTGCTTTGTGGCACACATGAGGGTAACCAGTCAGGTTAGCAACAGTAACAGATTTTTCCAAAGATTTGAAAAAAATATTTGGGGAAATGAACATTTTCTGGAATTGGGAGGGAAATAAGTGGGAAAAACATTGATGGTTTATTTCAGACTCAGTAAGAGTGGATCCATGTTCTTTCTTAATAGAGAAGTTTGGGTTGAAGTTCTGTGGTGATGTTCTTCCTAACGATGCTCTATGAACACACAAAGCACACGACTGTGACATCTCCTCTGCCTCTTAATTTATCTCAGTTCCACGAATTTTCAGAGTTCCGGGAATCATTGTTAGTTGCCATCTTCCTCCACCTCATTCCAGCCTCTTCCTAAATGGGAGATGTAGAGAGATCCTGGTGTTCCAAAGGGACATTTTGGTCTCCACCATCACTGAGTGGTGACAACTACCCGGTGATCCCAACTTCCAAACCAATCCTACTCTTCTCCTGCTCCAGTATGTCCCTACCATCTCTGGCTTTGCTGTTGTTCTTTGTGCCTTTTCATCATCCAGGACATATAATGGATGGCTCGTGGCTTTCCAGGGCATCAGCAGGTTTTGGGAAGACATGATGGGGTGCTCCAGGGAGCTGCGGGAAGGCACTGAGAGAAGGCTCTAAGGCAGCAAGGAGCTGGTTTCGTTCTTATAGATAATCTCATCCCAATTTTAATGGTGTTTGGAAGTTCCTGCTGGGCTCAGTCCCACTCTGTGGCAAGCCCTGAGATTTGGCAGGTGCTGGGACAGCAGGAGTTTCAAAATGTTTTGCAATCTGTCTCTGCTCCCGTTGAAATCGCTGCCTTGGAAAAATCCCACTTTTGTTTCAACTGGTTGCCCTAAAAAATGAGTGGAAAGGGCTCATTTTGCCCCATTGAGTGGCCCTGGCCGATGGGACAATGATGGGATGTTGCTCATCTCCAACCCTGATTTCCAGCAGCCGGGAATTTGGCTCAGCACTGGAGCCGAATGGAGCCACTGGCCCCGTGCTGGGATGGGGATGGACAGGATCCAAGGGGCTCCGACCTTCCCAGCCCCACAGGCCTCTCCTCTGCTCCAAAGCGCCCCAGGAATGAGCAAAACTCTGGGAAATGCAGAAGCTCATAAACACCTGAAATCCTTTTCAAAGGGCACAGAGAGAAATTTATCGCTCAGTGAGAGCTGTAATTTATTCCAAGTGCTCAGACTATGATTTGAATATTATTTGACTTTGGAATATCTTTTCCTTTTAATAAAAACCCAAACGCACGCAGTGCATGGATATTTCTTGTCCTTAAAGTGGAGCTGAGCTACATTCTTGCCATCCCTTTACCTCATCCCTGACACGATGTATTTACAACAAAAAAACGCACATCCAGCACGTGTGGCTGTGAAGCAGAATTCCCTCTGGGAGAATTTACCTCTGGACAGATGTGGTTCAAGCCACCTTTCCGTCTGACAGAGCAGATGAGCTCCGGGAGCCCAGCTTCCATAGGCAAGGAATGATGAGAGGCAGAAACGGAACCTGCGTTATTCAGATTTTCACCCCTTCCCAGCTGCTCTTAGAAATGGCTGTTTTTAAAGATTTCTATTTTTCCCAGCAAAACTAAATTTTCTGTGTAAGAGTGTAAGAGTGTGTTTGTTTAGGTTTTTTCCCTGTATTTTGAATGCAAAATTAGGAGTGTGAAATCAGAAAAATACCATTGGTTATAAGCAAAAGTCGGCTCAGTTTTTATGAAACATTTTTAGTGTGCCGTAAAATCAGCATTTGGCTTCTAAAAACCCAGATATTGTGGAGGAAAACTTTGCATTAATACTGGGATGGGTACATCTAATTTCATTTTTAGAGTCAGGATTATAAATCTAATTAGACTTTAAAGTAGAATTCTAATTAGGCTTAGAATTATGATTAGACTTGGGCATAGAGTTATAATTATACTTGGATGTAGAATTCTAATTGGACTTAGAATTCTGATTAGACTTGGACTTAGAATTATAATTGTACTTGGACCTAGAACTGGAATTCTAATTAGACTTGGACTTAGAATTATAATTGCACTTGGACCTAGAATTGGAATTCTAATTAGACTTAAAATTCTGATTAGGCTTGGACATATATTTATACTTGGACTTACAATTCTGATTAGACTTGGACGTAGAATTATAAATAGACTTGGACTTAGGATTGTAATTAGATTCAGAATTGTGATTAGACTTGTATGTAGAATTATACTATGATTGGACTTAAAATTCTGATTAGATTTGGACTTAGAATTCTAATTAGACCTGGACTTAGAGTTAACATTCTAGCCAGTGGCTAGAATAGGAAAGCTGATGGACATTTCCCTTGCAATAGCTGCAGTTTTCAAGCATTTCTAAAGTTGTAACTTCACCTCTGACCTAGTGGAGGGAAGTGTTTGAGCCTGGATTTATTTAGGATCCCGTTTAATCCCTCTCTGAGTGTGGAGGGTGTAAAGATCCCATGAGTTCTGGTTCTGAGGTGGCCGAGACCGCGCTGAGGTTTTTCTCTCTCTGCACTGAGATTCCCTGAGCTCGGGGAGCTGCTCAGAGGGAATGGATCCGTGCATTATCCAATAATTCCTGGGAACTGGGCTCAGTTGCAGCAGTAACGCTTTCCAGGCTCGTGTCTCAGCTACCACCTATCCACAGGGCATCTTCTGAACCTGCTTTGACTCCTGCATCGCTTCAAAAATGTAGGATTTTGGGAGGAATATTCCCTTTCCGATGTGTTTCCCCTCCCTAAGTGGAAATGTCAGTGTTTATTTGCAAATGGCCGGAGAATGCTGTGGTGTTTTCTCTTTCCTTTTTCCCCTCAGGTGTTGTTTTTTTTTTTTTTTTTTTGGCACAGCTATGGTGTGATTTAAGATAAATAAATAAATAGGCTCAAAAGTTGAAAGCCCCACCGGTGTGGCTGCCAGAGGGACCCCTCCCGACGGGCACCCCCGCTCCTCTCCGTTACCGTGTCGCTCTCCCACTTTCCTCTCAACCCTGGCACTCCGCGTTCCAGGAGAGTGGCACAAACAGCGTCTTTATTCCGAGGGAAGGCCGCCGGGTCAGACCTCACATCCTGGATCAATAAGGATGCCGGCAAGGCTGGCTTCCCCTTCCCCTGGATCGCTGCGAGCGGGATCTGCTGTTGGAGGTCGATGGAAGATGCGGAGGGCTGCTTTGCGCTGGAGGTAGGGGAGCGGGGAGGGAGCCTTGGCTGTTTGCTGTCTGTGCAGGAGCTGCACCAAGTGCTCGCATCCTGGCAGGTTTGGAGCCACGTGCCTGTGTTTATCCAGGCTTGCTCCTGCCGATGGGAAACTTCAGGATCGCAGCGAGCCGTGGGTTAAAGCTTCATGCCTCCATCTCTGCTGATAAGAGCGTTTCCTGTGTTTAGGCACAGTTTAAACTGAGCTTTCCAGGTGGAATGAAGGGTTATTCAGCCCTGCGTGTCATGATAAAGCTCATTTTCAGACTATCCCGTCCCATGTCCAAGCTGGCAAAAGTCAGTTCCAGATTCAGGCGTTTTCTGGGATCAAAGAGGGTCCAGCCACAGTCATTAGAACAATGTGCGCAGCGAGCATTTGGGAACACTGATCTCTGTGCCTGAAACCTGCTTTTATAACTAACATCTCGTTTGGGATAAATTGTCAGAGCAGCAGGTGTGTCACTCCAAGCCTATCTTTAATTTGATGCGCAGTGAAACATTTCAAAGTGCTCAGATGTCTTGTAGGGAAAGATGCTATGAAAGAGCGAAGTGGTTGCATCGGATATGAAATATGAATAAAAGGGCTTTTGTTTTGTCTCTGTCTTTGGGGAAGCAGAGCTAGAAGAGGTCTCCTCCAAGACAAGTATATTTCTATGTTAAAAATAATTTGCCAAGCAGAAGTAAAATGATGCTCCGCAGCAGCGGAACAAAACAAAATTCCTCTGTGAGCTTCCCAGTAGAACATATATTTTTTTAATTTAATGGAGTTAATCCTTGTTTGTTTACCTTCTTGATTATATTAACCAGCAAGGTAGTGATTAAAGGCAGGAGTGTAGCTCATGCTAATTATATTTAAAGCCCCTGAACCTGTTTCTTTTTAGTTAGAGATGATTACAATAAACACACCTGCACTATTTTACAACAGGCTCAGCCCTGGCTTGGGGTGCCAGGAAAGGCCAGGATTTAACCCTGCTTGGCACTTTGTATGGAGATACAAAGTGGGGATTTTTCCAAGGAATCTGGGAATTGTGGCGTGGAGGGACTGGACTGAGTGGCTGGGCAGGTCTTGAAAACAAAAATGGATTAAACACTAATTAAATTCACTGTATCGTTCAGCAGGTAAAGCAGAGGTTAAATGTGCTCCTGTGTGAACATTTATGGGTATGTTGGTCGACATCAAGTGGCTCTGCAGGACCTGTTCTGGTCTTAGCCTAAACCAGTACAAACCATTGCCCCCACTGGTTTATACAGGAGCTGGCTGCCTTAATCGTGGAGCACAGAAATATTCTCATAAAAATTAAATTTCCCCTTTAGAGTGCCGGGTTCGGGTTAATATGTGGGGGTTTCAAACAAAAATAAGACTCGCAGAAGTTAATTCACCGCAGCAGAGTGGTTTGGGGAGATAACATCTTCTATTCCTGCTGTTTAATTAAACCCAGATTTTTATTTACTATACCTTTTAATTAAAGAGGAATAAGATATTTGCCCTCCTAAGGCATCTGGTTGGTTTTATGAAATGTGGGGTTTGGGGTTTTTTTTTTGTTGTTTTACTTTCTAGTTTGAGATTGAAATGCACCACTCTGCTCCAGCACATTTTTTATTGAAGGCAGGTTAGGCAGCTTTTCCTCAGCTCTGGAGGCTGGGAGACAGTCACAACCATGAAATTCCCCTCCGGATTCGAGCTGATCTGCTCACAAAGCAAGGAGGAATAATAAAAAGTCCTCCCTGCAGCTGTGAACTTGAGCGAGGAATAAGTAGCAAGGTAACAGATATCACAAAGCAAAAGAAGAGGAAAAAAAATCAACTAGGGTACAAAAACGCTTCCCTTGCTATTTATTCAGGGACTTAAATTTATTTAAGCAGTGAGAGTATTTTAAAAAGTACTTATTTAGTGTTCATATGGTAGTGAAGAATTAAAACAAATTCCCTGAATGCGTTTTTAATGCAGTTTTTTAACTGCTTTTTACTGCTTGGAAAAGATCGGTATTTATATTATTATGAATTTGATCTCACTGTTTGTGCTAAACACCTTTTAGAAGAGAGGCTCTTCCATGTTTAATTTTATGAAATCTCTCAGAAGTTAAGGGCAGCACTTTTCAACCTCAAAATAAGATCAGATCTCTTCAGATTTCCCTTGAATGTTTCATGTTATTTTTGTAGGGCACACTTCTTCCTCTACATTATTTAAGATGCCTTGAAAATCAATAATTTCTGATTTTTTTTTTAATATTTATCAGCAAAACTTCCAAGGCTTTTCCAGCTTCTTCTGCTGATTTGGTTTCGCAGTTTTATGGGATTGCAGAGTTATTATTGATTTTTAACACTATGAATTCGCTGGGAAGGTACCAACCACGTATTACTTTCATTTTGCAGAGCAGTTGAGTTCCAGCCCTGGCTCGGAGTCGCGTGTTTTCCCCATGTTTTACCCCAAGGAGAAGGGTTTGGCTGTGGAAGAGCAGCACCGGGAACGCTTCACAAAGATGTAAGAGCCGGGAGAAAAATGTAATGTGGAAAAAGGAAAATTGAGTTATTGAAAGAGCTTTTTTTTTCCTGGTTTTTGTTTGGCTCGGGGATTTTTCATCTCCTGAAAGCAGATCCATCACTCTGCTGGGGCAGTGTAATGTTTCTGAGCCTGAAATTCCTGTCACGATGCGGCAGAAATCCTATCCCGGGGTATCAGAAGGAGAGTTGGATAGTGTCTGTTGGAAACATACTGATAATATGGTATTACCTTCCTGGAAAAGGTGGATTTAGGAGTGCAGCACGTATTCCAGCAGCAGAAGGGACAACTGATAAACTGCTCCCCGTAAGGTGTTGATCCATCCCAACACGGGAGTTTGTCCTCTGTGCTAATTGCACCCTCATGTCAGCTCTGCCTAATTTAAGTATAAGTAAGGCTTCTATTTAAACGTGTGTTTTGTTGCTTCCCTGGCCTGATAAAGTGGGATTAAATGCTGCAAATCTGCCTGTTGGATGTGCAAAAATCAGTGCAAGGGCTCCTTACAGCTGGGAAGTTCCACTGTGTCACCCAAAATGCTTGAATGGGTTAGTGTGCACCTCCTTAGGAGGGGGAAGTTATGGAATGGAGGGAATAAATGCAGTACCAGAAGTGTCTGTGATGTTTCAAACAGCACCAGGAGAGAGGTGCTGGCTGGAGAGCGTCTGCGAGCCAAAAACCTTGGGAACCGCAGGCCAGAATTCCAGGTACCCGAACAACGGGAGAGTTGGACGCTTGTTGAAAGGCAGGTCTGGGATTAACCCCCTGGCTGGGCCCGGTGCTGTAACCTCCAATAATGGCTGTTCCAGTTCATATAAGTTTATCGTCCCCCGGAGAGCCGCGGCACCGCGGGCTGAGGAAAGCTCTCCCGCACGCTCCGGCGGGGGATCGGGAACACGCTCCCTTCTCAGCAGCTCACTTAGGAAAATGCCCTCTCTAGGATTCCCAGCTGGAGCCATGAGCTGGGAATGGGGTTTGGATAAGCCTCGTCTGCCAGTGGGACTTGTTACTGGAAGGGCAGAGAGAGGGGAACCCGCCAGGCACCAGAGAGGCTGCAAGGAAAGGCCCGCCAGGCTAATTTTCCTTCATGACTGATAACAATTCCTCATCTCTGTGTGGAAGGCTTATTAATACATCTTTTCCTATGCCACATTTCCAGGAGACAGGGATGCTAACGTGAGCGCACCCCAAACAGCCAAGACCTGGGATTGCCCTTTCCGTTTCTCCATTTCCATCTGCCTGCAGTAGTGTCTGACGGGAACGGCCTGGGCTAAAATTTTCCATGCTGGGTGTCTGCCTCAGCCTAATTATTTTTGGAAATGGCTTTTGGAGGAGATGGCTTAGCCATCCCTGGGAGTGGGATCAGAGAAAGAGGCATCTCGCCATGGCGCAAGCACTTCCAAGATGAGAGCAGAGGGAATGCTGTGGTGCTTCCTGAGGGTGTTCAGGATCAGTGGATGCTCTGCCTGGAGGCTTTTTGTGCCAGTTCATGGCATCTTGGCTCCCTTAGAGCAGTTCTTCCCTTATATTTCAAAGCATTCAGGCACTGCAGAAGGGGGAATTGTAAGGGTAATTTTTTTTTTTTTTTCTATCATTCTCTTTCTCTATGCAAGGTGTGTAAACAGGACATGGAAAAATGCATAAAAACGGCTTCAGGAGGATAAAACACAAGGGTTTGGGGTGAAGAGGCATAAAACATGATCTAAGTGCAGGTATAGATAGCTGTGCACAGCCTTTATATGCAGTCTTTGCAGCAGATGTTTCTGTTCACTCTGTTCCCCGAGGTGATGATCTGCTTTCCCGGGGCCGAGCTGGAGCAGGGATGCCGGCGGGAGCCATCCTCAGCTTTTGGAAAGGCGAGATTATAATCCTGGACCACGAGAGGGCACTGCCTGCAGCTGGATTCCCCTCAGTTCAAACACCTCCTTGGATAGTGAATCCAAAACATTATCTGCTTTTATTCCCGTCCCCCTCTCCCCCTCTCCTGGCAAGGAATTCTTTTTGAGATTGGAATCACTTTGGCGCTGGAGTTTCCCTGTTCAGATGCACTCGGGCTTCAGCAAACAGACTGGGTGGGAGTCATCTAAAATTAGCCATCGTGGTGGAAATTACACTTTGTTCCCACAAAAGGAGCTGATGTGGCTTGGAAGGCTCTTCCCAAGGTCAGGGTTTGCTGGTGGCCCCCACAGCCTGGGTGCCTGCACATGGATTTATTGCGGGGGTGCAGTTGGGAAAGCAGAGCTGAGTTGTTGCAAGGGGACTCCCACAAGGCATTGAGGATGCTGAACCAGCTCTGAAAAGCCACCCCAGTGCCTGTTTGCCTCTTTTGCCACCTGTGCCAAGGGACTGTCCTGCTCCAGAGCATAGCTTCGATCGCAGGGATGGCTGGATCCACTCAAGGGAACAGGTTCATTGCTTCCCTCCTGGTGTCTGACCCTGGAGCAAACATCTTCTGCCACAGGACGGCAACTCTCAGGCCGCCGTGAGCTCCTCCTGCTGATTCCCTGGGCAAGCTTCCCTGGGTCAAGCTTCATCCCATGCCCATGGAGAGCATGGACACAGCCCAGGAAATCCTGTCCCAAATGGCCATCACTGGGTTTGAAGGTGAATGGAGGTTGTGATGAAGTCCCTGCCATCCCACCTGAGGGCACACCATGGTGGTAGCGCTGTCCAGGCGAGGAATTTTGGGCATGAGAGGTACAGAGAAACTTCATTCTTCTCTGCAACAGGAAGGAAATGAAGAAATGAAGGAAAGAGCACCTGGGAGCTCCATTAGCTGCAATTTTCCCAAGTATTCACATTCCATTCCTTCCCTGGGAGGGTGCTGAGGCCCTGGCACAGGGTGCCCAGAGCAGCTGTGGCTGCCCCTGGATCCCTGGAAATGCCCAAGGCCGGGTTGGACACTGGGGCTTGGAGCAGCCTGGGACAGTGGAAGGTGTCCCTGCCCATGGCAGGGGTGGAATGGGATGTGCTTGAAGGTCCCTCCCAACTCAACCCCCTGCCATGGGCAGGGACACCTTCCAGTATCCCAGGTGACTCGGAAATGAAAACAACTTGCTGCTGTGGGTCTGTGGCAAAAAAAAAAAAAAAAAAAAAAAAAAAAAAAAAAAATTAGAAAACCAAATTACCCTTTCACTATCAAATTGTCCCTGAAACTACCAACACCTTCTCAAAAGAACAGCTCCCAGTGGGGATATGATTCCTTTTGTTCCAGGGTTTCCAGGTTGATGGAGAGCCACAGAGTATTGTTCCAGAAAGGGTCAGCAGTTTACTTTTGGAAGAAGGAAGGTGTAACAAATAATTCTCACATTTCTTGGCAAGGAGACTGGCGGGCTGGAAACGGGTCTGTGTTTGGAATGAGCAATTCTCCTGCTGCTCTTGGGCCCCTCAGCTGCTCCTCAGAGGCTGGAGACCAGGGTAGAACTCCTCAGCACCTCCTGGCACCCTTCCATGGGAGGTTTGGCTGTGGAATTGCAGAGGAAGCAGGGCTGAGGAAGACCAGCAAGGTGGAGCCTAACCCACGAACCAGGTTGGTCATTGGTATTCCCTGTTTGGGAATGTGCTGATGGACTGAGGAGCCTTGGATAGGCCTTCATAATGTCATCTTAGATTCTTGATTTGTGCAAGGGTGTCTGGGCTGCTCTACAATCAGGCTGTGTGTGTACATCCTAGGATTTGTGTCATTTATTCCTGGAATAAAATGTCAGGGTTCAGGACATGAGATGAAGGAACAGAAAAATGAGGGTAGCTATTAGTTCCCTGTCAGAGAATCTCACTGTGCTGCCAGCCAGGCCTGCTGGCAGGAGAGTTGTGACCCAAGGAATGAGCCAGAACTGTGAGGGGAGAGGATGGGTGGACATGGAGCATATCCACAAGATCCACACTCAGCAGTTGCCCTGGATTGGCATGGAGTCTAAATGTCCTGCACAAAAATAATTTCCCCCTCATCTTTCTGCCTGGTAGTCCACATCCAGGAGCTGAAGTTCAATCAGAAAAGGGCAGGGTTGTTCAAGAACTAATGTGTGTCCAGCCCTGGAGATATTCAGGAATGGCTTTCCTGGAAAAAATCCCTGAAGAGCCAATTTGCTTTTGCTCAGTTTAGCAGGAAGGGAGCCATAGCTCCAGCTTGGCTTCCTGCAGCCAGAGAGAGCTGATGTGTTCTTGATTTGCTTTTATTTACATGAAGTCAATGGCACCATCAGAGACTGACCTTATTCTTTGACACGTTCAGCATTTCAGCAGTCAGTTGCATCCAAATGATTTAGCAACACATCACCCAAAAAGCGACCCTTGCCTTAGCAATTTGGGGTGGAGCATCGGCTGGAAGAGCCTGGCAGACTCTGGGTAGCTTGGGGAGGGCAGGCAGAGGTGGACTGTCCCCTCCAGGCAGCACCAATCAGCATAAATCAAATGTGGCTTTGCTGAAGGTGATGGAATGGCACCGGTGTCAATCAGGTTGTGCATGAGGCGAAACATCTTCATCAGTGGCGATAAATGTATTGACTCATTTATTCAAAAGCCCAAAATTAGGGTTTCAGCTCCCAAAAGGAACATTGTATTTCTGGTTTTGACTCCAGCCCAAGCCCCAGTCCACACATAACCTGCTGCAGGGTTTATTTGCTGCAGTTTTTCCAAGCTCGAAGTCATCATCGAGTTCCAACAGCTTGTTCCTCAAATCTCTGCTTTGTGTGATCATCACAATTGCGTGATGATTCCTTGACAGCAGCAGGGATAGGTGGGAGTGACCCCACAGCAGGCAGAGCTTGCCAGCTTGCAGGCCCCAGCCCAGCTGGCAAATCCTGTAGGAATTCCAAGGTGGTGCTGGTGGAACTGGGCTGTGGGAAGCTCAGCAGATATTTCTGTTTGTCCTGGCATTGCTGTTTGAGTGTGGGGCACCAGTGATGGGTGTTTGCACCTCAGGAGGACTTCAGCTTTATCTTCCTTCCTCAGCTGGAGGCACCACGTGAAGGAAAAGCCCTGACCCAGGATAATTCTTCCTGCTATGTCATTACGATGCTTTTGGTACCAATGGCTTTCCAGGTTTGCTGTCCATCCAAACAAGCAGTGCTTGAACCTGAAAGATCCCCAAAAATCACCTTTCCTTGGATGTGCCTTCCTGCTCCTACTGCACACATCCAGCTTGCTTCCAAAGCTGTTATCCTGGATTTCTAGGCTGGAGCAAAAGGAAAAGAAAGAGATTTCTGCTTGTAACCAGGTGCCTGCAGCAAATATTTGTTTCAGGACGTGGCATTATTGTCCCATGCCCAGGACAAAGCTCTGCTGCAGGGTAGAGAAAAGCAGGGCAGAGATTAAAATCTTTGAAATGAGGCATATCTGGAGACAGGGATTCTGGATGCCCAAAATTAGCTTGGGGTAAAGGACTTTTTAGTCCTGATGGGAGATGATTCCCCCACAAGCCATGACAACCCTGGAGAGACATTTTTGTACCTGATGATTGTGTGGTGTGACCTGAGGGGTCTGGCTGAGGGCAGCTTGGAGGGAGGAATCCCAAATCCCTGTTGCCCTCAGTGGGACCTTGCAGAAATAAAGATCCTGTTGAAAACCCATGGAAAGCCCTAGTGGGATTATTTGGGCACTCTTTGGACCACTGAGATGGGTATGGAACTCTCAGCCCTGGCTAGGGTCCCACTGAGCCCTTATCTCACCAGGAAGGTGACAATGTCATAGTTGCTCTAGTGACAAGTTGATGACATGGAGGATCAGCATTTCCAGAGTAGAGAACTAGGTAAAAGTAGAAAAATGCATTTTCAGGTGTTTTGTTTTATTTGTTTGCTTGTTTTTTAAGATTTTCATCGTTTCATGTGCTGTTTCCTGTAAAATTTCATTCAATTTTCTTAAGTGGGAGAGAAAGCAGAGTCAAAATTTGATATTGAATGTTTTATTCTAAATT
Organism: Anomalospiza imberbis; assembly: GCF_031753505.1. Taxonomy (NCBI): domain Eukaryota; kingdom Metazoa; phylum Chordata; class Aves; order Passeriformes; family Viduidae; genus Anomalospiza; species Anomalospiza imberbis. Next base: position 37,876,065 of record NC_089687.1, read on the forward strand.
GACTGAAATACATTGTTACACCCAAGGTGAAATTCCCCTTTTCATTTTGACAGAAAAATTGAAAAGCTAAAAGGTTCTTCACAGTTTCCTCCTCTTCACTTTCCCCAAAGCCAGAACCAGAGCTAAAGCTCAGTTCCTGACGTGCTTTTGCTTCATAGAGATGGGAGATGTGAGATGAACTAATAAGAATGATATACAATAAATACACTTTATTTTCTTTTCCGCAACAAAATGCCACAATAAAGAACATTAAGGTGGAATGGTTTCAGGTTGAGGGTGGTGAGGCCCTGGCACAGGGTGCCCAGAGCAGCTGTGGCTGCCCCTGGATCCCTGAAAATGCCCAAGACCAGGTTGGACGGGGCTTGAAGTGCCCTGGGACAGTGGAAGGTGTCCCTGCCCATGGCAGGTGGTGGGAATGAATGAGCTTTAAGGTTCCTTCCACCCAAACCTCTCTGGGATTCTGTGAAGACATGAAAAATTTTGGGTATCTACAGAGCCATGTCTCACCTGCTGAATTTTCACGGTCTCTGAATCACTGGTGACTTTCACAACCATCACCCTGGATATCTTAAGCCAAGCACCAGATTTTTACAGGTGTTGCTTAGTTTTTTTCTTATGATCTTGTTTCTCACCTGCTGGAAATGGGATTTGGATATAATCCTCATCCAGCGGAAGAGAAAATGTTGGGGCTGTGGTTGTGCTGGCACTGGTTTTCAATGCTTTGCTATTCTTAAGTGAATGCAGGTCTATCAGAGTGAGAAAGAGAAGCAGAAGGCCCCAAAGAGTGATGAATCAGTAGAGAAAGGGGCTGGGTGCTGGAAATGTGGTGGGGAAGTGCTCTGGGACAATGACTGAGGTCGCTGGCAACTTGTTCTCTCTTGCAGTGCTGGGAATTGAGCAGCTGGTACCCAGCACTCCAGGTTTTGCTGCCTTTAAAGGCCTTTCCTTAATCCCACTTTACCCAGGACAGGCGGGCTGTCAGATCTGCGCACAAGGGAGAGAGGAAAACACGGTCATTTCAACATTTAAATTAACCTTTAACAAGTCAACTATCCAGCATCTCCAGAAGAGGAACCTCATTCAATTGGATCTTTCCAAGTCGAGCTCTTCAGGACGGGGAGTGTGGCAAAAGGTGGATCCCAATGAGAAATATTTATGTTGTTCAAAATCTGTTAAAAGCAGGGGAAGCTGGCTACTAAAATACAATTTTTTTGTATTCAAGAGAGTTATAATCAGTGGTGTATCAAGAGTCATTTTCCCAGTCATCCAGATAATGGAAATTAATGGGAAAGGAATAAAAACTCAATTAACTTTTCCTTTCAAGTAAAGTGATTGCTTTTCTTCTGCAGGCTCTGTCACTTTAGCACTTCCCTGTAATATGAAAGAGGAATATTTCTATTCACTGTCTTTCCTCTTTCCTTACTTGTGCTGTATTTTTTGAAGGCCCCTTTCCAAGATCCAAAGGAGCATATACAGTAAAGGAACAGAGTTGGAAAGGGGATTAATTAACTTAAAATGCAAAGTACCAAGAACTACTGAACCCCCCCGCCCCTGCTCCTCCCTGCTCTAAGCAGCACAAAACCCAGTGCCTTCTGAGACTGAGGCCCTGTGTTGGGCAGTTTGGGCAATTTCCCATCTTCACTATGCAGTGGCCCGATTAAAAATATATTCTGGAGGAAGAAAGGCCTAAATTCATTCCAGCTAAATCAGGGATTAAGTACAAACCGAACAGAAAACTGAATAAGAGCCCTCCACTTTAAAATAGAAATAATTATATAAGATTATAAATTGCAAATAGACATTTACTTCCCCATTTTTTGAAAATAGCTTGAAATTTGAACGCTCTGTGTTGTGTATCCTGGTTCGTGTGTTGAACTGCAACCTTTGAGAAACTCTGGGTTACTGGAACATCTGTATTTTAAGAAATGAAAAGCTATTTGTGTCCAAATCTAGGTGTTTTTCTCAGCCAAGTACAAGCTAAAGAGAACTTCTAAAGAAAATGTAGAAAATCTCTACGGGATCCATCAGAAAAAAACAATTTTGCACAGAATTTAAAAAAAAGTCTAAAACTATATTCTGAGAGTAAAAATCTTTCCTCTTTGTAAAAAGAACCTTAGCAAGTTGCTTTTGGTATGGGGGGGTGTTGTTTATTCAATTTCTTAAAGAAAAAAATTCCTCCTTAAAAGGAAGCTAGAGAAGAGGGAGAATTATGATTTTCTGCTGCAACTTGATTTAGATTCCCTCTTTTTGAAGGTCATTTCTGTGCTGTTTCACAGCTATTTGGGTGTGACAAGCAACTGCCCAAAAGCACCTCCCGAGGGTTGCTCTGCTCCCCCCCAAACACCGCCCACCCTCGCTCACCACTCGTGTTCCAGGCTGCCCGCTGGGGGCTTCGGCCGCCGCTCCTCAGGCACTGCTCCACGTAGGCCTTGGGGTGGCAGCCGGACAGGAGGATGTCCCCCAGCAGGGCGATGTAGGCGATGGCCAAGCGCAGCGTGTCGATCTTGGAGAGGCGCCTCTCGTAGGGGAAGGTGGGCACGCGGCCGCGCAGCTCCTCGAAGGCCGCGTTGATGCTGAGCATCCGCCTCCGCTCGCGGAGGTTGGCGGCGCGGCGCTGCCGGGGCTGCCCGGGGGCCTCCGGAGGGACTGGGCACTTTTCCAGCTCAGCACCCCCTGGCCCTGGCCAGGAGGGCTCTGCCAGGCACTCCAGGAGAAAGTTCTCCAGCTGTGTGTCAGGATCTGCCGGCTCCCAGAGGAGACATTCCGCAGTGGGGTCTCCTTCCTTGAAGCTGTAGCAAAGCTCCTCCATGCCCTGGCTCACCAGGCTCAAGGGATACAAATGACTTCAGATTAAACTGGTTTATCAAGAAAATGGGGTTCTAATTTCATTAACACCCCCCACCCCACTCCCCAGGGAGCTCTGGTTGTGTCCTTGGGGAAGATTATGGAAAAATCTTTCACGGTTGGAAATCCAAGTGGGACTCGGGATTTAAATACTTCATGTCTTCTCAGCAGGAAATACTTCATGGCTCCTCTTCGCCTCTCAAAAATAATTAGTACACGTGCTTCCCTTTTTATTAGCTGTCCACTACAAAACAATATGAATGAATTGAAGAGAGAATGAGATTTCTATTGACTTTCTCCTGGAAAATCCATTGAAGCAGTTATTGAGCCTTTCCACAGGTCCAGTCTCTCCACCTCCTGTTTAGAGGAGGTTCACAGAGGGATTTTGTTTGGTGAGGAGTGGTTGGAGGAAGGAACAAAATAGTCCTTTATTTTTTTTGGTGAAGCATTAATAGCCCCACAAAATGGGGACAAAAAAAATGCTATTATATTGCTGTCACAAACATATGGTCCTGTGTTTGACAGCACAAGACAGTGGCATCTTCTGCTCCTCTGGAGAGGGAAGGTGTGGGATGCACTCCTGTGCAAAACTGGGGCACAGTGGTACCTCATTAAGTGAGCCAACACCACCTCCTTTGGTTGTTACATTTCCCGTTTACACTTGAATCACACATTTGCTCTGGGGACATCCAATGCTCTGTCTCACACCAGGGCTGTAAAACCACACAGGGCACAGTCCTGGAGTGGCAGAGCAGGTGGGCCCCACCCCTGGAAGAGCTGGAAACTGGGAGAGCAGCAGGTATCGGCATCGCAGGGATGGGGTGGAAGGTGTTAAGCACCAACAGAGCTTTAGGGCAGGTACATAATGTGTGTGCTTCGTTCTCTTTTATTTCCACAATGCTGATGCCAATGTCTAAATGAATTCAGAAATAGTTCAAGTCGTATTTTTACGGACTTGAGTGAATGGAAAGGAATCATGTTTAAAGTTAGAGCAAGCCTAAATGCTTTTCCTGAAACAGGTCATAAAGAACTTTTATAAAGGTACTTAATCACGTGCTTGACTTTGTGCACAGGCTCCCATCCGGCTGCTGTGTGGTGAAGTTTCAAGAGACACCTGTGAAGTTCATGAGCCACAGGCAGATTCCTGACAGGACAAAGCTCAGCAGCTTCAGGTAAAGAGCCAGAGAGCAGAAAACGACCTGCATTTATCATGGATCCCAAAGGATTCTCAGGATCTTCATCTAGCAGTGTCTTAGGGTGCAGTCCTGGCAGCTTTGCTCTGGGAAAAGAGGGATTGACTTTAGGATAAGGCACAGTCTGTTAAGGTCTCTTCTTAGCAACCTGACATTTTCCCTTGTGGCAATTCTACCTGTCCCAGGAAGCTTAAGGCAGAAGAAGGGCTGTGGGAAAGGCTCTTGCAGAGTAGTTGTGAGAAGGTGACAGTTTAGGAAACATTGGGGCTGCCTTTGTTCTCCTTGCTGTGCAAATTAAACAGGAAATCCATTAACTGTAAATCTGGGTAAGAAAGGAAAATGCCCTGAGTTAAGGCCGGACAATAGAGGACAAATGGCTGTTAAATAATTCGAGTCTGTCTTGCTTCCTCTGGTCAGCTCAGGGTATGAATTTTGTCCTGGTTTTGTGCAAAGACCATAATTTGTTCTGACACCAGCATGCCAAGGAACACAAAATTTTGGTGTAGTGAAAGTTCACGGTGACAGACACTGAATCCCAACAAGGAACAGGGAAGGAGGGGATGGGTGCGGGAAAGGCCAACAGTCAGAGGTGGCAGAGCTAAAGCTTGAACTCAGAGTGATCAATGTGGAGTTCACTCTGCAATGGTTTCTTTGAAGTCACGGAATCATTAAGGCTGGAAACGGCCTTTAAGTTCATCAAGTCCAACTGTGACCCCAGCTGTATTTCCCAGTGTCCTGTCCAAGCACTGCTCCCAAAAGAAGCCACTCACTCCAGGTTCTCCTCCAGACACTTCTCCAGCTCCCCAGTCAATGTGGAGCTGAACATTGGTGGTGCTCATTTGGCACAAGCAGAAGATGTTTGAAAATGCCAAAATGGGAAGAGAACAGCTCCTGGAAAGTGCTCTGGAGGAGGCAGCTGTGCACTGGGAACAAGGGGCAGAGAGCAGGGGGCTCAGCAGATAACTCGGTGAGTTTTATGTGCTGGGTTCCCCTCTCTGAGCAGATGCTTCTCCAGTGCTCCAGTTCCCTCCCAGATCCATCACTGCTAGCAGTGTTGCCTGGGGATATGTCTGGCTCCACAGATGCAGAGCAGATGTTCCAGCAAGCCTCCTTTTAGCATGTTCAAGGGGAATTTGGCTCTCTTGAAGAGACTCTGGACAAAGCAGGAGGGGGAAGGGGAGGGGAAGAAAGAGAAAATAAGAAAAGGTTTCCCCTTGGAAAGACAGCTATGAAAGAGATCGGGTCTCTGGAGAGAAGACGAGGCTCCCATCCCTCACAGGAGCAGCCCTCACCACAGCTCCAAACCTGCTGCACTTCCAGGGTTTCTACAGCTCTGCTCATCAGAGAGGGAGGGAATGTGCAGACAACTGGGCTAATTTTTCACCTGTCTGGAAGTTGTTGGTTAAGGAATGTCCCAAAGGGATTGAGGGAGCGGGGCACCACCCTGAGCAGGGGTGCTGTTGCTTATGATGCGTTGTTATAATTTAAAGAGCTGCTCAACTGCTGTTTTCTCCCAAGGCCCTTCAGCTCCAGTGGGATCCAGAAGTAACATTTGACTGGTGGTCATTTTTAGTCAATAGGGTCTGATGAAAGCAAATTCTTGAGTCAGGAACTCTGCCCTGGATTTATGTCTGTGACAGGCAACGGAGTCATCATTGTTTGGGTTTGGATTTTCCAAGTCTGGATATCCACATCTGCCTTTAAAAACTTTCCTATTTATGCTGCGAATGCCTTTCTCAGCCTCGTCCCCATTCCTCTGCCATCTACACAAATCCACCCACAACCAACTCTGTGATTTCATGGATTTTTGGGTACACACCTGCTTTCAGGAAATATTTCCACTGCATGTTTTTTTTTTTTTCTTCTCCACTACTTTAGAAGCTGGAAGCTGTTACCCTGTACCTGGATCTCAAAGATAAATGGGTCACCTGAGGTTATTTTGGAACTAGATTTTTCTCTCTCCTCCTTGTCCCATTTGCCTTATTTCAGACTCAGCTTGGGGAACCTTCCCACTGATAAATCTGATAATTATTATTAATAATTTCTGGGATTTTTTTTTTCTTTTTTTTTCTTTTTTTTTTCTTTTTTTCCCTGGGAATTCAGCTTGAATATGTTTCCATCATCTTTAATTGCTTAATAAAGGGAGTCAGGCCTTGGCCTGGAGAAAGAACAGATGGAGAAAGGACCAGATGCTTCACTTTCAAGTGAGATGACTCCAAAGCACAAGTCCATCATGTCATAGCTGCTAATCCAATGTTACACTGTGCAGCTCATCCTCAGAACTGAGAACTGGGGCCCAGATGAGCAGGGAAGAGCAGATGAAAGATGCAAAAAAACCCTGGGGAAGGCTTTGTCCAGGTGGGACTGTGCAGCTCGTGGTGGTGTGGCTCCCTCCACATGTGTGAGTGAAGGCACTTCCAAAATGCAGCTACAGAGGGATCTCCAGGGACTGGCTGGTGGGGCTGCCTGGAATCCCAGCCAGAAGGTGGACACCAAGGTCCTGGAGCTCCTCTGGAGCCACCAGCCAGGCCTGGGACACCTGAAACGCTGGGCACATGGTTTGAGAACACTGGGGGCAGGAAAAGTGCAAGTATTATCATTTAGCAATGGAATGTGCTGCTTTTCAACCTGAAACGATTGTGGATGTGAGGACATAATGAGAAGCAGAGCAAGGACTTCCAGGGCAAGAGCATTTCAAAGGGCTAATGGCTATTCCCGGGATGCTCCAGTAATTGTGAAGTGAAGCTTTGCAGGATGTTGATTTAAGTGAAGAAGGTAACAGGACCTTTATTATTTGCTGGGTAGAAACCTCAGATGTCAGAGATTGTGGAGGAAGACCCTGGTGAGTGGTTGTTAATATAACTTTGATTTATTTCAAATGCAGAATAAATGAGTCAAGGTAGTCTGTGCTTTAAATGCCTTTGGTGTTTAAAAGTGAACACAGTCCCTTTAACCTTTTGCAGAGTTACAGAAAGTTAATCCCAGTCTCCAGGAGAAGGAAGGTATTTTCTTTCATAAAAACATTCACTGGAGGTTTCCCCTTTCTCCCAGAGCCTTTAACATGTTGGGGGTTGATCTCTGGGCTCCTGCTGCCAAGTGATTCCTAATCCAAGTCACTGCTCTGGGACTGCTTGTGTGAGGGAACGGTCATTTTAGGGAAATGCCAGCCTGTGCTTTTATCTCAAGGGGTGTGGAAGTGCTCATGGAGCGCCTGAAGGAAACTGGTATTCCTTGTGGAATGGCCTTGAGAAAGCTGCTTGCCCAGAGAAGTTGTGCCTGCTTCATCCCTGGAAACGTCCAATGCCAGGTTGGACGAGGCTTTAAGCAACCTGGGATAATGGAAGGTGCCCCTGCCCATGGCAGAGGGGTGGAATGAGATGAGGTTTCAGATCCCTTCTAACCCAAACCATTCTGTGATTCTATAATGCTTGAACCATCTGAAACATCCCCCCAGCAAGTTAAAATAATTCTGGGATTGCAGATAATTCCCATGAATAACCCTGTGTCCATATTCAATGAGAAATATCTCTAGGGAGAAGAAAGTTTGTCATTCATGTGACATCGAATGCTGCTCTTAGTGGTTTTATTTGGATATCTCTGAGTGGTGACTTTAGGTACCTCGCTCCCAGAAAGTTTGGATTACCTCTGTAGAAAACATGTTTTCTGCAAGATGCTTGTACAGTTTTTATTGAGGTGGGTTACCCATCCCCGGAGCACTTTCTTTAGGTACAAGAAATATTGAATATCTGTGGGCTACATCATTACTTAATGGGAAAAAAAAATACAGAGAAAAAAACCCCAACCCACTGTCTCCCATACCTGTTCCAGGGCTTTTTTCCTTAGTCTTCCTGCTTTCCCGGAGGAAGGAGCTGATGAGGGAACAGCCAAAAGGATGAGACAGAGAAGAGACCCATGCTTGCGCATCCTCAGCTTGCAGCCCTGCCAGAAATCTTGTGATCTTTCCCATTAACGTGCCACTTTTGTGGGATTTTGGAGCCTGAGTGTCCCGCTGTGCCCGCAGAGAGCAGAGCCTGCAGCCCAGGCCGTGGCTGGGCTGGGACCCTTTCCCCAGCTGCCCCCATCCCTGCTGGCTGCACCTGCACAGCCGCCCCTGGGAATTGTAAATCCCGCAGGTGGCACCTCGTAAACCTGCCTGGAGACCCTGGCTCTGCACACAGCGTCCCCCGGGCAGCTTTACAGAGTGATGCCTGCTTGACTGGCAGCTGCTGCTGCTTTATGGGAAGCCAGCACATGTTCCCACTAAAAACCGGGAACGGCGGCTTGGGAAAAGCTCCCCGCCTGTGTGAGAGGCCTCAGCCCCACTCTCCATCTGGAAGGTGGCTCTTCCTGGCTTTTTCCAGCCACCTTGGATGTGTCTTGGATGTGATTCAGCGCCTTGGTTGGCTCTGTGGACACGGTGGCAGGACGAAGCACACCCCAAACCTGTTTCTCATGGAGAGCTGTCACGCCAGGTTATGGTGATGCTGAGCTAGGCACAGAGGGGAGGGTTGGGTTGCAGAAAAGTCTTTTCAAAATTAAGAGGCAAAAAACTCAGAAATCTGGGAACGAGGTTGGGTGCCAGCTGTGATGACAAACTAGTCTGGAAGAGAAAATCCCATTCCAAATCTGGACAAAGAAAGGAGCAGATGGGGGCAACTGGAGGCTCCTGCTGTAACCTATGGAAAATGCAAAGATTAAGTCCTAAAGAAATTTTGGAAGCATTTGGACGAGCTATTTATTGAGTACAGTTGGTGAGGACACCACTCTGGAGTTGAATCCCACACCAGCATGCCCTGCCTGGGAAGTGTGGGATTGCTCACATCATGCGATGCTCAGGGATGATGATCCCACTTTATTTTTCAGTGTTTCCTCCTTTTTCCAGCTGGCAGGTCACTGCTGAATCAAAGAGGAGCCAATGCTCTCTGACAGACAAGTGTCACAGCCAGGAGGGGGGAACCAGAGTCTTGGGGACAGCCACCAAAGGATCTGGAGATGTGGGCAGGCACTTTTTCCCTGTCTTTATTCAACAAGACCCCAAGTAAGTTTATTTACTCAGGTTTTGGCCATGGGAGTGTCTGCAAATGCATGATTCTTTCTCCACCCCTGTGCATGTCTCCTTTGCTGCCTGGTGCTACTCAGGCTGCACCCTCAACCCATATGGAAGAAAACCACTGGCATTTCAAAGAGGGTTGGGGAATCTTAAAGGTTGGAAAAGCCCTCCAAGATAATCCAGCCTTTGACTGAACACCCCATGTCCACTCAACCATATCACAAAGTGCCATGTTTCTCTGTTTTCTGAATGCTTCCACAGGTGGTGACTCCACCACTTTCCTGGGCAGCCTGTTCCAATGCTTGGCCACTCTTTCAGTGAAGAATTTTTTCCTCCTATTCAGCCTGAACCTCTCCTGCCATAACTTGAGGGCGTTTTCCCTCGTGCTGTTGATATTTCCCTGGGAAAAGAGGCCAACCTCACCTCTTCATAATCAATAGTTGCAACCACAGCACAAAGCAGCTACAGCTCCAGAAATCCCTAAATTGTTTGGTGGAGGCTGAAGGAGTATGCCAGGGAAATTATCAGCAGATTGCTGTGCTCTTTCCAGTGCTGGCAGAGTGTGGAATTCATGGACAGGCACAGTGTGGCTGCTCCTGTTAAATTCAGGAACAAGTATCTTTTAATGCTGAGCAGAACTGGTCAATTAGGCGATGATGTTACTTTGAAAAAGCTTCCTCTCTTTTCCATCTGAGTGCATTTGGGGAAGGCAGCTTGTATTCTGATTTTCCCACCAAAAAAAAAAAAAAAGATATAAACAATAACACAAAAAAAACCACACAAAAACAAACAAATAAAAAAAACCTGAGCTTTTAATGCAATCTTCTGTTTCAAAAATTGGCACTTGGAGAGAATTATCAAAAACTATTTGTCAGGCACTGGCATTTGAGTCAGTCTTCAAGGAGGTAGAGAGGGAGGTTTATATGGGAAATCTCTGGAGAAACCCGTGTGCTCTGGGGAGTTCTGGGCAAGTTGTGTTGAGAGCAGCTTTTGGAAAGCAGAGCTGCGAGTTCCACAAGCCACTGACAGGAATAACAGAGCATGGGCATATGTTGTGCAACACTTCCAGACCTCAAAGGCTCAGCAGCTCACCACATTCCTGGGAAAAGCTTGGCTCCATTTCATTCCCTATTTTTGCTGGAGAGGTGCACTGAACGTGGCCAGGGTTTTGCTGGTGAGTGGGTCATGAGCTGGTGTCACTGGCCCAGAGGGGCCACGGGACATCCTGATCCTAAGGAGAACCCCTGAAATGGAGAATAATATTTTATGCATTGAAAATCTCATTCCCAGATGGAGAAACTGGAGCACCACCAGCATGTGGAAGAAGGATTAAATCTCACCAGGATCATCCTAGTTCCAGAGCTGAGCTCTTGGTTAGTGCCCAGAAGGTCCTGGGTTCTTTGTGTCTTGGTGTAGCGCTCTCTGTGTGATATATCCTTCCAAGAAAATGCTGCTTGTTTAAAAGAGTGAGCCCCCCTTTTTAAGGCATGATTTGTGTTTTTGAGTGCAGGTCAAATAGCAGACACTTCTGATTAATGCAACATCGAGAGATGGCAAAAAAAGAAATAAAAAATAATCAAAAAAAATCACATGCCTCGGTGGGAAAAAGTATAAAGAACAAACATCCAGTGCTGTTCAACATTTTGGGAGGTGGGGAAAGGAGCAGGAAAGATCATACCTAAACAGAAAGCCAAAGCCAGTGCTTGCAATTGCCAAGACATCAGCCAAAAGGAAAGCACAACTGTGATGGCAGTAAAATCATGTATGAGTCATGATGGGCCAAGAACAAGTTTGCTTTCTTTTCCCCCCTCATTGAGCAGATGATGATTAAAAGATAAATCATGCCTGGAGTCAAATCAAGTGATTGGATTAAAGTTTAGTTGAGTATTTAGAGACTGTTTGGGACACAATGGAAAGCTAATTGAAAACTTACATTTGTGAGACCCTTGAACTCTCCAGCTCTTAATAAAATACTACTGCAAAGTACACAAGGGTTCCCTGTGGGAGAGATTCCTCTCCACAAGTGCTTTTGCTCCTCAGGTATGTGGAGAAATGGAATTCATTTTCTCAACAAGTTCACCAAAGAAAGGCATGTTTGCGATTGTAACTCAGCTATTGCTCATGGTGCAGTAACTTAATCTGTTCAGCTCACTGAAAAGCAGCAAAGCAAGACAAAGGAAAGTCACTTCTTGGAAAAAAAATTAAAATGAGGATTTAAACACTTCATTCTTTTAACTAGACTTTGTTCTTCTGAGCAGCTGGTATTCCAGAGCAACTGGCTGCCTGCACTGGGCTGAAGTGACTCTGGAGTCTTAAAAACGATGTAAAAATTCCTTCTAGATGTGCTGTAGTGGGAGATGTCATGCTTTATTTGGGCTAATAGTGTAATTGTACTCTGGAATCACCCCCAGTTCTTAAGGAACATACCCAGCCTCCAAAGCATTGTCTTTTCTGGTGGAAATACCAGTGAAACCCACAAAAGAAGAGAATAAACTCCCCTATGTCCTCACACACACAAACAGGCAGAAATGGAAAACCTGGCTCTTCATGTGACCTCTGTGACCAAGCACGAGCCTTCCTGGGGAATCCTGAAGGGAAGCTGCAGAAACTCTGTGGCCAGGTTCATTTGCCCCCTTTGCACTGTGATTCCCATGGACCAAAACTGGGTCATGAATGGGAGCATGGCAGAATTACCTCCTTCACATGTGCAAGGTTTTGTACTTCTCTAACTACTTCGACCTTTAGAACAGTTGTTTGGTTTTTTTTGGTTTTTTTTTTTTTTTTTTCTGCAGTAGGATGTGTTTGTGCAGAGACCACAGGTGGGAGAGAAGGTTTGGGGGGCAGAATGGGAAGAAATTATTATGCTGATGAATGTAGGAAGCCTCAAAGAGTGCATTTCTATTCTTACTAGTAGAAGACATTTCCTAATGTTCAAAGTGGTTTCTTGCCTTGTTTCTACTAGTGTCTGTGACTCCATAGTCTCTTCCCAGGTTCTGGTTTCCTCTTTGCCTTTTACTTAGCTGAAGGGCTTAGTGTGGCTCCTTATAATTTTTCACCCTATAACTTTTCACCTTTTTAACTTCTTCACGTGTGTCCAAGACACTCTGGCATTCCCTTTCCTCAGGTCTTGTAGTCACAACCTCACCTTTTCTAAGGCAAGAGCAGGTATCTCTGACATCCATGGCCTCATGCAGCTTGGCCATATCTGCTGGAGACAGCTGAGGCAGGTGAAGATAAGGAATGTAGGATTAATATTTTCAGGAAATTCAAGTTACCAACTCACTTCAGCAGAGCTTTCACTGAGTGCATCCTGTCTCACATGCATCAAACAATGAAAATCTTAAATTAGTCATAAATAAATGCCATGAGAGACCTTCTGTTTGTGCTAATTAAAGTCCATTATTTGCATCAGAATAGGCAGTTCCCGAACTGGGCAGCGGTGCTGTGCGATGTGCCCACGAAAGCGAGGCCAGCTTTTGCTTCTTCTTAATAGCTTTGTTCTTCACTAGAAAGCTTTACTGTGTCTTAAAGTGATTCATGTGTTCTGGGAGGACTGGGTAAGAAGCCATCAGTCACAAGTTATGGGACACTCCTTGGCAGATTAGAGGGAGAGATCGGGAAGATTAATACATTTCTTCTCTCCATTGTTGCCAATTCCAAGAAGTTTCTCCCCAGAGCTGAAGCACGTGGGATGTACACAGCCCTGGAGGTGACACCGTGCCTTGCTCGAGGTCAGTTGTCTGTGTCTGATTTCTCTGTGTGGAGCTGCCAGGAACAGGATGGAGTGAGGAACATTTTGAAGCTGGAGAAAGCTGCTTTGGGGTTGATGGTGCTCACAGAGCACTGGCAAGAAAGGAGAAGGGTCAGTGCCTAAAGGGGCTGTGAGAAGCCTGAAGAGGCATTTTTTAGTGACAGGACAAGAGAGAATGCCAGAGAGAAGGGTTAGATGGGATATTAGGAAGAAATTCTTCCCTGTGAGGTTGGTGAAGCCCTGGCACAGGGTGCCCAGGGAAGCTGTGGCTGAACTGACTGAGGTCATGGTGCAGAGCATTGCTTTGCATGGGAAAATTGCCTTGAATTTCCTCCTGGCCATTGGGAAATGAGGAGCTGAAGGGGCTTTTGATCTGGTCTAGGTCAAAAGAAAACTTACCTGCTTTCTAGCACATTCTGAGCTTGGGGAGCACCTCTGGAATAAGAAGTTGAACACAGCCTGAGACCATAGAATCCTATAACAGTTTGTGTTGGAAGGGATCTTAAAGACCTCCTTGTTCCAACATCCTGACATCCTTTCCACTATCCCAGGTTGCTCCGAGCCCCATCCAACCTCTCCTGGGACACTTCCAGGGATGAGGCATCCACAGCTTCTCTGGGCACCCTGTGCCAGGGCCTCACCCCACTCTGAGTATGCATCAACTCTGTGTAAGAGCCATAACTAGGAGTAGATTTGAAGTCCTGTGTCTGAGGCTGTGATATCTTGTAGTGTGGCATTTTATCAAATAACTCGCGGGTCTCCTTCCACCACAGCCACTGGATTTGATGAGCCGGGCTCTGTCTGAGTGCTTTGACTCAGGCCACAGCCTTTATTGGGCCTCATAAAAAAGGTATGCATGATTTCAGGCTCTCCTCCCCTCCTGGATAACTCATCTCCTCCACTCTAATGAAAGTACTAATAATTATAACAATAGGAGATATGCATTATCCTGAGGGCCTGTGCACTGCGTCCCCCCCGAGAGCTCTTCTGTCAACTGCTCTTAATATTCTTGTGCTCTTTGCAACCCTTATGGTTAGAAAACCTCCATGAGGGGGAAACACGCAAAAAACACGACCCAGAACTGAACAAATCACACTGGGTGGAGTCTGGGGACACAGAGCCCTGGATGGATGCTCGGAGGACAGCACGAACATCTTCCTCCTGCTCAGAGAACAACTGGGTTCGATTACGCGTTGCGCAAACTCTCTCTGGTTTGGTTTTCCCCTCGGAAGGCGAGGGCAGATGTTGTGTTCTGAGGCTGCCGTGGGGTTCCAGCCCCTGGGCTGCATTTCAGGACTGAATCTCCCACTTTGTGATGCTCCTTTTGTGGGGTAGCAGGCAGCTGGAAAAGGGGTTGGGAGCTGCTGGATGTCTTTGCTACCCACCAAACAGCCTGTGCTTTGTGCCTATGGAAGTAAAGGCAATTTGGGGCCAAGCGACACCAAAACCCAAAGCGTGAACATGAAGGGATGTCGGTGCTGAGCTCTGGGGCATCTCCATGGCGTGTTACAGGGTACTAATATGTGTTTCCTTTGGGGGAAAAAAGGAATCTCCTGGCTGTGAGAGCCCAGAGTTTGTGCTGTGGCCATGGAAGTCCTTTGAGAAAGACAAGCACGTGTGCTGGCCTTCTTCTCAAAGCAAATATTCTTTGTGCAAGCTAATAATTTTAGCAGGGATTCCTTTCTTCCTCTTGAGGAGAGTTAAATGAAGTTATGGGTCAGTGAGAGGGCATCTGTACAGCATAGAGGAAGAAATTCCAAGAGTTGAGTGTAGTCCCTTCATTTGGAGAAGGCCTGGTCAAATTGGCTTTCCAAAACATTTTCTTTATTAAAGATTTTATTGGTGCTTTTTGCTGGTTTGCAGAGGCTGTTAAGCCCCTCTGAACTGGTAGGACTCAATGGATGGAACTGACAAGAAGCTAAGGAAAGTATTAACCATTTCCATCTGCAAAGCCGAACTTCCCAGTAGTTTCCACCATACTTGTCCAAGTTTCTGGATACAAATACTGTGTCATTTCCAGGAGTGAGTGATGTTGTTCCTCCTTCCAGCTGGTAAAAGGGCATTCCCATCTAGGCCTGGAAATGCCAACACAGATCCAGTATGGCAAGGCTCTTCTGCATTCAGATTCTCAGGCTCACCCCAAATCCTTTTTGTTCTGAAAGAGGAGATTGAAAGCTCTCTGAGTAACTTCACTTATAATGTTCAGACCTCCAGCGTGTAGGAATGGGGCAGCCAATAGCTCTCCTTGGGGCTGTAATATCCTCACTCAGAAACCACTTTAAATCACAATTGAAGCTCAATGAGGACTGTGCATTCACCAGTGAAATTAATAACTGGCTGTTGAGTTTGTAGTTCCCTTGAAAAGGCATTGGGTAAAAAAACCTGACTTGTGATGGGAGAACAGGGGCCAGAAACTGAAACTAATCTTAATGAAAAAGGGTATCCAACAAGCCACAGGGCTGTAAAATCTGCCTGATCAAATCTCCACTGGACCATACTTCCTTGCGTCCCGATTTTGAAAGCCCAATTTCCTGCGAGATTGCATGATTATTATTTTTTAATCTAAAATGTATGGCCACAAGAAAAAAAAAAAAAGGCATTTTAAAATAAATAAATCTGGCGACGCAAATGAGATCACGTAGCGGTTTGCGGGAAATGCCGAACATTGTGTTGCCCAGAACTTGGCATTTATGGAAGTGACCAGCGGGGAGGAAATGGAATTGTTCTCATGGCCAGTGTCAACTTGGATCATCGAGCCACGCCGCAGATTTGGCATCCCTGATGGAAAAGAGAGGCTTTCCAGGCCGGTACAATCCCGCTCCAGAGCGTCAGTCGTTGCGTAGGTTGGGGTCGGCGAGGATTGACAACAGGGAGGGACAGCATTCTACGAGTCTGGCGCTTTCTTGTCCCAGATTAATGATCTTCCAATCTGGTTTTCAGGCACACAGACTCAGTCACACGTAAATAAAAAACAGAGGGAAGCTTTTAAGAGACTCAGATGCTTGGTATTCCAAGCAACAGCGAGAGCAATGCCTTGCGAAGACGCCCTGTTGAGTGAGAACATAGTGGGCCATTTGTGCCTCACCTTTTCCCTGGGATTTCTCTCTGAAGGGATTCCAAGCTCTTTTTCCCACTGGGCTGTTTGTCCTGGTTTCAAATTAAAATTGAGTCTTTCCTTAGCAGGGTTCTTCAAAAGACAGGTGCTGGTGGAAGGTGGTATGGCTTCCTGAAGGTCTGATCCGGCCCCTCAGGAGGTCTCTTTGTAGAGAGATGAAATCTAAGACAGCTGCTCTTCCTTAACTTGCCCAGTGTGGAGAGGTCCCTATGGCTGGGCAGGATGGACCCAGCTTCCTGATGTCTCAGGAGTTGTGGTCCAGGAGGACACAGCTGTGCCAGAGGTGCAGGAGGCAGAAGCTTGTGGTGGTGGTGGTGGGTCAGCACAAGACTGCATCTAAGCAGTGCTCAGTGGCTCTCCAGGCATTTCTCAAACTGAATTCCAGGCAGAAAACCAGGCAAAGAAGGCAAAGCTGTTGCCATGTGGCCCCTCTTCTGTTTGATATTTCACGTGCCTCTGGTGGAGCAGCCCCACCTGGTCTGGTCAGGATGTGCCAGCACTGTAGGCCAAAAGCTGTTGTTTCCAATTAAAAAAAAAACCCACATGAGAGCTGTAGGAATGGCAAAGCCACAGCTTGGCAGGGGACGGGCTTGAGCACCACTTCACTGCAGGAACAGCATTAAAGTCCCATCCTATTCCCGCTGAAATTGGTGGCAAAGCCCCCTCTGACCTCAGTAGGAGCACGATCAGCCCCCCATTCATGGTTGGGGTGCTTCCACCGGGGCCTCACTCTTGTTCTGGGGTCTGTGGCTGTTCCAGTGAGGCAATGCTGGTGAGTGTGGGTCAGGACAAGAGTTGCGTCTAATCAGTGCCCCGTGGCTCTCCGTGCATTTATCAAATGGAATTTCAGGCAGAAAACAAAGGGATTGAAAGGTTGAAAAACAAGAAAGGAATGTGCACTTGGCAGCTCTGCTAACCAGATGTTTGTTTCTCTTTCCTTCTTCTCAACAATGACTAAAAAACTCGTGAACAGTCTCAGGCCCAGCGCAAGGTCAGCCCGAAAAGTAGGTAAGAGGTGTCGCAACAAGGCGGAAGGGACAGCTGGGGATGGAAAATGTTAATTTGTCCCAGAATCCAGGCCTGTGGCTCAGAAAGCACGGCCCATCCTCCAGAAGGCCTGGGCACATGTGCTTTCCCTTCCTAGCACAGGCCCCGGCGGGCGTGCGAGGCTCCGCTGCAGGTCCGCGGTATTCCCTCCACGCTGGCATGTGTGAACTGCTTCCCAGGGCAGCTGAGTGCTGCAGCCAGAGCAGAAAGCAGCCAGTGCTGAGGGGGCTACATGTAAATATGCGCATCCATTTCCTGGGAAATGCCTGAGTAGCGCAGCAGGAAGTTGTAGCTTTGGCAATTTTGTGGGAGAAAACAGCACTTACAGAGTCAGTTGTATTATATAACAGTTTCCATGGCATTGCAAGAACTGCCTTCCTGAAGAATCCCTGAGTTTTTTTGATAAAATCAGTCCGAAAAGGGGAAATCAACAATTGGGAACTAGCAGCACAATGCTGTGAGGTTGCAGAGCTGTGAATTGGCTCTGGCCTCTCTGCTCTATCACCCCTGACAAGGTGCACTACTTCAGCAGCATCTCCTGAAGGCTGTCCCAGGACCAGCATCTTTTTCCCTTGTTCCACAGAAGAAAACACCTCATTAATCAGTCTGCAGGTGAAGCAGATAAATTAAAAAAAAAATGAAAAGAAGAAAAAAGAAAATACTATTAATATTTATTAGCAAGGAAACCGAGCCAGAGAGGTAGAAGTGATTCATTTGCGACTTGCTCATCCATTAATGATGGGATTAGGAGCTGCGCTCTTGCTATCTGACCAGCTGGCTCTTTTTCAGATCACATCTGTCCACTAGTGACTCCACAGCCAAACAGCAAGTTTGGCCAGGAGGCAGAGCTTTACTAAACTGGTGTGCAGGAGATTGGGATTGCCTGACCTTTAATTTAAATCACCATCACAAACAAATTGTGTTTTAACAACTGGTTTTATCCGGTGCCACCATTTTCAGGGGAAAAAAAAAACCCAAACAGGTGTATTTAAGCCATACAGAAACACCTACTTGGGCTGTGTGTGACACTGAATTGGGATTTTGGATTTCCATTTGGGTTAGGATCAGCTGAACTGGGGCCAGCAGCTGTTCATCAGTACTCAACAAACTTGTCCAGCTCAATGCTTGTGAACATTACATGGATTAATCTGTGACTAAAATCCAGACTGCACTGCCCCAGGAGGACAACCCTGGGCAAAATCAAGCTGCAGTCTCCAGAGAAAATGCTGTGAGTGTGATTCCAGAGTGCCAGGAGGCTGCATAAGGGCAGTGAGGATGCTCCACTCATCTACTTTTCCTGTCTCACCAGCACTTGAATGGCCTCGCAAAGTCAGCCTTGACCTATGGCCAAGTTGATTCCTCTCCATCCTACAGCTTCGTTGTAACAGGCATGAGGAGCAGCAGGGATGCTACTCAAAACAGCCCTGGGCTCAGGGACATCATTAACGCGCTCAGGGAAAAGCAGCTCTTGTCTGGACCACCTCAATATGTAGAGGGAGAACAGAAAAGGAGGTTCCTTCTGGAAGAGCTCCTGTGCAAAAGTCCAAGCTCATTTTTATCCACAATTCAGCAGGGATGTGGCTGTCCATCCTTCTTGATGACATGGAGCTGTGCCAGGGGAGGGTTAGATTGGATCTCAGTAAAAAGGTTCTTCCCCCAGAGGGTGCTGGGGCACTGCCCAGGCTCCCCAGGGGATGGGCATGGCCCCAAGGCTGCCAGAGCTCCAGGAGCATTTGAACAATGCTCTCAGGGATGCACAGGGTGGGATTGTTGGGGTGTCTGTGCAGGGCCAGGGGTTGGACTGGGATTATCTTTGTGGTTCCCTTTCAGCTCAGAATATTCCATGATTCCTGTGGCTGAAGCAGTGTTTCCTCTGCCCACCAGCACTCCCTAATGCCCTTGGGCAAGGCAGACCATCAGTGCAAGGGGTATTTCCCTCACAATTAGATCCCTTTTCTGTCGAAGCTGGGTGGTGTCATCTGCACGAGAAGTTTTCCATCTTTGGGAGAATCACTGGCCAATCCTCCCTCCTCCCTCTGCTCCCCAGATCTCTGGCTCTCTTCAGAACCACACGGAAAAGAAATCTTTGTTTGTTTATGGAGTTTCTGGGAGCCTCAGGTTTGTTTTCCTCCGTCCTCCCTCCTACCAATGCTGGAAGTGCCAGAACATAAAAGAGAGTCATTTCTCTTGGAGTCGCCGACCATGGTTGGAAGGAGCAGTGCTGGGAACCTCAGGAGAAATCTGCTCCTGATCTTCCCAGCACAGCCTTGCAGAGTGGAGGGATGGAGAAGAGCTGAGCAAAGCATCTGGACTGCTGGATGCCAGCAGAGCTTGCGCTCCAGCTGGGAATATGTCATTGTTCCCCTCGATAAGGGCAGTGGCATGCAGAGCCAAGGCCAGAGGGAGGTGGTGGCCATCTGCCTGCAGTTTTTCTGTGCCCAAAAGCCTTGATTCACTGTGTATTTAGTGCAGATGACAAAGCAAAACCTCCAGATCCGCATTTTGGACCACTTAAATGCCATTGTGGACTTCAAGGATGGTCTCGCCCAAGCCCCTCTGCCTCCCGCCTGACCCCAAAACTGCTTTGAAAAAAAAGCCTAGCCACTCTCCCACTTCAGTCTGAGGAATGGGAGTGACCCAGCAAAGTTCGATTCTGCCTTCACAGGTTTCCAGGGTGGAGTCAAGCCCCCTTGTTCTCAAAAAGATGTTGTTGGGAGCCAGTGAGATGTCCAAGGAAAGGTGCTGAGCACTGGCTGACCTGACGTTGTGCTGGGGTGCCCGAGTTCCCATCAGAGAGGTATAGTGCAGGGAAGAACCAAATTTTCCTGCAGCCCAATGTAGATGGTGGCAGAAGGCCTTTACATTTTTGGGGCTTCTGGGTGAGGCCAGCTGCAATTGGACGTCTGACATGCCAAAAAGCAGAAATCTGCTCTTGCTTTGGTGTGGGTGCTACTCTGGGCGGTGGGAGGTGTATCCTGCAGATGAAGGAGATTCAGATTCTGGCATCAAGGTCATCTGTGAGCACAGGATAAAAATCTGCTTCAGGCCACTGAGGACTTAAAAGCATCCCAGAGGAGGTGGGATTTTTCAGTATGTCCCTTGTGTATCCAAGAAGGACAGCGGGGGACACTGCATAACCTGGTGACAGCACAGGACAGCACGGTCTTCCTTTGTCCACCAGTTGTGATCCCTTGCTGAGGTCAGCTAGGAGTTGAGTGGACCCCTAACTGTGTGTGAACCTTTCCTTGATCTGTTGCTGTTATCTCATTCCATGGCTTCCCTTGGCTGCAATCCAAAGAGGTCTTTGTGTGAGCGGGAGAGGAGCACCCTCTGTAAAGGTGGGTGTTTGGGGGCTTTTTGTGTCTTACTTCCTCACAGCATTCAGATCTACCAGGTTTGGGTGCCTGCCTCACCTTGTCCCTCTGCTCTCCAACCCTTCTGTTACCTGCAGCTCCAGAGATTCTTATCTTTAAGCCATCATTCAGAGGTCTCAGAAAACCCTGGGTCAAGGCCTAGATGCCCTTCTTTTCTACACCAGTACACAAATAACTGAGCTGTCCCCCTGTGAGCTTCCGACCCTTTGGAAAAAATAGGGTGAAGAGTTCAGAAAACCACGATCCATTTCAGAGCAGACCTTCAAAACACAAATATTAATAGCAGTAAAACAAGGAGGGGATAGTGGTGGAATTCAGTTGCCAGTGGCTGACAGACCTTCAAATCCTCGAACTGGAAGCAAGGCTTTTAATCCACACACAATAAACTGTCCCACCTCCAGCAGCAGGAGCAAACTGCCTTTTTTAAGGTGGATTATCACCAAAAAAACCCACCCCAAAAAACCCCTGCCTTTGCTGAGCTTTCCTGTAAACCATCAGCCTGGATGGTATTTTATGATGTGATTTATAGAGAGTTTGTTTCTTAAGACTCAAAGCAACATTGCTATAAAAGTATAAAAAATACATGTTTTGGTGGAGGATGAATGCCACTGCCTTTTTTTTTTCCCTCGTGGGGACACTGCTGGGTGGGTTAGCACCACTTGGAAAGATGAATTCTTCATGTGTGGGCATTCACTGGCAGCCTTGGAGGAGATTATTGTGTCATCATCCTTCTGGTCAGCAGCAGCAGCCCCACAGCTGCTCCTCAAGCTCAGAGATTAATTAACTAGTTGGAAAACAAGGGGAATGTGCTTCCTTGTGCTCCCATCGCCAGTCTGGCTGATTCCTCCCTCTGCAGGCATTTCCACGTCGCTTCTGCAGAACGGTTTGACTGTTGCTGTTGCCTGTTTAAGTCATGGAATAGATTAGATAATCCCTAGGCCTTTTCCACCTCTTGTGGTTCTGCTTAAAGAGCTGTCAAGCCCTAGATTTTAAAGGGCAGAACAAGCCAAGGCTTTTGAGGTTCTGCTGGGAGGATTACAACTTGTAACACATTCCAAAGCCTTCCAAAAGAGCCTGCAATTTCAGGTTTCCGGACAGAAAGTGTTATTCAGCTTTCTGCAGAACTTCTTTGTAGTTCATCACACAATCCCAGTTTTCCTTCTGCATGAAGATCCTACTAGCCTGAGACCGCCTTTGGTGAGAACATGCCCTCCCTTTCATCGTTTTTGACTGAAGATGTTTGCCTGTTGCTGGAGCAAAACAAATTTCCTTACAGCAAAAAAAAAAAAAAACAAACCCTGCATCTGCCAATTCACTTTTAAATGTGGCTCTTGGAATTTATAGGAAAATAAAAGGTCCCAGGGAAGTGAATTGTTGTCTTGTAACCCTGCCAAATGTACATTAAAAAAAAACATCCCCTGATATGTCTTTGGCCTCCTTGCTTTTGTTGTGATCTATAGGCTGCACGTAACCATCGTATCTCCGATGATGAGGGTGAGGGCTGGGGAGTTTTTGAACGAGGTTAAGGAGCTTTCCACCAGCAAATAATTTCTCTGACCTTGGCTGGCTGCTGTTTTTTTTGTAGTGTGTCCTCACAGTGGAGGAGCCACTGTTTTGTGGGAATGCTGAGGAATGACCAGAGGCACGTTGGTGGAGCATCCCTGGACCCAACAGGGCTGCACCCATGTAGCCAGAAAATCTGAGCTCTTCCCTGGAGAGCTTCTCCCAGTGGAAATACTGGGGGGGATCATGGACACATCCATTGGACTGTTTTGGTCTCTGGAGCGCAGAGCTTGGTGGCTGTGGGCACAGTGTCTGCCCTGTCACAGGTGAGTTAGCAAGGCCTGGTGGTCATATCCTTCTCCTCCCTAAGGAAAACCTGGAAAAATTTGGTGGTGAGCCTCAGTCTCTGTGTTTGTGTAGGTTTGGGGGAAGGCTTGTTAATCTGGCATCTGGATTTGAGGCTGTAAATGCTCCAGAGGCTGTGGGCAAGGAGTGTGGGCTTGGGGAAGGGAGAGGTTGCTGGGTTTGTGTTAGTCAACGTGCCATATTAATTAACACAGGCCATATAAATGACAATATTTACATTATATTCTGCTATCATGGTTCCTCAGCGCTGCCGCGGGAGTTTGTTTGCCTGTCACTGTAACCACACGCTGCTCACTTCCGAGGGGACAGCATTCCCAGGAAGTGTCTGTCGTGAATTCCAAGCCTGCTTATGCAGTGACATTTCTATGCCAGTCATTAAGTTCATCTGACTGGGTCTGCTTGTAAATCAGAGTAACTGCTTAGCGTAAAAGGAAATGGATTTGGGAGACACCAATTCACAAACCTTGTGGTGGACCTGTGGTGTTCACTCACCATTCCTTTCTCCATCCCTCAGCTGGATTAAAATTCCAGCTCTCTCAAAGCAGACCTGGATTTCCTGCTCTGAGTAAGGAGTTGGCTTCCTGGTTTTGTGTAAAACCCAAATTTTCTTTCTAAAGCTTCAAGCTTTGAAATGGAGTGGATATCTGAGCTAATTCTGCAAGTACACCTGCATTTTATGAATCAGACCTTCTCTGAAGCTGGGACCTTCTTTCAAGTCACAAAATATCCTAAGATGAGGAAATGTAGAGTTTCCAAGCTTTGGATGGGAGTAAAACTGTATCCTTGCCACTCAGAAGAAATCTGTTCCATCAATTGAAAGTTAAATTATAAGGATCTCAACACTTGGAGATGATAAAGGCATCAGTTTACTTATTTTTGTGCTGAAACCATGGCAGCATAAAACTTCCTATGCCAAATTTCCTTGCTTTTATTTTGATTTTTTTTTTCTTTTTTTTTTTTTTTTTTTTACATGGCCATTAAGGAATGATGGTGCTTTGCTGCTTGGTGAAAAAAAATTGGCTTCTTCCTTCATAGTTTTCCTTTCAGCAATCCACAGGCATCACAGGGGTGGAGGAAAAATAATTGGCCTATAACTTTGCCCAGCTCAGGGAAAATACACAATTAGCGTTGCTGCAAATTGCTCCTGGATTAAATTGGCGAGTTGAAAAGGGGAGAAGCCAAAGACCCCTGGAAACTGGAAAATTTCCCTCTTTGCCTTGGGATGTTTATGATCTGAAGGCATCAGTTGTATCTCTGGGCCTTTTTTCCCTAAAGGAGTATCTCTTGGGAATTTTCTCCATTGGAGACATCAAAGCCAAGAGGAATAAACTGGCATGGGAGCATGAGGGAAAAGGTGAAGGCTGTGGGAAACGATGCCTGCAGGCTCTGTGCTCCACATCAAATGCAGGCTCTCCCCAGCCTTAAAACCAGAGCCCCATAAAGCTCTGGGTGAGCTCCTTAATGGGTGTAAAATTCCTTGTCCCTGAGCTTGCTCCCCATTGTTGCCACAGCCTCTCACCTGGCCAGAGCCAGGAGAGCAAGAGCATGGAGGCAGCTGGAACTCTCCCAGGGTTAGGGAACTGCTCCAGTCCTCCCCAGGTGCAAAGGTGAACATTCTGAGGAGGGACGTGCCCAAATCTCATGTTAAATCATGGCAAATTAGGCAGATCTTTGCCTTGGGCTTCCATGTTTTGTAGTGTGGGGAGAAAAGGAGGGTGCAGGGTCAGGCATGGAGAGGTGAGGTGGAATTCTGATTGTCTCTGTGGTGCAGTTTGGAGTGCCCAGCTCCTTCCTTTAGAGCCCCCTGGCCTCCCTCCCATGGGTTTTTTGTTCCATGTGTAAGACCCCAAGTGGTTCAGTCAACAAGGATCAGGCGTGAGGGGAGCAGCAGACACGGAGCCCCGTGGAACAGAGACTTCCTGAGGACAAGGGGCTGGGAAAAAATCAGTCCCAAAGGACTGAAAATTCTGATCCACTCAGCTCTCCATTTTCACCCCAATGGGTGGGGAGATGCCAGCCCCGACCCACCCCATGGCAGAGAATAAACCATTCCCTAAACTTGCCTCGCTCCCTTGTGCAAAACACACCCCAAACCAGCTGAAATGTCCCTTGTTCTCAGTGAATGCTACCAAAACAACCATGGGGAGCTGAAACATTTTACTTCTAATAGAAACAGAGTAATTTACTGCAGATTTTGTGTAGGAAATGAGAATTTTGCCCCTGTGGGATGGGTCTGGCCCTGCCCCAGGCCTCAGCTCTGGGAACCAGGGGCAGAATAGGAAGGAGCTTGTTCAAAGCACATAAAAATGGTCATCTGGAGAGGGCAGCCACCAAGGAGCTGCATGTTTTGGGTTTTTCTTTTTAAATAGTGGAGAGATGTTGGGCTCATTTTTCATTTTTAAAACTGTGGGGAGATGTGGTCTTTTTTCGTTAGCTGCAGGCTGTCGGAGCTGTTGAGCTGAGTGTTGTGTGTGACAGGGACGAGGGATGGCCCTGCCTTGGGGCAGGTGGGATGCACTTGAAGGATGCTGTAGGGAATAAGTGGTTCAGAAGCAGCTTGAGGGCATGGCACAAGCTCAGGGCTGGCTCCCAGGTTGCCTCATCACAAAACCCCCGTCTGCCCACCTTGGTGGGAGGGAGGGGCAGAGCTGCCAACACCTCTCAGCCCTTCCCTCCAGGCAGGTTTGGCCATTCAGAGACCTTGGGCTCTAAGGAATTCCTCCTTATCCCACCAGTGAGAGCAGCATCCGTTAGTCATCTTCAAACCCTGCCATTTTCCACTTTGCAGTGCTCAGGAGAGTTTGGAAAGCCTGTGGAAACAGCTCCGTACTGGCATCATTCTGCCCTTAAACATGCCTTGTGTTTTAGGAACAGTGGATTTGCAGGTATGGATGGTCCTGGGTGGGAATGGACCACAACAAAAAGCCTGGACACAGCATCCTGCTTCCTCTAGGGAATAGCAGCTGTATCCTGCAGAGCTGGGAGCTCGAGGGGTGCCACTGGAGGCCAGGTGGAGTCTGTGCAGTGCTGGTGATGGGAGCTTTGAGCACACTGGGGATTTTCCTGATTAAATCCTGCTCCCCCACCCCTACCCCAAAGGGAAACTGCTTAACTTTGTGGGGGAAGTCAAGCAGTGGAACATGAGGAAATGCCAGATTTATAGTTGCCACTGTAATCTCACACATGTGCTTTGATGCAGCCCTCAGTAACCTGACTCCCAGCACTTTTCCTAGAAGTCTGCACTGGTAGCTGAGTTTTGGCTGCCTGTAGAAGTTTGGATCAGGCATTTCCAGCCTTGGAATGCCTCATTCTCCCACCTAGGCAGCTCCCTGACACAGGTGATGGGAGTGTGTGCAAGGTCAGAGTGCAGAGGGGTGACTTTGAGGGCACTGCACCCAACAGCTGATGGAGATTGTCTCTGCTCCCAGGAAACTGCAGTTTTCCAGGTCTTCTGCTGCAGGGGTTTTATTTCTTCAGTCAGTTTTGAAGCATGGTGGCATCTGAAACCAAGGTTGAGCTCTGAGCATTCTGGGAAGCCCCAGAAGTGCATGCCCACTGATCCCACCTGTGTTTGCTACAGCATGAGATAAAGCAGAATATTCTTTCTGAGATTATGGGCTTCACATCTTGTTGATCCACAACTCTGTTGAGGAATTAATATTGGAGGTATTCCCGAACTGCAGAGCCCAGCAGCAGCATGCTGTGGGCAAGTTTTGGTGGAGGTGAGAGAGTGCAGCCTGGATGGGAAGGCATGGAAGACTGGTAAGTCAAGGTACCGACTGGGAAATCAAGGTACTGACTGGGAAATTCCTTGGTTTCTGGTGTCAGGGTAAGAGTGAGCCCTGCCCATGTCTCCCTGTTCAGGGCTGATGTAAACAAAGGCGAAGGCCATTAATTAAAACAAAACAAAACAAAGCAAAACAACAATTAATGGAGCTTCTTAGTAAAAATACATAGGATAATGCTTTGGATGGGGTGCCGGGAATCACTCCAGGCTTCCAGGCCTGAACTACCTTCATAGCTACAGGAATTTAGGGTTACTTACATTACCTTAAGGTAGAAGCTATGATTCCAAGGAGCTGAGGGGATTCATATCCTTTGGAAGGAGAAATGACACATCTACTGAGAGGTGGGATGTGTCTCAGCAGCTCGAGGAGCTGGGCACGGACGTGACTCAGATGGATTCATCGGAAATTACTCAGGGAACTGTCAAAACACAGCTCCATTGCCTTTGGAAACTGGTCATTGGATGCAAATTTGTCAACAGATCACTTGGAACTGATTTGACCCTGTGCGGTGGCAGATCTGAAGGCTGAATAATGGTGTGCTTGACCTAATCTTGCAAAAATCTTCACACGAATGACTAATAGAAATTCCCTGCTTAAAGAAAACATCTGCACATTGCAAATCTCAAATGTCAGGAGGACCCCGGTTAAGACCATCCCTGAAAAACAATTTTCATTTTCTCAGTGATTTACAGTGTTCAGTTTACTGTGCTGCCTTTTAAGTTGTCTGCTGGGATGCTGTTCAGACATATCAGAGGATTCCTGTCTATCTCAGCTTGGGATTTAAAATTGGTCCCCTGGCCTAATTCCTTCATATAATACCAGCAGTGACAACTCTCAAGTAAAGATGAAAGAAATAAAAGGCAGAGGGTGCAGGAAGACAGAATAAAACCAGTCTTTCCTTGGAAAAGCAAGTGTTGACTTGTTCCCAATCCATAAGTACCTCTTTGGGGAGGAAATTCTGGATGTGAGAGCATTTTATGTAGAAGGTGAAGACACAGGGATGTATCAGCTCAAGAGAATGTCAGAAGGCTATAATTCCACAGCAGGGAAGATCACTCCCATTCTCACCATCCCCATGCTGCACCTGGATTGCACTGAAACCACTTTGGATGTGGGGAGAAATAAACCTGATTTTTCAGACTCCATTCACCTTAGGACTGAATGAGCTCTCCACAGGGAGAGAAAAGAGGAGGGAAGGTGTTATTCCAAGGAAAAAGGATCCCCTTGACTATGGATTTGGAAGCAATAACAGGGAGAAGCCAGAAGAAGAAATGCAAACAGAAATGCAATTACAGGAGGAGAAAATTCAAACTTTGGAATGCACCTGATGTAGCTCCTTACCAGCCAGAGGGGCAGGAGCCAGAGGAAGGAACCGTGAGGGTTAAACCACAGCCACAAACATCCACTGCAATATTTCCATTTCACGTGTCCTTGTTCTGTTCACTGAGCTGCAGATCCATTTGCCTCCTAAATAAGAGGCTGACAGTGGGAATTTTTGACCGAAAAAAAGGAGATAGCTGAGGGCCTTGCACACTGGAATCTTTGAGATCTTGGAGATGGAGAAGAATGTGGTGGGCAGTGAGTAAAATCATGGAAATGGAGAGTAAGTGCTCCATCAAAACACTCCGGCTGTTTGCCCAAATCCATGGGCAGGAGTGGGTAAATGTGGGAATGAAAACCTTGGCCACAGAGCCAGGGCACCCCCTCCCAACACCAAAATCCCATATGTTCTGCTGCTAATTATTCCCTTCATTCCCATGGAATGAAGGACAAGCTAAAGCAAATTGGCATTCCAGGATGTTGGGAACCACTGGAACAAACTGGGATCAGGAAATACAAGGACAAGCTGGGGTTCAAAGGGTAGGAATGCAGGTTCCCAAATAAAGGGGTGATTATGTGAGTATTTAAGGAGGGATTAGAATTGTAGGTGATAATTGTAGGCAGCTGGAAAAGGAGGCTGTAAAGAGCCAGAAATAAAATAAAAGACAGGTGGAAAAAAAAGAACAGATGAGAGAGGTGTGGTGGGAATCCAGCCCCCATTAAAAATATGAAAAAAAATGCTCTGATGTACCTCATTTCAAAGGACCATCATACAAATGCATGAAATGAGGTGCCCTGTGAGGTGCTCTGACTTCAGCTGAAACCCTGGCTTCTCCCACATCTTCCTGGGCTCTGATTTGAGTGGGAGCCTGTGTTCCCCGGAGAAGGGATCTTCTGAGGGGATAACTCTGTGGTAAGTGCAGTTTTTGGAGTCTTGCTGAAATGCCCCTGCTGCACCACAGGGCTGTGGTCGGGTGGGCAACCATTCTTGATGCTTCCAGCATTTCCTTCACAGTCCATGTTGCCTTCTTAGCCAGCTATTGGGGGCTTAGCGGGGAAAAAAGCCTCCCAGATTTTGTCCAAAACACTGGACATCCCATGCCTGGAGCTGGCTTTAATCTTTGCTACCTTGGAACTGGGATTGAACCAGGGGGGTTTACAGCTCTTACAGCTCTGGCTTCTGGACCTACAGCCCATCACTGTTCTCAGATTTATGTTAGACCCACAAAATCTCAGTCTCAGTCTTGTGGGTGACCTGGGGATCCACTGCAAAAGGAAAAAACAATTCTGGCCATTCTCGTGTGGCTGGGCCACACATAAGGCTCAGGAAATTGACTTTCACCTGCAGCTTGGACCCACTGAAAAACAAGAGCTCCACTACTTCCAGTTCTGATCCTTCAGAACTTTTATCCTTGTATTTCCTTCTCCCTGCTTCAGAAACCCTTTGGAGCTGAAGGTGACAGCACATGGCAGAAAGTATGAAGAACAAACCCAGTTTAACCTAAATTTGCTTTTCAGAATAAGAACCTACCCCAAGCGCTTCATACTGATGCCCAACCTGACCTCTTTGCTGTATCTCTTTTCTAATTCCCCTTGACAGAACCACCAGATTCATGGAAAGTCAATGTGTTTAGGCCACGGAGGAGGCAAGGAGGTGTTCTGCACTTCCAATCCTAGTCTGGGGGGTTTCAGCCCTGTGACACCTACTAGGAGCCCAGTGAAGAAGAGGAAGCAAATTTACAGTAGGAACAACCTGGCCTAGTGGAAGGAGGTTGGAATAAGGTGGGCTTTAAGGTCCCTTCCCACCCAAACCATTCTATGATTCCATCAGTCTACAATAACACATATTTTAAGGTCAGAGGATCAAAAGAATCCTAATGATATTTCTCCTTCTCCACCAAAAAAAAAAACCAAAAAAAAAAAAACTAAAATATTCTCTTGAATTAAGCTGAAACATCATGTTTGTAACCAGCCTTCTTGTCACTGTGAACACCTGTGACAGAGTAGGGAATTGTGGAATAAATGTCTAGTTTATAGTTTGAAAGAGACTGGTGTAAACAGTGGGAGAGGGTTTGAAGTTGGAGAGACCCTGGTCAGGTCTTGTGTGTGTGGGAGGTTCTGGCCAGGTTGACCCATTTCTGTCATGTAAATAAAGGAATATCAGCTCCAAGCAGGGGCAGTGCTTCAGTGATGCTGGTTTGGGGTTTGGGAGGTCACCACTCACTTTTTGACTCTTCCACACCCTTTCCAGTGTGAATTTGGGCTCCTATCCAAAATGTGACAATTCAGCCAAAGACAGTGTTCACACAATTAAACTGGAACCAATGCAGGGGTCACCCACAGCTCACCAGCGCAGTCTGTTCTGCTGGGTCACCTCAACTCCTTTAAAAGAAAAAGAAGAAACAAATAGAAAGAGAAAATTAAAACACTGCAGAGACAGCAAATTTCCAGGCCTGCAGTCTCTGGTGACTTTTAAAATTGTTCTAACTGCTTTGCTTTGCTCTAACCCTTAAAATGTTTCAGGCAGCCCTGGAAAGTGGTGGCTGAGAGGGTCCAGAGAGAGGGCCTGGGTGTGATCCGCTGTTGTACTTTTCCAGCTTGGCTGTAAAAAGGTGTTGGACATTTAAAGAGGTGCATCTGCCTAGCGTCCAGCTCCCTGCAGGAAACCAGGGCCAGGGGGCCAAGCTGGTTTCCCTCCAGCTTTTTGCCATGAGTGGTATATGTTCACTGATCTGCCATCAGCTGCTTCTGCCCAGCTGCTTTACTGACATCAGTGCTACTCCTCTGCTCTTAAGCTTAGACCAGCCCTTAAATCCAGCAGGTGCATTTGGCTTGTACCAGCTCATTCTGCCCAGGTTTTGGACACTCCTTTTCTCACTGATTATATCCAGAATGTGGATTTTGCTTCTTAGTAGATCTAAACTGAAGGAAGTGAGGAGCAGGAAGGAGGTAAATATCTTTTGGGTTTGTGTGGGCATCGCCTCAGATCTGTGCCAGTGAGGGGTTTATTTGCCACTCGTTAATATCAGGGCCAGTGTTTCTGTTGGGTTATCTTGCACTGTCTATGTCCATGTCATCCATCCTCAGGGATGCAGTGATGCAACATCTGTGCCTTCCAGGAACTGTCTATCCCACCAGCTCCCCAGCTGCTTTTGAGGGAAAGAAAGAAAGAAAGAAAGAAAGAAAGAAAGAAAGAAAGAAAGAAAGAAAGAAACAAAGAAAAGAAAGAAAGAAAGAAAGAAAGAAAAAGAAAGAAAGAAAAAGAAAGAAAGAAAGAAAGAAAGAAAGAAAGAAAGAAAGAAAGAAAGAAAGAAAGAAAGAAAGAAAGAAAGAAAGAAAGAAAGAAAGAAAAGATATTGCACCCACTCATCCACTGGTTTTCTTGCAGTTCTTCCAGCTGGCCAGTGGCTACCACCCTCTGCAAGGATAGTCACTCTCAGGAGGGAAATTCCAGGGGAGAGTTACAGTGACCAGGGACCTTGTGCAAAAAGCAGGGAAAAAATGCTGGAAGGGTGATGGGGAGCACAGCAGGACTGTGAAAGATGAAGGCAGAGGTGAAGGGTCTGGCTGGAACAGCCATGAAACTTCTCCCCCATTTCTCTCAGGCTTCATCCAGTTGACTCCTTGGCAACTCTCACCTTGCAGCCCCAGCTCTGCCAGTGCCTTCACACAGCAAAAAAAACTCTCTGCAGAGGTTCAGTCATGTTAAAGTGGCCAAAACCAGGCTTATCCCCTTTTTCTTGCAGTTGAAACGAGGAGGGGGGCACTTTGAGCAAGCTCTGAGCTGTGAGAGCTCAGGAACAAGCTGCTCCAGGGATGTGGCACATATTCCCGAGGCCCTGCAGTGGGGAGTACCTCAAGGGCTGCAGTTTGGGCCCTTGGCTGGGTTTTATACCCTGTTTTTAAGAGTGTGGTGGCTCTCAGTGCGTGTGTGAGTACTCAGGGAGGACACCTGGCTCCTCCACTTGGGAATTCATGGGTGCAAACAGCTGGAGAAGCTGTGGGAGGGATCCTGGCGCAGGGATGTGGCATTGAGGTGTCTGCTGGCCCGATTGCTTCACTTCCTGGCCTCCCCTCCACATCCCCCCAGCCTGGGAGATGTGGGAAGCACATTGCTGTGGGGTTTTAAAGGACTTGGCAGTGGGGGAAGTGTCAGGGGAAAGATAAAGCCAGAGGTACGTTTTCTTGTGGTGTGAACTGAAGATTATTGCAGGTTTGGGGTTCTTGGGCAAGGATTTCGCAAGAGAGTCTGTTTTGTAACTCTTTTTTTAAATTTTTTATTGTTTCCTCTGAAGACAACATGCTTAGCTGGCTCATTACAGCACTTACCAAGAATTTGTCCTAGGACAGGATTCATTAATGGGGCTGTCAGCATGTTGGTTTCCCATCGCAGCTCTCTTTCATGGCCTCCCTTGGGAAAAAGGCATCTGCCCAGGGGAAAATGTTTGTGGTGATGGGCAGGCCGCAATCTCCTTTTCCTCAGAAGCTGCCCTGATTTTAGGGATGAAAAGATGTTTACAAGGGCTTTAACATAAAACCTTTTGGAAGTGGCTGCAGTTTGGGACACTTGTGTATGTCAGCAGCAAATATCATTTTGGTTACCTGTTGTTCTGACCTGAGAGAGGATGCAGGGAAATGCCTGGAGAAAATATTTGAGAAAAAAAGTAGAGGCTGTTCAGCTTTGATTGTGCTTGTCCTGAGCAGGGCCAGGAGTTGGACTCGATGATGACGGAAATACTTTGTCTCTTACCTTGAAGTTCTTTGTGACTTCAAAGTGGTTTTTCTTGGTGACTGGACAGCTCCCAGCAACAAGGATCCTCATCAGAGCTGGGCTTTCCCTCTTCATTCCTTTTCTGATGTGTGCAACCAGGAGTGTCCTCTTTTCCAGGCTGCAGGTGCAGCCTGGCATGCCTGTGACTCATGGCCCTGCTTTCACCTGAAGCCGTGGATCTCGGGGTCTTTTGGGATACTTCCCATTCTGGGATGTCGTGCCAGAGAGCCCTGGATGTCCTGTGGCTGTTTGCAGATGTTATATCCAAGTCTGGATATGTTCAGGAGCCTGGCAGATGTCAGGTAGCAGATGTCGTTGTCAGGGGACCAGTGGAAGCTTGGAAATCTGGAATGAAAGGCTAAAAGTCAATAATTGTACCCAGTCTGAACCTTGTGAAGAGGACATTTTAGAATCTCCTTGCACTGACAGGGGAGCCCTGCAGTGATAACCTTGCTGGCTTTCTCCAAATTTTCTCCTTGGAACAGGTTCTTGGCAGGATATCAGGGAAGTGGGATGAGCACGACTGCTGCTGATTCCTGGGGGCTTCATTGTCTCTTTGCCACCTTTCCCCCTCCCCTTTTAGAATCATAAAATCATTTAGGTTGGAAAAGCCCTCAAAGATCATCAAGTCCAAATGTTCTCCCAGCAGTGGCAAGGCTGCATGCACCAGCCATGTCACCAGTGCCACATCCACAGGGCTGTTAAATACCCCCAGGGCTGGTGACTCCACCACATTCTGTGAAGAAACTTTTCCGAAAATCCAATCTTTCCACCCAGTTATCCCACTTTCTCACGGCACATGCTCTCCCACCCAACTCTTCTCTTCCCTCTTGCCACATATGACTTGCATTAGCCCTAATGGGAACTTTCCATGCAAATCTCCCACTCAGCTAACAGGGATGGTTCCTTCTTGACAAGATAATCTCACCCATGTGGAGAGCTTTTCAACTAGGGTGGCTTCATAGCTCAGTAAAATTTAAACTCATTAACCTAAAGTTTAAAAAAAAAATTAAAAATCAATACTTTATTTGTGGGCAGCATATCCAGCATGTGCAAATGAGAGCGGCTGGATAGACCTAGGAAGAGAGACAGGCACAATAGTTAAGGGAGGAGCACCCCAGAGATGACATTCCGATATTCCTGTTTTTTTTTTTTTTTCAGAAGCTGTAAAGATCTAAGTATCTGTATGTGGCGAATATCTTCCATCCAGGAGTGTTTGCAACAGACTTATAGCACCTTCTGCTTCCGGGAGTTGCATAATCACAGAATCATGGAATGGTTTGGGTTGGAAGGGACCTTCAAGCTCATCTTATCCCACCCCCTGCCATGGGCAGGGACACCTTCCACTGTCCCAGGCTGCTCCAAGCCCCAGTGTCCCACCTGGCATTGGGCACTTCCAGGGATCCAGGGGCAGCCACAGCTGCTCTGGGCACCCTGTGCCAGGGCCTGCCCACCCTCCCAGGGAGGATTTCTTCCCAATATCCCATCCTACCCTGTCCTCTGGCAGTGGGAAGCCATTCCCTGCGTCCTGTCACTCCAGGCCCTTTTAAACAGTTCTGTTGCATTACGACACAAAGAAACTCACATACCTATGCTAGATGAAAAAGAAGGAAAAATGAGTAAAAGGAGGGAACTTTATTTTTGACTTCACAATATATAGAATTCTAAAAGTGACAGTGGACTGGAGGATGGAATTGCCACCTCTCCAACTACAGTGGTCAAACTAACAGTCTATCAATTCCCTCTTTCTACAAAGAAAAATGCAAAACAATCATTATTTACATGACAGTGCATGAGAGCTCTAGTAAAAATATGTAAACATCAGAAAGCATAAAAAACTTTTAGAAGAACTTTAAAACTTTTAAAAAAGCAGAGCAACACAGTTCCTTTTGGGATGCTCCAATCAATACTCAGGATGGGCTGGTACACTCAGGATTGAAAGCAAGATCCAGAACCAGATATAAATATTAGTGAGATATTCTCCAGGATACCAAAAAAATAAGTGTTTCATATTGCACAGGAGGCCACAGTGCCTGTCTTCTGTGGATTTTTTGTTCTTAAACATTTTGGGACTTCGAGATGGCCTGGAAGTGACCATGGAAACAGAAACCACATTGGGAACAGCTCTAAGAATATAAGTTAATGTGTCCCAGGACCTGTAAGTGTTCACCTTTATTATTTCTTCAAATCTGGCATTTTCCTCTTTTTCTTTCAATTTGAGGGACACAGGCTTGGAGCTTCAGGCTGGAATTGAGTGGAATTCATGTGTCTGAACCCAAAATGTTGCTGTCAAGCCTGGGAGAGAATGGGGGGGGGGGGGGGGTGTTGCCTTCACAGTGTACATCCCATGTGAAAAACCTGGCGAAGTCCTGGCAAAGGGATGATCCCAGATGTGCTACAGAGACTTTGACCATCGTGGGATGTGCACATTTCCTTTTGCCTCTTTGTTCCAGAGAGGAGCATTTCACCCACGATGACTTGGCCACGCTGCCAAAAAATAAAGCATTGCATGATGAGAGAGGGAGATGCTCTTTGAAAAAAAAAAACAAAACCAAAACTATGCCTTTAAAATGTGAAATAAATATAAAAGGGAAAAAAAGCAGAGCCATCTGCATAAAAATCCCCATAAACTGCAGAGATTTCTGCACCGGGATGGAGTCACGCAATCAGGAAGGTTGAGGTTCCTTGAGGAATGACACAAAGAGGTAGCCCAGCCCCTGTCCCAGCAGCACAACAGCCTGGCTAAAATCCATCCTATCCCCCCATGATGAGCCCTCACCTCACACCTCGGCTGCCCATGGCACACAGGACTGGGGATAAAGCTGGATGTGGTCAGGCATGAGAGAGAGGAGAGGGGTCAGGCTGGATATTAGTAAAGATCCCTTCACTGGAATGGGCTTCCCAGGGAATTGATGGAGTCACCATGTCTGGAAGTGTCCCAGACCATGTTGGACAGGGCTTGGAGCAACTTGGGATAGTGGAAGGTATCCCTGCCAATGGCAGGGCTTGGGACTAAATGATCCTGAAGGTCCCTTCCAACCCGAACCATTCTGGGAGTCAATGTCCATCCCAGATAAGATTTTAAAGATTTTTTTTTTTTACTTCCCCCAGAGGCTGTTTGGGCACCCTAAGAGGCTCCCCAGGGAAGTGGTCACAGTACCAATCCTGGAAGAGCTCAAGGAGCTCTTGGACAATGCTCTCAGCCATGTGGTTTAGTTTTAGGCAGTCCCATGAGGAACAGGGAGCTGGGTTCAATGAGCCTGGTGAGTCTCCTCCAATTTGGGATATTCTGTGACTGTGATCAAAAATGAATTCTCCTCCTAAAAGTGTACGTTTTATCCTGGCTCCTGTATCCATCACAGGCAGGAATGCTGAGAATTTGAGCTAATTCCTGAGGTGCTGATGCATGGAATTGTCCCTGCTCTTGCAGACTTGTTGCAAGACCTCCCTTGTCTAGATTAGTCTATACTTTGTCTACATTTTGGACAGTACAGCTGGTCCTTTTTTCAATTTTTCACTTTTTTCACTTTTTCCCCTTCTTTCACTGCCTCTTCAGCCCCCAGGGCTGTCAGCTTTGCTACTGCTTCTGCTCACTGAAATGCTGTGACTTTGCTCCCTCAGCCCTCATGTTTTGAATCACTGTTGCTCTGGGGGAGAGGAAGTTGCTTTCCATGCCCTGGATGCTATTAAGGAAAATCACCAACTGTCTGATGATTATTATGATTTTATAATTTTTTTCCTGCCCTTAGAACACTGAGAGTAATGAATGTGCTAAACCTCACACCAGCAGAAACCCAAGGAGACAGGACATCTATTTATAAAAATAAAGACAGAAATTGCCCCCAGCATTCATGCATCATTAGGAAGCTAAACCCCAGCCCCAGAATGATCCCCTTCAGTCCAAACATGCGCTCACAGCACGGGGAGGGCTGAACTGACACCCAGGCACCGCTTGAAAATCCGACCCCACGGAGACCAGGAAAGGTAATTCAGCAAAAAAAAATAGAAGTTTGGGGGGAATCCCTCCATCTTTGCCACTGGCATTTGCCCAAGTTGTTTGGGGAACAGGAGAGGAGGAAGGTGAATGAAAGGCAAGCTTCCACCTGCATCTTCCCGGGGAGCTGCTGGGTCCCGTTCTGGATCCCAC